>NC_134185.1:24064043-24393765 GCF_964188355.1 Buteo buteo
GAAGTGTCACTGAGAAAAATTAGCATAACATCTGGTTCAACCTCTGAGGAAATATTTGCAGGCTGCAAACTATATAGGGCGTTTATGTTAAAATTAGTATCTCAGACGATACTGGTAGTCAGTCATGATTATATTTAATAAAGAAATGTGTCCCTCCTACACAAAATGGGCATGAATTACAAAGCTGCACCATGCCTCCTTGCTAAGAGCCCTACAAAATCATCTGCATTTGGATGGAGTAGCAGAAAGGTCTAGGTAAGTAAGTATCTGAAATAAGAGGTTGCCGTGCACAAACCCAGCACAGGTAAAAAAATGTATTAGTACTCCTGAGCACTCCAGAAATGGGTCTACCCAGCACTTGAATGTGTCAGCTTGTTTTGCTGTAAAAGATTGACTCGAGTTACATCTATGGCATTAGAAGTGGGATCAGCATAGTCTTCTGAAATACAGCAGGACTATAATACTCTGTTCAAATTCAGCAGTTTAAATTTCTTCTTTTTTTCTTTTTGTTTTTCTTTTTTTTCCTTTGGAAGTGCAAGACAAGGTACATGATTCACCAGAGAGGAATTTGCTTTTTCTCAGAATATCCAAATATACCATCAACATATGATACCTCTACCTAGCGGCTAGCTCTGATAATGCACTTGAAGAAAAAGAAATGTTGGCCACTCAGATAAGAATGAAAAACAAATCTACATCCTGTGAGAATTTTTAAGTAGGAATATCTACAAGTTCTACAGTGGGAAAATACCTATATTGACCTTAGGAATGAATAATTCATTGTCTATGTCTTCCACAGGTGTGATGGATTTTTTTATGTCAGAATAGATTTAAACTTTCCAAACTGTATAATTAAAACAACAGAAGCTTTGACCACAAAGTCCTAATTTGCTGATACTCAGCGGCTTTTAACAGCAACATATTTTAAAATCTAAAAGAAAGAGGTATTTCATCTTTGGCTTTTTTTTTTTTTAATGTAAAAATACTGAAGGAAATATGGACAAAAATCCATAGCAATTATAGTAAAGTTAATAAAGGTTTACCTTGGAATAGAAGGTAATTCTTATAGTAATGCTAAACTTGAAATCTGCCAGTCAGGTAATATGTGAAAGAAGGTTAATAGCAAGATAAGGGGCACAGCAAAACCCTTAAAACCGCTGAGCAGTTCAGGGGTTATGCACTCAAATGCTCCTGTTTTAAGACACAGTAAAGCTGTAATCCAGGAGTATAAAATGCAAGACCTGGAAATAGTGAATTAGAATATTATGTTACAGCATTAGTGCCTAAATTTAAATTAGTGGTAAAATGAAACTTCTTCCTAAACTTGCTATGTTTCGTAGTTGCACTGGGTTTTGTTCTGGATGGAGCTGAACAAGCCACTCCACTGCAAGAAGATAAGCGGAGCAATCTTCTGGGAGAAGGCTCAACTCACTTAATTAAAATCATTCGGGCTCCCTCCTCAATAGTGAAATGAGAGAAATACCTCCAGAGGACAATTATTTCTGTGTATCTTAAACACACCTATCTTTATTTATCTTTAATGTGATAAATTGCCATCTAGAGGTGTCTATCTCTCACCACTGACTTTGGAGAGAAGCTAGAATAGCCAGGGTGCCTCTCTGGGGATAGCTAAAGAGAGGAGAAATCCCCACACAGAGACTCACTCTGGTGAATTCAGATGCCTGAAACTAGTCATAAGATTCAATCCAGCCTTCATTCAAAAGTTATCTCGATTCATCAAAACACAGTACTATTATTTCCATGACTCTGTATCAGTCTGACTCTGGTAACCTAACACATGAATACTTTAAATAATTCCCTTAGTTCACAGATCTCTTATTAGTTTTAATTTGTCTTACAGAATAATTAGGTGTGGGACAAGTTGAAAAGAGAGATTTCCCTCTGCACTCAAAAATTTATTTTATTGTCTCTAAGCTACTTTGTAAGGAGGCTGTGTGAAACTATAGACTAGCTTTTGCCAACTTTCTCATAAACTCTGAAGTGTTTTGAACTTGCAGGAATCTCTGATGTAAACTAGTTGAGACATTTGGATGGCTCAGCAATGTTGCTTGCACAGTCTAAAGATGCTTGGATGCATTTACTCTGAATCAATACAGGAACTGATATTCTAAGTAATTTGAAGTAGAGTGAAAATTTGGTCAACAAACTGTAAGAAGTTATCAAGACTGAAATCTCCCTCAGAAAGTAAAAGGGACATCCTGTGATATGGCAGGGTATATATATTTCTGATTAAAAAATATGTAAGAGTTACTTTGGTTGGAAAAAAGATATAGAGGAAATTTAATGTGTTTCAATAATCAGAGGTATCCATGCCATTACAGAATGTATCAGCATCCTTTCAACAGTGGCACACAATTGTTGAATAAGAGAACACTATAAAATGAAAGACCAGTGGACGCTCAGCTCTTTCAATTTGCTGTCAACAAGACCATAAAATCAACCATCATGGATATTTTATTTTTCTAATTTACCAACCCAAACCAAGAGTAAAACAGGTATCTAAATAAAACTCACCATGCACTGACCTATTGTTTGAAGGTATCAGAAAGGAATATCCCACACATTCATTAAACTTCAGCTCTACGGATGCACATAAAAACATGCAAAAAACAGAATATACTGCTGTGAAGTGGCAGTAGCATTTTCATATGTGTGGACAGCAAACTCCAGTTAAAAGACTGATTATTAGCCATATGTGGACAAACATTAGTGAGTTAAATGGGTCACTGTTCTGAGTACTAGCAGCTCCTTACTAAACCTACAAGCCACCAAAATGACGCTTGGGAAAGCTGTCAGGAACGTGAGATACAGCAAATCTTCTTTTTGCCTCTTCCATGTACATTATCACTTTTAACATATAAATGGATACCACACCTTAGTAAGTTTAGTCCATATCATTAATCACTGTAGAGCCTGCTGGATGTTTGGCAGCCCTCCAAAAAGCCAGGAGAGCGAGTACACTTCATGCCATACTTGATTTGCCTGAGCTCCATTAAGGCAGTGAAACCACTTCACCCCTGTGCTGTGACACCACACGGAGTTTTTAAGGAGTCCAGCCCCACCAGGGAACCTCTTTCCTGCTAGTCCTCCTGACTACGTTTGTGTAAGTAGCCACACAATAGTGAGAACTACTAGAAATTGCCAGAGCAGATAAGGCAGTACTGGCAGTCAGAGCTTCCCGCTATGCTTTTAAAGACCCTACGACTCCTAAACCATGGCTCAGATGACCAGAAGCTGTTTCTGCTCAGACCCTGAAATCATCCATAAAGTAGAAGAAACAAGAGGCAGTTTGGGTATCATGATCCTTCTTGCCAAGAGCAGCCCTCCAGATACCAACAGCTAGTGTCATTTGCACGTCCTCCCAGCTAGTGCTTTTTAGTGCTAGGGTTTTAATGGAATAATTAGCAAGCAAAACCACTCTTACAGATCTTCTTTACAGTATTTCCAATTAATAGATGTCCACCATGTCTCTTAATAATCTGAACAAATAAAATTTCTTCCCATTTCTGTCCCCTTCCTCTCCCTTCACACCAACACCAGGTTTGGGGATGAGGGAGTAACACAGCTAAGCAGCATTTCTGGGGATGTCACTCACGGGAGTACGCAGTCACTGCTCTCTGACAGCACTCACCATAAAAGTAGATTTTTGTTGGCATACACTTCCAGCTATTGCTGCACCTCCAAAGATTACCAGAGATAACAGGAACCCATCAAGAAACACGTCGGGCAAGCCTGCAAATGCAGTCAGCGTTCAGATGAGAATATCCTCCACTCCTTGGTCTTTACGAAGTACATCTCTCATAGTTTCAAAATGCTCCTGAGTGTTTGAAAAACAACAATAATTTAAAAGTGCCAAATTGCCATACAAATCTTACAATTTAGCTTCATGGCGAGTATCCATTGCATCTCAGCCATCGTCAGGAAAGAAAACATGAGCCACCATGTGTCAGCTATCAGACATATTTTTTTGTCATGCAGCTCAACATCTGACAATCTTTCTGTCACTCCTGACTTTCTATCAATATTCTTGGGCTCTGTTTATCGGCCGTGATCCTGACCTTCCTCCTCTGTGCAAGCCAGCGTGGAAGATCACAGATCCCACTCCTGCTTTAGGCTGACCTACATTCTCCAAAAGACTAGGTAGCCCAAAATACAGTCTTTAATTTTCTGGGACGAGCCTGAACAACAATAAGCTTCATGAAGAGGAAAACAGATTAACACAAGCTCCAATTGTCATCAGTCTTCTCTCCCGGCAGAGTCTCTGAAGTAGCGGTGTCACTGAGGGGCATGGTGCTGCTTTCTGATCTTCTGCTGAGTGGTGTTTGACTAGTGAGCGCCTGCCTTTTAACAGCTTGAGAAAACAGCAGCAAAGCAATCCTGTCAATGATGTTTTATTTACCCCCAAAAAGGGGCACGTGACCTATTGGGGAAAAAACCAAACAAAAATCCTAATTAGATAATGATCAAAGACTAGAGGACAGATCAGTTCTTTTGTGCTACATAAATGCTGGGAAACAAAAGATTCTTACACTACTTGCATCAGTGCGCCGAATACCACATTCAAGTACCTAATGCTCACTATCGATGCAATTAATGAAAAATTTCAGGCTATATTCTGGATGGGAGTCCCCAAAAATCATTTGTGGGAATAAACTCTGACCTTCTTAGGGAGTATTTACTGAGAGTAAGGGGTGAGGATTCGGCTCCAGATTCAGTCACCTACATGAGGCACATACCATGCGGGTCTACATATGTACTAGGTGTATAAGCTCCTTGCCTGCTTGTGGAGATCTAGTCAATCTAGTCAAGGGAGCTACTAGGCCACTTAGGTCCACTGAGTTCCACCTGAAGTAGGCACCTGCATTTAGCTAAACAGCTCTCCATGAATCATATTAACAACCATATTTTGCACCCACAATTTTTAAAAATAATTTTTAAAATAAATGTTTTTTCAAACAGCAAACCTTTACTTAATGTTGCTAGATTTTAGGAGCTTTGATGGTGAGATGCAAATGAGATGATATAGAAAAGGAAAAAGAAGGGGAACTGTGTCCACATATGATTTTTGGCAAATGATTTTTGATCTGTACAAGTTAAAGTGAACCAAGTGCAGCATGTGTTGTAAGGAAACTGTTTTCAGTCTATCTGTATGACCTTTCCAAATCCTTTCCAAGTCCGCATTATAAGAGATTGTGTCTAAAAGCAGAAAAGGATTGTGTTAATATGATTCACAAAATTACTACCTGTTCCTACCTAAATTCTCAAGTTTGGAGAAGATCTTCCTTCTCAATTTCCTTGTATCATTACATCTGTGACTTCTCAAGATGCTTAGACCATTACTACCTGACTAGGCTAGAACAACTTTTAGGCTTTTCTCCCTGTCCTGGATCAAATAAGCCCTAAATCAGTACTGTCATATTCTCCTACATCATATTTTTTTTTTATAAATACAGAGAAGGTTTGTCACAAAAAATACTCATATAGTTTACCAAATCAAGATTGAAGAGGTATATTATTTATTAATGACTTATAATTACTGGCAATCGGTAAAATATACATTTAAAATTTCATAACAGTAATTCATCAAGTAAACCATAGTATTAGATGCTTAGGAGATGTTAATAAACAGCTACAAATTTCTAAACACCTTTTTGTAATTAACCACAAGACCCATACACAGCCACGCCCATGCTTACAGAATTACATGCCCTCCCCACAACTGTACCCATACCACTGTGGGTCACCTACATGTCCCCTTTTCGGGGACCATGGTGATCCCTACTTACACACCTCTCCTGCGAGAGATGTGGGTTACACTTTGATAAAACGTGTAAGCAGTGAGTGCAAAGCACTGTGCAATATAGGTGTTTCAGCAATGGCCCATCAGCATTTACAAAGAGCACTGACAGCAGGAGGCCTCATAAATCTGTTAGAAGAGACTGAACTTGAACAGAGCCTGGAATTGTAACAGTTGGGTGGAATACAGGAAAGAGGCCTCCTAATTTGCTGAAGATTTTTTTTTTTCCTTAGGAGAAGTCAAACTCTTATTGCTATTAAAGAAGATACTTAAACACTCCTATGTTATATCAGGATGCTTCACAGAAAGATTCCTTTAGGCAAAGTGCATTTCTGTCCAAGAAGCTCACTTTGGTAATTGTCGTTCTGCTGATTTCAGAAACAAAAAAGGGGTTGCTTTATTTTTTTTTTCATGCAACTTTTCTACTGGTACAGTCTCTTGCGCACAATGGCATTTTTCTTCCTGGAATCAGCTAATTGAACTCTGCTGTATAGTATGATGATGCCAGTAGCTGTATTATGCCAAGATTTTTTGTTCGTTGCCCAAGATTTATTTTTAAACTGGCTGAGCCTTGCAATGTCTTGCTTTGCACTCTGTGTGCTTTGAAAAACTGTGTAAGGGTAAACTGAAGAAATTAGAATACAAAAAATATGACATGATGATTATTTTACTGTTACAAGCTCTGAACTCCATAAAATCCTGCTTCCATTCAAGCACTGCTTTGTTATCGCATAATGTCCAGCAGAAAAATAGTAGTCAATGTTTCAGAAAAAGAGAAAGTGATACAGACTTAAGAAGATGGTGAACTACAGTAATGCCTCAATTTACTTTGTAGAATTTATGAAACTTGAAAGCTGGAAATAATGACCTTTCCAGGAACATTTATAACAATTTAGACATTCCCAAAATTTTATTTGTAGTAAGGAATAAAACTGTGACATTTAGTTTACAACAGTGTGTCACTTCCTAGAAAGCATTCCCAAAGATATATCTAAGCAAGTGGGGAAGTAAGAGAGAACACCAATGTACAGTGAGCAGCACAAACAGCTATATCAGGTTCACATTTCTGTAAGGAATATATGAGCTTTCACAGCAATTTAGTGCACATACACACACATAAAGACAAGGAAAGTCCAGAAGAATAATTCTGATTTCAAACATGTTTATTGTAGGGTTCTCACTTCTTGTATTTCAGTACCCAGCTGAACATACTAAAAACAAGTTGCTCATGGAATGGTCTGACTTAAATATTATCTGTGGCGATTCTGCTTTGGTATTTACAACAGCAGAAGGAGGATTGATTCACTCAGAAGATTATAAAAGAAACCTAATGTGTGTCTCTTCATAATTACAAATGTTTAAGCCTTAAGAAAAATAATGAAATTTCTGTCAGAAAAAAACACAGGTGCAGTTGATTCTGCCTTAAACCTAAAGCCTGGATGAGACAAATCCCTGCTGCCCTATGGTGCTGTGGTTACAGAGTTCTGCTTGCTTCTCTGGTAGGTTCCTCATCTGTAGACATCATGTGTGTGCCTGGCCAGGTCTCAGGTCTCCAGTCTCACTTTGTAGATATCAAGAATCATTCTCGAAACTAGAAAGTGAACCTGGTTTTTTTTCCTACAAGCAAGACTGTAACAAAATTCACTGAAAGACTCCTTTTCATTTCAGTGATCCAGCTCAGAATTAGGATTAAAATATAATCTGTTCATAACTGAAAGTTCACTAATATGAAGAATTTGGTGATAACTGAAGATCATGTTATGCTTCATATCTTTCCAAAGAAGAAATTTATGGGATGGGTCATGGAGAAGAGATAGAAGAAATGGAAGGAGAGAAGAGAAAATGAAGCATATTAGCAAATTACATTCTTCTATACATCTATAGCAAGTGTTGCATGCTTATGTCAGCCTTTTGGTGGAAAGATTGCAATGTTCCAAGACATTAGATTACCTCAGTAACAATTCGCATGAGACAAAATTCATTGGGATTTAGGTTTTATTGCAAAATAAAGAATTCAAAATCTGTATTGACATTCACAGATATTCTAGAGTTTTGGCATCAAAGTAACAAGAAACAGCAATTTCACTACTTGTCATTTCTGGGAAATATGGACACAGGTGAATCAGGAGGCTGTACAATATTCATGGGTCTCCCAAAGTTTTTATCTAGTACCTCCCCAAACAGCTCCAAGCACCAGCCAGGATTTACAATGAATGGCAAAGCACCAAGCAGTAATACATCCAGTAGTGACAGCTTGTTCTCTGTTGGTATCTGGTGGTTTTATCTCCTTCCACAAAAGCAGAGGAGCCATAGAGCCAGTTTAACCAGTTGTCGAGGAATTTACCCCATGGCCTCGATGCAGCCTGATGTTTTCATACCTGCTTTCCCTGAGCCTGAGGGAGTAGCTGTGGACGCGTAGGGTGTCCACCTTGCCACTGTGTTCTGACTATCAGTGTCTACTGGGGATGTGAGTAGCCAGGTTCATCTTTTAATTATGGGGTTTTTTGCTAGAGGTTCCAGCCAGCCCTTTCCTGAGCTTAAGAAATAAATGAGACATAAAGCTACCCCTTGGCTCTCTGCATTCATTCTAATGCTATCCATGCTCTGCTGCTTCACAGGATTATAATTATTGCAATCCAAATAGTTTCACATGAAAATGAAAACAACAAACTGCTAAGAGTTCAAGGTTCATCAAGGGATTTCCAAAAGCTTCCTCAGTAAGTGAGAGAAAACGTAAAATCGTCAGGCAAAAAAAATGGGTCATTTTTTGAATTGTGATGTATATGTATAAATCATCTTATGCATTTAAAGAGATTGAGTATTGGCATAAAGGACATATTCCTGGTGTATTTGGTATGGCTTTTATTCTCATTCTGTTCTGAATATTCTTTGAAATAATTTTAATGATACAGTTCAGTGATAGGAATTGAAATAAAGTAAAAGGTAAAAATTTTACACTATTTTATGTCATAATCAATGCAAAGGCACGCCTGGGGAGCTCACTACTAGAGAATAAATCTGCCTGTAGAAGAGAGAATGTGAGACATTGCAGTAAAATCCACTAAGAAAAAGATAATTCATTTCATGAAACTGGCAGTGAGGATCTGCCAGTTGTGTGTTTAGTGTCTTATAATGCATGGTAACACCTCAACTTCACCTAAAAACTGCACATGATTGTGCAGAGCAACAACAAGGTAAGCAGCAGCCACAGAGGTCGGATATGTGCTTAGAAAGCAAAGAAACCTTGTGTTACTCCGTCCTGGGCAGGCAGTAGAGACTTGCAGTGGCATAAAGTGTTCTTTAATTGTTTTTAATTTTGTAAGCCTTTGTATTTTCTGCTATCTTTTGGGAAAACCCTCAAATATTATGAAAAGAGGGAGTGAAAAATAAATAAAGATCAAAATGAAACCCAAAATAGACTATGGCCACAGTATTTCTGTTCTGAGAAGGAAAATATAAAATAATAATAATAAAAAAATCAAGAAGCATTGCAACCTATGGAAATTTCAATTCCAGTTTTCAGATGAAAGAAGTCTACAGGTAGGTACGTAAACAAAACAAATCTTTTAAAGTTCACTGAGTGTGATGAATGAGTTCATATTACTAGATTGTATGAGTGGCTATTTTTAGCTTATATCAGTATAACTAATTTCGCCACTGTTTGAAGTATGATCTTTTGAGCCTAGCCCCAAAAGAAGTGCACTTTGCTAGCAGAAATGTAATGCACTAAGTACAGAGCATCTTCTGTAGAAATATTACCTGGGCCTGAAAATAAATGTAGTAAGGTGGCCTCACATGGTTCTAGGTCAAGCAATCAGGAAACACATAGATAAATTAAAAGCAAGACAGTTTCTACAAAAGGTTCTTGAGGAAGGAATATTTTTTCCAGTTGCCCATCTCTGGGCTCTGACTTGACATTTTACACCTCTTTACACTCCAAAGGCTATAGGAAAACTCACGAGACCTTCTTGTTTCCTTGGAAAAGAGAAGAATATCGTACCTGCATAGGATAGCTATGCCTAAAGAAAGCTGTCATCGAAAGATGTGTACTAAAATATATAAAATATATCTCACACATATACTAAGTATATACTAAAAAGATGGAAAAACTTCAGGTTCCCTGTGGAGGGGAGAGGGGGGAGAATGGAATAATGTTCTTCTGAAATTCTCTCAAAGTTTACTGAGTGAACACAACCTCATATGAACTGGGTCAGGAAACACATACAGCAGTGGCCAAAATTCATATTTTCCCAGGATTTGTTTCCCTCCACATACCTCTGGTGCACATGTCTTTGCTTTGTGTATGGCAGCTTATAAGTTGCTGGCCGTTTTCTAAAACTGATAGCTCATTCTTCAAAATAGAATCAGTGTGTTAACCAAGCTATCATAAATAGGGTTTTCCTCTAGCTCCCTAATGGGAACAATTTCTCTTGCTTGTTTTATGGCAACATGCTGTATAATTAATACAGTATCGTCTAACAAATGAATCACAAAATATTTTGTAACACAAGCATTTACAAGTGAAATATTTAGATGACAAAATACTTTACAGATAATCACCTATTTTATAACTATGATATTTAAGTTACTCTTGACTTCCTCTCATGGTGAATGTATGTATTTGTGAGAAGAGACAACCTTTGTGATGAGAAGAACAATATTCTGTCTGCAGATGTACATGAAAAGATGAGGTGCTACCTGGATTCTCTATAAGACTGTTCAGATTATCCCTGTATGTTCTTTTCTTAACATTGCTAGGAGGGTTAAAATCCCGATTCTGAAGAATCTAGGTCCAGTTGGAAGCCTAGGTCCTATTACTACTCACTTTTCTGTTTGTTTTTCATTCTGTTGTATAAATACTATTGTCTGAACCATAGGCTGGAACACAATAAACATTGTCAAGGAGTGAGTAAAGATTTATTCTTTATTTTGGAAACAATTTTGCATTTCTAAAATGTTGGCAAAATGCCACCAATAAGCCATGTAATAAACAAGGTGCCATCTACATTGTGAAATTCCATTGCTTAGAGTATTTTAAAATAAACTGTAATATTTAGTACACCCAAGATTGTGGGTTCTACTAAATTATACTAAAAATACCTTGCATTGAGATTTTCTAACATGAGTTGATTTCCTTTGAAATATTTATTTGTGCACTAATTAGATTTGCATATGGTTGTGGAAGACACTGCTTTGATTCTGTATTTTCCCTGCTTTAAAGCCTTAAAAGTCTGCCTTGGTTTGCAGCAGTATGCTTGGGAAGAGGTAGTAGGAAATATGAAACAAATAACTATCTCCCATGTATCCCCAGTTGCAATAGTATCTGAACAGTTCATTATCTTAAAAACATTTGTCAAAATGTTTATCAATGACAGATCAAGGACTTCATCATGAATTTTCAAGGCCCATGCTAGAGCACTGTAGACTATGTGGCTGATAGTCCACACCAGCCAGGAACAGAGCAGATACGATTGTGCAAAAGTCTGTGATACATCCCAAGGTAAAATAAACACACGTACCAGATTGTAGATATGTACTAGATCATGTGAAAATTCTCCTCTGACCTTGGAGAGGTGGGGCTATCTCTAGTATTCAGTCAAGTTTCAGAATGGGGCCCTAAGGAAAATAAATGATGAACAAGCACTCTTTGCAAACTCAAAACCAGACCATCTGAAAAGCATCTGGTTTTAGGCTGCAAAATCACATCCATCAACCAAGAAAGTTTTTATTTAAGCCTCACTTTAAAGGAAAATTCCAAAAAGTTAGCAGCTAGCAAAAAACCACAACCTCTTAAAAATATCATCTGCACAAGAAAGAAGGTTAAATAATATCTACAAATTTACTATGTAGACACTGCAGATCACTGAATAGAAATTTTGATGATAATAAATGACTGGCCATTGCTAGAAAAACAATCTGGTAACCAGCCATGTTCTGTTTATATAGTACACATGCCAAGGTGTGATCTGAGCCCTGAAGACATCCATATCCTCCCTCTAGACACAGACTGTCTAGGGATGATATTTCTGACCAAAATGGGGATTTGTGGATGGGCAACAGTTGATTCAAATAGGGAAACAGAAAGTAGTATCTGAGTTTAAATTCAAAAATACCAAATTTGTATATCTGACATTCATACATAAAATAGAACTAAACAAACTCTACCAGTCTGGATGTGAGTCTTTTGAATTGCTGTAGAACTTGCTTGTCAAATTTGCATCCGTATAAATAGATCAGATTTGCATGAATATGCAGGTCTTGCTCCATCTCTGCCGAACTGCAAGCTCATGCATTTATTCAGTACCTGTTGCCAGTGCTCGCGTGAGGGAGCAGGAGGAGCTGCTCCGTGGGGGGGTGAGCTGGGAGCCGAGGCTGGTCCCAGCGCACCCGAGCAGGATGAGGGCAGCAATAGGCACAGCTTCTCTCGTGGTCCCAGGAAGGGTGACAGATGAGCCAGGTCCCAGCCAGGAGGCCCAGGCAAGACTAAAAGGAGACAGGACTGGAGACAAGGTTGCCTACGCTCCAGGTCTGGGATCAATCCCAGAAAAGCGGCCGGGGAGTCAGGTCGGCAGAGACAGGTCCAGGTACAAGTACCTCTGAAGCACAGCTCAGGCAAGCTCGAGGCACCCAAACTGAACTAAACCAGAGATTAATGTGCAGAAACCAGTGGGGATGTCCCTGGTGATGCCAGTCGGGACTTAGCGGTATGCTCAGAGCTGTGGCAGCCTGTGAGTTTTCCTATTCATCCAGCATATTCCCACGTTACTAACCGTACAGTAACAGCCAAGGAAATTTCTCCTGCACACATAAAAATTGTTGATTGGGGTAAGCAGACCAGCCTGATCAGTCTCACCCAGACCCCCACCCAAGCACCATCTGCCCACTGCTCCAGAGCTCCCTTTAGGCTCCGACCTGGGCACGTGGTGGGTTTTCACCACCCTGGTCTTGCCTGGGACCTGTGCCCTGCTCTGGGTAGTCACCGTCCCCGCCTTGTGCCAACTCCAGGAGCAGCCCGCTCTTGCTGCTTACGGACAAAAAAACCAGCGGTCTGCAGCATGATGTGTCCAACTAGGAGTGCTCTGGAAATTTCATTGCCTAGAAATGTAAGAGTAGAGCTGATCTGGACACCAAGATCTCAGCCACCAGCAGTGCTGGAAGTTAGAGAGGCTCATTACAGAATACACAAACATCATTTACATCTACAATAATTGTCTCAGGAAAAGCAGAGATCATGATATTCATCAGTTCCAGAAAAGGCTCAAAATGAAAAAAATATTGACAGGCTACAAATTTTAACTATGCCCCAAAGTTTAAATTTTTTGTGGCCCTCAGTTTTGTTAATGAACTAATTATGGAGTTCACCAAGTCCTCTGGAGTTTTTCAGGCAATGACTTAATGTAATGATAAAATCTTTCATCGGTTCATACGTTTTTATAAAATGGAATCATTAAAGATTGAAAAAGATCAATCAGATTAATTAAACTTTTACATTTGGAGACATTGTGTATAATATGTATAATTTAGATGTACAAAGTGCTATTTTCTTATGTAGTTCATACATGCTACCCATGTAACATATTCAGTATCTCTAGCTATGATCTCATTCTCTAAAGCATTCACATATTTTCATTAGTAATCTTCAGCTGACCATAACATTTCTACTTTTCAAGAATGATGAATTTTAGCAGATTATTTCCTTTGCCTCCTGTCAAAGTATCTGTGTTCTTAAACTCAACATGGATATTTAGCTTCAGAAAACTCTGAGAAAGTCTTTTTTTTTTGTCTGGGATTCATGTGGAGAATGCCTTGGTGAGGCACATTCATATTCACGTGCAGCATCAATTTTTGACATGTATTTTTATCTTAGAAACAATTAACTTTATGTGGGAATAAATTTGTTGTTCAGTATTTATTTTGCTGTAAGGTACCGAAAATAATTATTAAAGGAAGAAAGACTTAGTATTGCAATTCATCACCAGCTTAGTTTCACAATCTCTATGGAAATTATTAAACTAGTACCATTATAAAAAGGACCTTAGGAAAGCAAAAAGTGCCAAAATGAGTATCAGATCCTTACCTTAATTCTGTTTCTTTTGCACAGACATTAGCTGAATTAACTAGTTGCATACTGCTTCTTGAGTATTACACAGCTGTTTTCTATATACCTATAGAACTAAATTATTTCAAAGTACAGCATTAGTAAAGTATTGACTATACAGGAACAACCATGATTCTTTTTTAGAATTAGATTTTCACTGGCACCATATTTTCATCATCCTTGGCAAAAAGAACACAGAGGGAGTTCAATGTGCCTTCATTAAAGTTATTACAGCCTTTATTTTATTCTATTATAATTTATATTATTATATTCTATTTTCCCTACATGCCTGCTATGAACTTCATTTGTGCATGCCTATCAATTCTGAATCCTTAGCAACTGTGCTAAAGAGGTAATTAAGGGTTGCCTTCATACAGTAAGAGAGATTAATGTGGTATACAGTGCACATCCTTATCTGTTGGAAGCAGAATGAAGCTTTCTATGACATGGCAGGATATGTCATTATCAGTAGAAACAAAATATTTGCATATGAGAGAATAGTTAGGAAGTAGTTCCCTAACTTCTGCACATTCCTGCTTTTTGAGGTTTGCATGGTAGTTTCACTCCTATTGTAGTGTCTTTTAAATAAAATTAGTCATTTCTTAAATATGGGAAGACACTTAATATACTACACCTGAAGCATAATGCTTTATAATGTCTGGTATGGAAATATGAAATGAGAGCAGAATAGTACAGGACTCCTATATGACCCAATTTTTTTTGTGGCAAAAGATACTTCTGCCAAATCTTCTCCTCCCACCACAGAGTTAAACTAATAAAACTCTCAGTTTAGGGATCAAAAAGTACTTAACAAAATACAACTATTCTTTGTTTAATGGCTGGCATAATTAAACCTGAAGGAATCTTTCTGAATAATTGGAAGCCTAAAAACTGGACTCTATCAGAACTAAATTCTGTTCCCTGGGCTGCCACAGACTCCTGTGCAACACCCTATAAGTTAATGGAGCTAAACTCTCAGAGATGGCAGTTTAACTGACTGCCATACTTTGTCCCATTTCAAATCCCAAAGATGGATTTCACTAACCAAATGAGGTAGTTGTCTAGATCTCCTTTTTAGAGCAGTTCCACCCCCTCTCCCTTCCAGGTGCACTTCTAAAATAATTCCCACTAATTTCAGCCTAAAACTGCTTTTTTTCTGTCCACTGCCTATAAAGAAAATCTAGGATGATTTCCACAGATGTAGCAGTATGTAGTATAGGTATAGTGTAGTATGTTAGAAAGTCATGTAGTACAGTAGGAGATTTCTGGAGTGAAACACACGACACTGAGGAACTGATATGTGCTCTCTGTGTGTGTTTGGGGGATTTTACTTTGGCTTGGTCCTAGTCTCATTGCCAGGAACGTACATTAACAGGTCTACCATTAGCAGGTGGAGTGCATTAGGTGCATTCCTGGAATAATTTTTTGCTTTAGCTTAAGAAGGCTATTTGCATGCTCTGAGGCTGCTCTGTGATATGAACTGACGCTCAGTAAATTCTGGGTAACTGGGAGATTTGGTTCAAATGCTCATAAATTATCTGACCTAAAATACTACTGTGGGTATTCCCATAGATGTCTAAGGTGGATGAGATTTATACCACTGTTACAGGCATAGCATCAGATATTGTTTTTCTAGCTGGCCACAAAGCAGTCATAACTCTGCTCTAGTGAAGCGTTACCTGCAGGTACAGGTAGATTACATATCTGTGTCTTTAGAAAACTCAGTTTTTCTGAACAATTACCTTTAATTTAGTACCACAGTCTCTGTGTGCCTGTATGATAGGAACCAAACTCTTAATAAAAAAAAAAAAAAATCAGCCTCTTATTTCTTTCATACTAATGGTTTCTTCAGCTTGGAAGAATAAGATGACCAAGAGGACGTGAGCCTCTCATCAGTTCTAAAAAAACTGCTCTTCCGATATCATCCAACTACTTCCTTATTAATTTTGCTAGCTTTATTTTCTTGTTTCCTGCATTTTAGAAATGAACATTTTTTTCATTTGTATTAAATCACTTCTTTTTACCATCACTGCCATAGTACATTATTGTAATGCCCTAATTGTATTATATTATACTATCCTATCCCAATACTATTTAATGTAATTTCATCAATTTCATCAAAGTGCCTGAGGTACCAAGAACATACCAAAACAATCATAGGAACTCATCTACATATATTTCAATAAAACAAGCAATTTGTCCACACTGTAAGGGGACAAGTAAGGGGACTGATTTCACAGCATCAGCTGCCTGTGCTGCCACGTGATAAAAGTCCTAATTAACTTGGTGTCTTTGAAGCCTTGTTCTTTTTCATTCCTCTTGCTATAATATAAAACCCCATTATTGTCTGTACAGGGAACTGCTGCAGTGAAATTAGCTTTGATAGCATTCCCAGTTGTCTTCATCTGACAGTAGTTTTACTGCAGTGAGTACTTGATGGGGAACTCTGTGTTTGACAGGGACCAGCTTACAAGACAGGGAATAACACTGCTGGGAAGAGGGGAAGGAATTCATACTTTCCTGAACTAAGGAAAATGAAACTCTACCTTTTTTTTGTCATCTCTTCACTGTCACATTTCATTCTGGTCACATCACAGCTGCCCCTTGAAGCCTCATTCTCAGAATTTGCATTTCTGGAAAGAGAAGCCTTGAATTTTGGCATCCCAGGCTTGAAACAACTCATATTCTTTAGCCATTTTAAAATCAGTCTTGTCTTCTGCAGTGAGTCTTTCTAGAAAACATGGGAAATGATACTGGGTTTTTCTTCCAGAAAGAGCGATAGGAATTTAATTAACTAAATAATGATGATAGGTGTGTAGGATTTTCTTAAAAGAAAACAGCCAGATTTCCAAGCTGTGGATGGAAGTATTTAGTTGAGGTATTGACATTGCTAAAGTCAGATTTGACATTGACTTCCATGCAGACAAAATATTGCCCCCTTTGACAATTCTGGCAACAGTTATATTTTAGCTTATGTTGACTGTTTTGCACACAAATTGAAAACAATGTAACTGCAACAAAGAACAAGGTCCTTCACTTTTTTTTTTCCACTTAGCTAACGTTTTATCTAACAAGTAGATTTTAGATAACAAAATGATTTTGCTTCCATGAAATAAAATGAAGTCATCTTTCGTGCAGCCTCCAGGTTAAGCACAGCTAAGTCCTAAAAATTTTGAGATATATGAATGTCTTCTCATTTACTATTCCCTAGGTTAAGAAATGAAAAAGCAGAAAAAACAGTTGTAAAAATCTACAGGACAAGCAAATTTGATGATAATAGCTCTCTAATTTTGTTATTTCTCTGAGTTAATTGTTGAAGAAATCAAGAAACTTCTCACAGAGACATCTAAGTTCAAGGTAGTGTTTGTGGTATTTATTTTTAATGCTTATCACACATACGTTTGTACTGGGAACCCACCAGACAGTAAATATGCTATTTATCCTCTCAAAGAATACAAAAGTGTGAGAGAAAACTGATACCATGATTGAAAAAAGGAAATAATAACTTTGTAGCTGGCTTAATAGAAGTACTGTGAAAAGATTAGTATTTGCTTTGAGATATGGCTGAGCACAGAAGGCCAACCTAGTACTTATCATCTTTACAGAGGAAACCGAGAGGTGGAATTGTCCTTGGATATGCAAACGCTGAAGTAGGAATCACTCGGATACTTAGTCTGCAACTCTGTCTAAGTGAAGAGGTAGGATGATTTCTCAGCTGTGAAGATGCATCCTCTCAGTTTCAGCTCGGGTGATTGATTGCTTCCTCCGACAGCTCTTTAACTACAGCTTTGGAAAGGCTTAAAGATTGGAAGCTGGTTTGCATCTAACCCACTTATTTGTAGGAAAGGATCCCAGGAATATCCTGTTAAGAAATAGAGCTTTCCTGACGTGTCATAAAACACAGCAATTGGAACCAGATCTCTTGTTGGAGTTCTTTTGCTGTGGGAGGAGATAGCGAGGCACGGTCTGTCCATGGGACACTGCAGGTTAGATGGTATTAGTCAGCTCACTTGAAGTGGCTGGATAAAAGTACTTCAAAACCTAGCTTGTGGATGGATCTCTGTAATGCTCAGAACAAGCAAACTCAAAGCATAAACTATAGCACAGAAATGTTGTAAAATGAAAATTCTTAACAAGCTGGAAATAACTATTTTAATGGAATTATGACATGACTGAGAAACTGGAAAGCAAATTAACAAGTCTCATTGTTTTGATAATTTTGTTTGTGCAATATCTCTAACAAAAATAAATATGCAATGAGCCATTTCACTTACTCCTAATCTGGTGTTGCAGGTCAGTAAAATCTTTAAGAACTCACATTTTCAGGTTTTATATAAGGTTTTGCTTCTTGTTAAAATTTCTTTAAAAATTCTATTTCTTTCCCTTGCAGAGACAATATTAACTGTGTGAGCAAACAAACTGGTTGAGTTAGCAACTGGAAGGAATGAAACACTGCTAGCACCTAGGGAGATGTATTTCCAACAATTATCTTAATGAGTTGATTTCCCTTTGAAGTCAGCCTGACCCATGGGTAATTGTTTTACACCAGCTCCAACACTGGGAGCAGCTTGCCAATATTCTTGTATTAAGACTCACTGTAACACCCATGTTCTGTGTTTTCAATTAAACCTATGTTCTGCAGGTATAAAACTGTAATGCTTGTCAGCCTGAAGAAGACTCAATTGTTTTGACAATATAGGCATTTCCCTCTTTATCTGGACATGAGTCAGGAGCTCAGATGTGTCCTTAACAAAAGTTTGGATTGTGGGGCTAGTAAAGAATGAGTAGAAAAGTCGTGCACCAGAGGAAATGAGAGTCTTTAACACTCCCCTTAAAAGTGTAAAGCCTTCCTCTTTCTAAACTGTCCCATTGTCTGAAAAATAATAGTGACTTATTTGAAATAAATTTCTTTCTCTTGTACCATGCCCATAGCTATTCTCTACCTCATTTCTTTGTCTTGTATACATAAATTTTCACATCTCTGGTTAGATAAGCAAATATGATGTAACTTATAAAAACTGCAGCACCAAGGCATTCACTACTTGATGTTTTTTGAGAACTACCTCAGAGCAATATTTTTTGTATGAGAAATGCATTTTTTTATTTTGTAATTTTTATTTTCAAACATGAAATATCTAAGTGAAACATTTCAAAACAAATCAGTGCAGATAAGAATATTGCAGTCTGATGTTTTGATTTCAACTTTGATTGAAGATGTAAACAAAAAAATGAAATATTAGAAATTTTGGCAAGATACAAATGTTAGTGTTGGATCTAATGCCATCAAGCAATAACAGCAATACTCCTGTAACTTTCACCTTTCTCCTCTTTCTTCCATTTGTATTTATTTGTCCAAAATGCAACTCAGGACCCTGTAACCATTAAGGCCTAAGTTAACATTTACATGAGTTAGTATCAATCTGAATCCAGCTGAACTGCATATTCAGGAAGATAAATTTGCATGTGTGTGTGCTGGTGTGGGACTTCATAGGAAATCTTGCTGAGACAGAAATATAAGCAATTTTTTTAAAAAAACCCACCAGAATTACTTAGACGAGACTTAAGCTTAGAAGTGATTAGGACACTTTTGAACAGTACTTTCTGGTACTTTTGAAAATGTGTTCCCTTGAGATGCCAGTCACAGCTTCCGAGCATTTAATTTCCTCAGCAGTTTCAGTGCCCCTGCTGTTAGCAGGACTGCCTGGTGTGAGGTTACGGCTGAATTTCTCACTGCTGCTTTGACAGGCTTCAGGCAGAAGAAATGTGCCACCAGTTCTCTGCAGACCATGCCACACAGCTGGAAAAGAAGGTGGGGAAAGGAGAAGGTGAATGGAGGATTTTACAACTCAGTTATTAAAGAGAAAAAATAAACTGCATTTCAAAGCATTTCTTGAGAGCTTTTTATTGAAAAATATATTTGGTAAACAAAAAACCCAAATGGGTACAATGTCTGAAAAATCCCTTTTAAATATTACCCATTATTATTTTGTAGAATAGTTTAAAAATTAACTTTGAAATTTATTTAACAAGAAAAAAAGTGACTTTTGAAGATATCTGCTTCTTTCTTGTTTTCTTTTTGTTTTGTTTTGTTTTGCAGTTGTTACACTAATTTATTTGTAAGAAAGGAGAACACTTTTAAAAAATCACTGTCAGAAACTTGACTTATGCTTGAGTTTCGTTTAAGATGCTATGCTCAAAGTCATTACCCGTAACTAAGATTTCCAAATGCGTCTAAAGAAGATGGATGATAAAATACCTTTAAAACATATCTTTATTATTCTGGTCAGTTCCTATGCATCTTAGCTATAGGACTATGTGTCATCAGGCAATATGATGCCTAGACAAAACTTAAAAACTTATGACTGCAGATACCTATATACAGAGCCAAAGTGCCAAATAAAAAAATTAAAATATGTTGACCCTTCTTGTAGGAGCCTAGAGTGGCAAGTCTGCTCAGTGCAAGACTGCCACGTGAATTATGACCTTTTTTTTTTATTTTCCTCCAGAAGCCTTCAGTTTTTTCTTTGAACACATAGAAAAGCAAATTAAACTAGATTAAATTTCCTAGTGCTTGAAAGAACTGCTGGAACATCATCAGATAATATTTTTCATAGAAGAAATTAGAAATGTAATTTCCCTTTCTTTCATTAACGTTTGAATTTTTGTAACACCATTTCAGCTAAATTTGTTGGAGAACCTCTAAATCCAGTAACTATACTTTCTTTTTTTATTTTTTTTTTATTTTTTTTTTTTAGAATTTTCTTCTTGTGTTCTCTTGAGCTAGCACAGAACTAGCTGTGATATATGTGGTATCACATGGAAATAGTAATTGTTATCATTCATCAATCACAACATCAGCCTGTTGGCGTATCTGCAATAACAAACCGTACCATGCAGAGGTCTGCCTTGCTCCTAGGTGACTATCTCTCAGTGAGAGAATTTTAGAGTTCCAGGGCTAATCCATCTTAGTACTTGCAGTATCCCACACCCTGGTTTCTTTGCAGAGTGGATATATTCTGAATATTTCAAGGATATAGATAGATATATATATATAATTAGATGTTAAAACATGTCAGAAGCATTTTGAGCAGAATAGGTCTTCTTATGAATTCCTGCTTTGTCCAGACTTCTTGACTGTCCATGAGTAGTCAGAAGGTGATAGGATTCCAGTAAGCTCTACTACAGGTGTGTTAAGGTGACTAACAAGCACGCTCAGAAACAGAATCTCCCACTGTTTCAGTAGAAGATGAAGGTCCTACATGTAAAGACTTTATTTCTCTGCTCCATATCTGTCACGGAAAACAGGCATAGCTGTTTCTAAAGATCTGTGTTAAACTAAAAGAATGGTAAACTATATGATGCAACTTAAAAACAGCTGAGGAGATTTTGCTTAAATTTTCTAAAATTGTTACCTTTCAGAAGGATAGAGATGCTGAAACTTTCAGTAAGAAGGGTGAAAGTTTTGGAAAACTGGTTAGGAAGTGAAGAGAAATGGTAATGATAAATGGTTTATAACATAGATGTCAAACTCCAGAAAGCTGTGAGTAATCCTACCTGCATAAGTCATCCCATTTGTACAAAGTAAAGAATGAAAGCCATCTGATATAAGAAATACAGTGTTCTGTTCATACTTACTACATTATTCCAATTAGTTCTTTAGGAGAATTTAGCAAAAACCATAGCAGCTGAAATCGAGTCAGCCTAAAATTCATGTCAAGAAAAGAGGGTTTTGAAGTACCAACTTTGTGATCCATGCAGGGAAAAGTAGCTGAAAGTGAGAAATGCAGAGGTCAAAGACAGTCTGACCTTTGGGTCAGAGAAGATGAAAAAAGTAATTGAGAAATACACTTCTTTTTAAGGGGAAAAAAAAGAGACATTGAATAGAGAAAGCTGAAAGCAGCATTTTAAAACATTTTAAAAATGGGAATAAACAAGTAGAATTATGAAGGAGATAGGGAAAATGTCATGTTCATGTACAGATGTAAAAGTCACCAACTAGAGCAGCAAGAGTCGTTTTCAATTCCATATCCACAACCAAATCTTAAATACATCATTGTTCTGCCTCTGGGTATTTACTTCTGCAGTTTCTGTTCTAGGGCTATCCTTGTGATCATTTCTTGCCTCCTCTGAGTTAGCCTCTGGGCTCACTTGTGGAGGCAATGATAAACCTGATGATTTTGGTCAAATTAAAATTTGTTTAATGAACTAAATTTTGTGTAAGATAAAACATGATTACTTCAGGCAAAGAGTATGACTGATATGAGTCTTCTAGTCTAGCCTGAGCTGTAAGGTTTGCGAGATATAGCAAGAATTCAATAGTGAAGTGTTTTTGTAATTTGCTTTCTTAATGTTACTCTAACCATCTTAGTCTGTGTTGATTTCTGCATCACTGGCAAACTTGACTGTTTCATCCCTGTGTACACAGAGATATGACATATAGCATTCCCTCTTGTCCTGTCAATGGGTGCCATGGAAAATCTGGCTCCATCCTTTTTACTACCCTCCATCACATTGAAGATCCTCCTGAGCTTTCTCTTCTCCAAGCTGAACAAGCCCAGCTCTCTCAGCGTCTCCTCATACAACAGATGCTCCAGTCCTTTAATCGCCTCCATGGCCCTTTGCTGGACTTCATTATGAGGTCTTTTCTGTCCACATCACCCTGCACACTATGCTGGTCTAGTCTGGTCCAGTCTGGTCTACCACTTTCTCACTTGATAAGGGCTCTTCACGTCCCTCCCCCATCGTTCCTAGTTTAAAGCTGTCCTCATCAGTTTGGCCAATCTGTTGGCAAAGAAGCTTTTCCACCACTTAATTGGGTGGGTCTTTTCCTAGCAGTCCTTAATTCTCAACAAGTATCCCATAGTCATAGAAACCAAAACCCCGCTGCTGACACCAGCTGCACAACCAGCTGTTGACCCATAGGATATGCCCACTCCTTCTCAAGCCCTTCCCCTTCCCCATCAGGATCGAGGAGGCATCACCTGGACTGCTGTGTTCTTGACTGCCTCCTCCAGAGCTAGGTAGTCATGTTTGATATGCTCCAGGTCTTCTCTGGGACTCTCATTGGTGCACACATGAAAAAGCAGCAGGGGTCTGCTGTTGTCTGAGGAGTGGACAGGCCTTGGGAGTCTTCCCCCAATGTCCCAAACCCACCCCACAACAAGAAGCAAATGTCCCCCAACAGCAGGTCATGTCATCAGTTGGGGATCTCTGTCCGCTGCAGCAAAGACACTGCTGTCACTTGCCACGTCCTCCTGGTGCCGGAATGTGGCTCAGGCTCATCTAGTTTATATGATTCATTGGAGAGAGCTACCAATACGTCACTCATCACTGCCAATCTGCAGGTGGTGCAGGAGCCATCCTACCCTGGTGCAAGAAGTCACCAGTTTCCAACCTTCACCATCATGGAAATCTCCATTTCTCAACCTGATAAGCACAGACTAGCTCCTTCTCCTTCAGTACAGCTGGGGGTCCAGGTCCTTGGAGAAGATCCAGTCAAACTCATTCCCCTCATCTATACCTTTCTCATTCTTTGGTCACAGATTTAAAACAAACCACCCTTGTGAAAATACTTTTTTTCACTTTGGTCTTGTCACAAAAGCAAATTCAGTTAAAACACACCAATTCTTAGCAGACAAGATGAAGAAGTGAAGGAAAGGGACTGAAAGGGTAAGGAGGGGATTGATTCCTTGCCCTGCTGTCACCAAAATCCCAGCAGCATGCTATCATTACGAGTCAGGATCAATCAGAGATGATCAATCAAAGATAGAAAAGTCACAGCTAGTTCACAGGGAAAGCCCTATGCAATGAAAAGCCAGTAATAACACTTCCTTGAGTCTGTAAAGTCATGTTCTAGGCTAGAGTCTCTTCAGTGGGAGGGTGATGACCTCTCCAGAGGTCACCAAAAGTAATCATGGGGTTGTGAAGCATTGACAATTTATTACAGTTAATGTAAACAAAATCTTGCCTTTCCACTCCCATTATATCCTTCACCTTCAAGGCCAAGTGTCAATCTATCATCAGTACCTCAAAACGTATGCACAGATAATTCTTACAGGATTGTCACCGTTACTATGCATATGTGCTTCCCTGCTGGTTTATAGGAAATGCAACGGTTTCCTGGCATCCTGCTTTCTTTTTACTCCACAGAAGCTGCACTGGGATTCCAATAACACCAATAAGAGGACACACAGACACCTCTAGGAGTTCAAGGGCACTGATGAGGCATGAGCCAAAAAGGGAATAAACGTGAAATAGCGTGACGAGGACAGGCTATGGCAAATAATATAAGGTAGATATACAACTTCATGAAATCCCAGAGCAAGGCAGGATGCAAAAGAAGTTGCAGCCAACAAGGGATGGCAAACTGCCTGCTCTGAGTATGCCTGAGGAAAGAAAAATGTGCCTTTCCAGAATGATCAGCAAATCCCCACTTCATCTTTGCAATTGGGTTCCTGTTGCTGCTGCCAAAGACAGGAGGGAGGACTGGAAAGAGAGGAAGGAGGCATTTCCCGGCAACAATAGCTCTTCCTCCGAAACTCTTTTCTGGCTGTCTTCCCTGGCTGGCGCCCGAGATTCACGGTCTCCCCCTCACTAGGAGCAGGACCTCTTCCAGTTATCTGCCAATTCTTGGAAACTTGAGAAGAGAGTAAGGATACTTGGATGTGAAACATTTGTGTTAAAGGTGGGCTATCACACCAAAAGGAAGAGGGAGTGGGGAACAGGGACTGAGATGGGAACATGGACTCTGTATTCCTGAGGAAGAGTCGAGGGGGTTCCAGGAGTGAGGAGTGGGAAAGAAAGAGGAGGCATGGCCTCACTCAGCTTCCTTGAAGCTTCTTGACCTGTTGGCACCTTTTCCCACTCCTCTCCCACGCTTACTATTTCTCCCTGACTGCACTTGGCCACAGCGGCATACACCTTTTCCCAGTTTATCCGTTCAGGCCCATGGTTGGGGGAAGCTCATCCCAAGCCTGTGCAGTTCAGTTCTTGCTCCCGTTGGCCCACATGGATCAACAACTGCACTGATTTCGCTTTCACCTGTCGCACTTTCCCCTGCACTATACTTATTTCTCTGAAGGGCAACAAGAGATTTTTTTCTTCATGGAAAGGGTATCTTAAGCAGGTACTATCTAGTTCCTAGAACACAATACTTCTTTGCCTTCCCATTTGCTTTTGCTGTCTATCTTTTAATAGACTTACGCTGTTGCTTTGTGGGTGCCCACGGTAAGACACCTTGATGTTTAATCATTTGCTGCAGTGTACAATAGCTAATTGTCTCAGCAGAGCATGTCAGCTACGTGTTACCTTGCAAAACACATCTCCAGATACCTTATCACAGTTCTTGGGTGCGCTCCAAACAGCCCACTCCAGCAGAATAACAACAAGCAGGAAAGAGGCACTGCCAGATAGTGCCAATCTGAAATGTCAGCCTCAAAGGAATCAACCAGCCGAGAACACCGCACAAATACACCAGTCTTGGTCTAACAATCAAATTCCCTTACAAACCAATCACAAAAGGCAATGGTCCAAACTGCAGTGTAAAAGAGGTCGTAAAGACTTGGCATCAGATTCTCAGCAGCTTTGGGGACTGAAATCGGAAATAGAGTATTAGATGTCAAGCACTCCATCTGAACAGACAGGGCCAAGATTTGTACTGGGATGACTTTACATGGTCTGTTGTAAGAGGGTGGGATGAAGAGGTATAAAGGAAAGCAGACATTGAGCTGAGTAGCTCATTTGGTCCCTTGCAGCTCTAGTAGGGATCCGAAAGTTATCATACAACACAGCGAAGTCAGAAAGAGGGTGGAAACAAGGCCTACAGCAACAAAAACAAATTAAACAAGGTGTCACTGGAGAGCCAAATAAGACAAGAGTCCCACAGCAGACTATATGTGAGCTACACTACATCTAGCAAATAAACAAATGTTTGCGCAAAGCTTATTGCCTCAAAGGTAAAAGGAAGTGCTAGAGGTGGAATCAGGGTGTGCCTTGAATGGTAGCTGCAGCTTTGTCATTCTGTAAATGTTTATCAAAATAGTGAGATGTAATTTCTGAAAGTTGAAACCATCTGAGCCCTGAGTAGGCAAAAGGTGAAAATGTGGGTCTCATGCACATCTCTGTGTCCATGTTGAAACCTGTGTTATGCTCTTCTGTGTTAGATTTCAAATGAGATAACATTGGAGCTGATTCATATCTTGCACCAATAGTTAGAGATATGACCAGTTTCTTTATTTCAGCTTCAGTTTCCAATGTGGATTCCATTCATATTGAATTAGGTGAAAATAGCATTTGGGAATATGTATGTTATATCACTGTAACTTACATACAGTATTGTAAAAATTAAGTCATACTTTAAAACACATGCTCGTTTTAGTGGATACCAGGTAGTTGTAGATAGTCGGAACCATATGTAAGAAACTGTGTTGAGATGACTTCAAGGAGACATGTCCATGACACTTTAATTATAAAAACACTTTTTAACAATGGTAATAGATTCTTTAAACAAGAAACACTATCTGGTTAAGAAGAACCTGCAATGCAAAATTTGTATCTCAGGTTGTTTCGAATAAGCATTGAAAGCTAATATTTTGCTTCAGCCTAAGTGTGGACTCTGATGCCCTTCTTTCAATAAGCTAAATTTTTAAGGTTTGGAATCTTAATCTCAAAATTAAATGTAAGGACAAGCAAAAACATGCTAGAGGAGGTTTTCAAATGCCGGAATGTATGCTCAAAACACTGAAAAGTATATTTCTGAATCTCTTGGGATCAAAAGATAATCTGTCACATTCACATTTGAGAATTGGTTGGTAATACATAGAATCTGTGGTTACAGTAATTAATTTGGACTAATACAATACTCATTGAATATCTAAAGCACTAATTCTGAAAAAAGGTTCCATACAGTCTTATATTTATCAGTAAATTTTCCATAAAGCAGACTAAAATAAAAGGTAAAAGGAGGTCTTTTCAGCTTGTATGACCAAGATTAAGAAAATGACAATATATGTCTGCTTTTCCCTCAGAATTAAGGCTGACTTTAAATTAGGGTCAGTCTTCCATAATGTAGCCAATTAAAGTGCTGCACAGATGTAAGAGTGACCCACGGATTTGTAAGTTTTTAAGGCCAGAAAAATCATTGAAATGATCTTGTCTGACATCCGCTATAATATAGACCATAAAACCTCATCCTGTTTCTTTCCTCCATGCTATTAACATGCCTTACTTTAAAGCATTCCAATAAATAGTAGAACATTTCTATAAAACTCTTCAACCCCTCTTAAAACCATTATTTTTTTGCATGAAGTAGGCTGTGGTCTAAACATTAGACTGTGGGGAAAGTTTGTGCTATTTATAACCTTAACTGAAAGTGCTATAACTATCTCTCATTCCAGAACTTGCCTGCAGGTTTGATGTAATTGCACAGGTCTTTCTGTCATTAAACTAATGAGTTTGAGTTTGCAAAAGCATGTTTTATGACAGGCAATGAGGCATCACACCTGATTAGGAGTTGATTTCTTCATAAGGAAGGGTTCTTTTTCTTCTTGTTGTGGTTGTAAATGGCATTAGGATTTTGATATTAGGGCCAAGCTTAACAATTTACTGTGTGGTTTTACAGGACTCTGTAATTTGAGGAAAAGACACTTCCGTTCTAATGAAGACTATCACAACCTCTTTCACCAGCTGGACCACAGGAACCATCCTCATAGACATGAAAAGGAAAGTTACAGCTCTACCAGTGCAAAGCTTTCAAAAATCTCCGACTCAGAACATCAAAACCTCATAAAAATCATGAGGTTTTAATATACAATAATTGTTGGAATATCTGTGTTTGCTTTCTCGAAAATTCTGACAGCCAAATTTGACAAGTTGCGTGGGTGGAAACTGTTTTTGAGTGGTGCTCTAAATAATCATTCCTACCTGATCTAAAGAGCAAACTAAGGTACTACTAGGTCTAATTGTTATTCTTAAACTTTCTAGATCTGTTTATACAGTGGATTTTAAGTCCAACAGATGGGGGCTTCTTTTAAGATGTTTACAATACAGTAATCCTAGGAACAGCCTTTGTTCAAAGACACAGTGTTCTTCTGTTTCCGTGCATTATGTAAATGTAAAAAAAAAAATGATGTCTGTCAGTCCTGTCATGATCTCACTTTCTCTTCATCAAATGTTCAGATACTGAGAATAAGTCAAATGCAAAGAAATTAAATCAGATTTTTCTATGCTGACACCTTTTTCTTTTTTTTTTTTTTTAAGGAAACAATTTTAAATGTTTTTTAAAATATCCTCTTATTGAATAAGAAATTGAAATCTGAGGAACACCAGTAAAAAATCTGCAAGTCTAGAACACAAAAACACTTGTTCAGACAATACTGGCAACATCATCAATAATACGGTATTTGTTTCATAGGCTTTTGCTGGAGGGATTTATCAGAAGCCTACTATAGCAGGGTAGCTCTTCAAACAGCCTGCAGGTCTTTAAAGCTGACATGAGCTGTAGTTGACACTAGCTGTAGCTGACACTACTGCTAACAAGCAGCTTGAGAAGGTCAAGATAAATGATCTCTTCAGACAAGTGCCTACACATTAGGTGCATATCAGTATGAATGCTACAGATTACACATCCTAAGATATAATATTATTTTTATCACCATGGGAGGAGGAAAGGCAGTATGGGAAGCCAGACCCCATACTGAATTTGTTAGCCTTCTCAAAAGTCTCTAAACCTTCCATTCTTTGCAAACATTTTTCTTTTCTTCTTTTTTTGATTCCACACACTCTGTTTATCTTGTCAAAGGACAGAAGGTTCCTAATGGAAATTAAGTTCTTATCCCTGCTAGTTTTCTTGATTAAGCTTTTGCTGCAAGAGCTCTCAATTTCTCTCGTAAGGAAGACTCTCTGATAGCCTTAGTAAAAACATTACACACTGCTCTGTGCAGACACTAATTTTAAGGAGCTGTTATCTCTAGTTTCTGTATAAAGGATCATAACCAGACGCCTTCCTGATCCTATCAGCTCTATTTAGTAGGCCTTCGTTCCTGTCATGGTTGTATTTCTCTTTGGAAATTACAGTAAGAGGTACTGAAGTGCCTATCCTAGCCGTCATGTCCTGACAGCCGTGTTATCTGTGGAGAGAGCTCTTCTGAAATGTTGTCTGCTGTATATCAAGATGTATATGAAATCCTTCTGTCTTTTGGGCTAATTTGGAAAGCAATGGGAACCTTCAAATATTTGGATCCAGCTGTCACCACTCACGCAGGGTGACCTCAGTGTGCTAGGCAGAGTTATATTAAGAGCTAGTCTGAGCTACCTTCAAATGAGATGATATGTCTACATGATACAAGTCAGAGTTCATAGAAAGAGAGAAAAAAAATTAATTAGAGTAACTTGTAGAGCTGGAAAAAATAGACAAACTTTTGAGCAATACAAACTTTCTGTCAATAGATTCAGCATACTTCAAAGCTAAATACAGCCTGAAAAAATTGCTTTCAGCTTAATAATATATGTTAATTAGTTAGACTATGAGACAAGGTAGCTGGTCCCTTGTAAAGCAGAATACTGTTTCAAATGGAGGGAGATGTTAAACTGTTTATCTTGCTATCAGAAGAAGAATGAGAGAGAGGATTTATAACCTGTGAACTATAAGATACCAGCATGGAACTGGAAGAGATAAGATAGTGTGTTTAAAAAATGTTACTTCTTCTGAACCCATGATTATTCTTTTCTTATTGGTCTGTTGACTGCAAAGGTGAAATTCTGCATTAGCTAGGTCCCAGTATATTTGTTTTATGATAAAGTAATTGATAGCCTGGAACATGCAGATATTAATGTGTCTTTAACTGGTAGAAATCCTTTGTTTTGACTTAAGTTGTATATTAAGATGTGAGCTGGAATGGATGAGCTGATTATCCTTGCAGGTGTTGAACAGTATTGACATAAATTTGCTCTACTGTTGGCGAGTTATTCATTGTCACCACCATTAGAGCTTTATCTTTTGATAGGAAGCCTTCACTGATCTAGTATACAAACATGCGCATGCCACTGTATCTTTTTGAAGGCCATTATCAATACGCTGAGTGATATTCAGATTTGACCAGTAAATTACTTTCCTAAAGTAGAGCTCAGTTTCTTTGACACACGTGCTCTTTGACAAATGGTGATCAGCAGTGCAAGAGGAGGCATTTCTTTAAGTCATGAAGATGACTGAATAAGATGTAGTCCTGAAATTCATCCATGCCGATACATATTTACTTGCTTGCAGGAGTGCTCAGGGATCTTCTAAGTTGTTGAACGTATATTAAAGGATCAGTCCAATGATTTCTCAGTTACTTTGCCATTCTTAAGGGAATTGGTTTGCAAAGTTAGTTCAACCATTGTACATGGCTCTCTGCAATGATGAATCTGCTGCTTTTCCTGTCAATTATTGCTTGTTTGATGTTCTATAAATTTCATGGAGCTGATACATGAACTCATCTGCAGTGACAGTGAAGGATTATTCTCTCTCTTAGACCACTAGGAAGCTTCTTTATGCTTATGCTGTCTTTTCGGTCAGTCAAATCTATACTTCTTAAGAAGCTCTGCCACAATTTCCATCTTTCCTTAATTAATAGAGAAGCCAATCCTTCACCAACTGGTAAGACCATCACAGCTGGGATCTTCAGCAAGAGGATACCCCTGAGTCACCTGCTTGTATTTTTCATCTTGATGAGCTATTTCTGGCTCCAAGCATACAATTCATACTCTAGCTTCTTGAGACGAACACTGAAAGCAGTGTGACAAAAAGATAGTACATTTCTAGCAGTGGTTTTGTATTTCCTATTATGGTGTTAAATTACTTACATGATCATTGCAGCTTACCTTTTTAAAGTTTAAGTGGCTAGGAAAAATTACTATGTGTGATGTTAGAGCTGCTTTTATATTTATAGTGACTGACCAATGCAAACTGAGACAAGAGACCATGACTAAAGTAGGGGTTTTTTTGGTGCAGTCCAGCAGTGTTATTGCTGTTAAGCTCCACACAAAATGCATCGGTATTCTCATTTCCATTTTCTACTATTGAAAGATTTGGGTTACAGAATAAGCTTAGATGACAGACACTTGCCTGCATTTCAGCTAGTTACCATACTTCATTATTTGCTTTTAGCAACTTTTAATAGTATATCTGTTGAAATTACTAATGTTCGACCTTCCTTTATTATTAAGATACAAAGGTTTTTAAGATTAAACTTTTTAGGCAAGTCTCCCAGACAGTCATGACATGAAATACTGCTACCATCCTTTGACAGGATTTAAGTAATTCCTGTATGAGTTATGAAGGGTGCATTGACATCAAGATCGGATTTGACAAAGGTTATCCTGCTGTACTACTTGTGAGTACTTTAATAGCTAGCTTAATTTGTGATGTTAATTCTCCATTTGTGTGCTTCTTATTGACATAGCACCTGATTCCCTAATTTAGACAGCTTGAGGATGCTTTTTGTCACTGAAAGCAAATTGATCCTTTAAAGTATCGTTGTATGAGTCTAAGCCTTCATGAAAGACGTTTTATACAGCATTGCCAACTTGATTAACTAGGTGTAACTTCTGTTACAGTACTAGGCGTGTATTAAAACTTCCAGATTTATTAAATTTGTCATAAACTTCAGTACAAACTCTGCAACAGTGACACCTCCATTAGCACTAGTATAATAGCACTAATAAAACCCACTTTTCCCTCCTAAGCAATACAAAGGAACAAACCACCAGTGATATTCATAGTTAACCTTGTGGTTTTCAAGAAAGTTTGTTAAAGGCATCTGACTATACACCAATGAGAGCTTGTGTAGATATGTGAGGCACTGTAGCCACCACTGCTTTCATCCCTTTCCTTCCTGGGCATAAATGTTCTTTTAGTTATCAACACTACCATTGGTTAACTCATGACCACATTAAAACTGCCTATACAGTAGCTTTCTATGGTGTGATGATATTATGGCATCACTAGATGGAATTTTAAATTAAAACCCTTTGGGTGTTTTACCTTCTGGAAGCTGTAATACTTCTTTTTTGGTGTGCTGATCTAGGGCCTGACCTACAAGAGTGAGAAGAGTAATGAGACTTCCATAAGAGAGCAAGAGAAGAAGATGAGTGCAAAATTGAAATGGCAAGCTTTAAGGTGGTAATGTTCTTGCGTGCGTTGGTCACAGCTGATTGGAAGATTTGTGCTGAAAAGGAGTGATTCTCCAGCTAGAAAGTATTTGATAAAATAGAAAAAAACCCTGGTTTTGGCATGTACCTTTGAAACTAATCACGTTCTCCAAAAGAATAAAAGAGATTGTTCTTTTCAATAAGAAGACATATGCCTGTGTTACTAAAAATGTAGACTAGGAAATTGTTGTCTAAGTATTCTGAAAGCCGACTTCAAGGGTAAAGAATTTGGAAAAGCCTCCTAACCGAGGTAGAGACAAGCACTAAATGAGCTAGTTACTGACTACGCCAAGATATGCAAATAGGACTGATAAAAAGGGCAACGTATCTGGAAGGAGAAGCATCTACAAGGACTTCAGATTTCCAGGTATCCTCTAAACAAGATAGTTGATATGGTCCCTGATTCACCACATATATTTTTAATAAACATGGACTATCTTCTCTGTTTAGGTTTTTATTCTATTCAGAGCCTTTTGGTATCTAGCTAAATAATATGATTATCATATTCAGTGCATACACATACAAAAATCATGTCTGTTCCCACAGGGATTTTGAGGGCCAGCTGTTGACTGAGGAGAGTTAATACAGTGACTCATGAAAATGGCAAGGGTCAAAGCTTACCTTTTCCAATTTCACGAAGTCTGGAGACATCAAAACAAGAACAATTCAATAAAGTGAAAGGCTGTGTGTTTTACCAAGGTAAATTTTACTGTACAATAAAGATGATCCTCCAATCAATGTTTTCAAGTGTGAAAACATCAAGTCTATAACCATAATAATAATAATAATAACAATAATAAAAACCAAAAAAGCCACCACCTGTATTAAATTTGGGGAAACCTGAAAAAATTCTGTAAACTTTTATTATGCAACAATTAAAATGAAAATGACAAGTTATTCAAGATGAGCCTCATGTTTTGCTCCAATATTAATATGCAGAAATCCTATGAAAAGGTGTTAAAACAGCTTATTTTAGCTTAATTTTATGAGACACCTTCCTTCTTTGTCACTGTACCCTTTAGTTATTCAGTAGTACAGGATTATCTATCTGTCTATTCTTCTACATCTTTATCACTCTATAGGTTTGTGCTTTATAAAAAAATTACTCATTTCCATGTTTCTGCATGTCATTTACATATTCTAGAGAAGAAGGACGTGTACCCCAGATTTGAGTGTATGTCGATACTGTAATTAACTTATGTATTTATTAAAGTTCTGTGTTCTCTGTAGGCCATCACATTTCACCGGTGCATTAGAGGTCAAAATGCAGCAGAAGTCAAAGTGTAATCTCTTTTAAGTAGCAGGAATTAACCCTGAATTATCACAGAAATTATAACTATGTTCTCCAAGGAGAAGATGGTATTTTTCATTCTACTCTGTTTTTACCTTGAGAGTGTCAAAAGAACTTCTTTTTTATTGCCTGAAAGGAGAATACATTGTTCACACATTATACATTAAAATGACTGAAAAGGAAGAGGAAAAAGACAAGTTGATAAAATGATCAGATCTGTTATTGAGGACTATTTGTGGATGACACTTTTAACTACTAATACAAAAATAATTTAGATCAGAAGGTTGAACATAACCAGTCATCTCAGGTTATTTCTGAATTGCTGCTTGCTTAATATTTTTGGGAGACAAGCCCTTTGGAGCAGATTATAATTCTCAATACATCTGAATACTATGGAAATCACAATATGCAACAAGCGTAATAAGAATCTTAATCAATTAATAAGATTGGAGTGTCTAGAACAAGGTGAAGGAAAGACAGAAAAGGTCGCATGAACATTCAGTTGCCAATCAACATACAGTTAAGAAACAAACATTTAAACATCTTCTTTAAGAATAGAAAATCATATAAAAGCTTGTTAAATAGCTGAGGCATTTTATGTAAGTGTTGCTATGGGACTTTTTTTTCATTCTCGTCAAGCATAGACAGAAGCAGAATGTATCTAAATGTCCACTGTGTCTATTTTTTACACATTCCATAAGACTGATGCTCACAATTACTTGGCATATTGAATTTCTTCAGGACATGCCTTCTATTATTAGAATTTGCAGTGAGCGCAGAGGTAAATGTTTTTAGCAATGAAGTTTGTGAGCTAAACTACTGTACATCAGATCAAACATTCCTCCACTGTGATGGATGACTTCCCTTCAGCTCTAAACTTCTGAAGCTGTTCTGTTTATTTCATTTCAAGCTCACTTTAATCCACACTTGAAGGAGCCAAATCTATATTCGATGTTGAGACTGCTCTGTGCTCCTGTCAGAGCTTTCCCTTTATTTTGTTACTGATGTTATTTAAAGGTTCTCCACCAGAAAGCTTAGAATATAAAAACATAAACATGTTAATTTTACATTCTCTATGCAATCTCTATGATATAAACCCGAAAGTTTCAGTAACTAATAGCCACATAGTATGTCTTACGTTCCTCCGGCTAAGGATTTCTTTTGCTTTCGGTAAAATGGTACATTAGGTCACCAGATTAGGTTAGCAAGCAGATTTTCTTCACCTGTTACTGTCTTGAAAGTTAGCAAGTAAGAGAGAGGTTGTATTTGTATTAATGCTTGCTTTCTTTTCACCTCCAAATTCGAGCCAACTGGCCTCTATATATTCAGAGATGTCTGCGGAGCTTTCAGCATCAATAGTAACTGGAAGCCCCTACTTTTCAGTGTAAATCCTCTGAATCTGCTGCCAAGATGACGCTAGGCCAGAAGAAACACTCATTATCTTCAACCGGCCATCCTATACCAAGCACAAAGTCTTGACCACCAGCCAAAATCAAAACGTCTCCCTGTTGTATTTATGTTTGGTAGCATTTGTGGAAGACACGATCCTAAGGCCGTAGAATTCAGTTTTCACCATCTCACCACTCCTGTCTGTAAGCTGATCAGTAAAAGCTAAACAAAGCGGCATGCTTAACAGCATGGTTCAGATCCTAAGCCACTGGCCTGGTGTTTTGGTCTCATAAGCATATTAGACAGCTTTATGGGATTTGCATTTAACAAAACCGTAAGGAGATTAATTACAGCTTCTTAAGCCACTGAAAAGTAATGTAAAATCAATTACTTTATTATTGGCTAGGCCCGACCACGTGGTGGCAGGCAGGACAAAAATCAAACGAGCACCGCATTTTAGCTCTCTAGTACAGGTTCCTATTAGCAAAGACTTTTCAGATATATGGAGTTGATCATGAAATATGGGATAATATTAGCTAATTTTTAACAAGGGGGCTTTTTTTTAATTCGATGATGGCTAGACATAAGACCTTTGTAGGACTACAGCGGTCTTTTGTATTTCACTGAAGACTGCTGAAAAATTCTGCAGATAATGAATAGAGGTCCAATGTTTTCTCCCTGCAGATAAACAGACATGGATTTATCATTTGATAATCAATGCATATTTCAGTGGGAACAATTCCATTTGTCTGCATCTAGTACAGTATTTACACTGTGCTATATTTCATTCACAAGGCATTTTAAACAGTTCATCATGAAGAATCAGATGAGATTTTACTTCCAGAGTTTTGAAAACACGATTGAAAATATTTGCTGAGTTTTTATTTAGGGATATGTCTTTAATACAAATAAAAGTACAAACACCCTCCCTCCTCAGGTTCGTTTTCCTCATATGCCTGATGTCGTCCATCTTCTGTGGTTTCTCTAGAACATAGGATATTTTATAGTGCTCTAATACATATTTATTGAGAACACAGACTAAAGTCCTACTGTCCAGGAGTGCATGCAACCAAAACAGGAACAGGCTGAGCTGAGCTCCTTTCCCTTCCTTCTCCCAGGTTCAGATTGTATCCCACAGCAGAAGGCCCACTCTGCATGGCAAATCGCGCATAGCGGAGACACACAACGGTGCAAGTCTGCATGCATGGGACAAAGACACGCACTTCCAGCTGCTGCAAAGCTGTATGAAGTCTCATTAGCTGGGAAGGAGGTAGAGAGCAGCTACAGTACTGTGAAAGAGCCAATTTTGTGTGGATTGCTAGAGGGAAGATGATGGGGGGTAAATCTAATAAACCCAAGACTGCTATTAGTATAATGCCCATTAAATTCTTTAGAGATTTTCATGTTCAGTAGTGACTCCAAATCCAAGTATTTTGTGACCCATCAGGGAGCCTAATTCTTGGTGTAGAACATATATGCTAACTGGAAAGGGAGTCCTGCTGTGCTTTATCTCATTTCATTATAGAGCCCCAAAATATGTATTTGGAAAAGAAGACTTTCAACTAATATTTTGACTGAGGTCAGCTAGGTCTATGAACATTGCTACCACAAATGTTCAAAGATTGTTGAGTTGTAATTGCACACTGTTCTGTCCAATGACTAATTATACTCAAAGCTTTTCCAGCAATAGATATTCTAAATTATTCCACCCTGATTAATATCATCTTACATAAAAGGCATGACATCATTACAAAAGTTCAAAAATGCTGGAACTCATACTTGTTTAATAAGATAAACCTGTATTTTCTGGATGCATTGATGACACATGTCATGTTATTTTCTTGAATAGCGTATTAGTATCACTTCATATCAGTGCATGGATAAAGATAAGGTGTGATAATTGTTGGCAATGGGAATGTAATGCCTCTTCACAGCAAGGAAGTCATAATATGATGTAAATATATCCATTAGTAGAAGGTTCAACAAAAACAGCATTTAGTTTTAAAGCTGTAGAGGATATTAAGCATTTCCTGAACCCTGCACAGGTCCATTGCACTGGGATGAATTCAGCCTAAATTAAAAGGGAAATAAATGAACAACATAATCAATTAAACTCATTGAATTAATTAATATCATTGTGTAATCCTCAGGTAACTTACAGCCATAAAATATAGATTCTTCCAGGAAATTCACACACCTCACTGTCTATGTCAAATAATTTTGTCTTCTTGCTTAAAAAAATGTCCTATAAAACAGCGCTGGCTGATCCTAATTCAGAAAAGTTTTTGTCTGGAAAAACAATAAAGATAACTACAAAAGTAAGTCTTGAAGAACAAGAATCCTGAAGAACAAACACTTCCTGGGAAGTTCATTATGAAAAAAGAGACTGCACTCTGCTCTTGTACAGAGCAATAAATTTTACCAGTTTGAAAAACAGAGGAGTGAGTTGGTTCTGCAGCCGCTTCCCAGCGGGTTGGAGAGCGTCCCCTGCAGACTGTGGTTCTGTTGTGCGTTAGGGACCAATGGAGACTCCACGAGCTCTCTTATGTGGATGTCTCAAATGTTCTCTCATCTGGTCATTGGAAAAAAGATGGGTGCGAACAATTATGTAAGACGTTCTGGAAAAATAAATGAACCGGCTGTTTTTGCCTCTGCTACATTTGCTTAAATCAAAATACTCAAATAACAAAGCAGTGATTAGGGAGAGACTGCTCCTTCTGTCATAGGTCAGGAATGTGACTGTCTGCTTTTAAGATAAGGCTCGGCAAAATCATTTCTGTCCAGAGCCTTGGCACACTGAATTAGATAGGAATCTAATTGTGTCCTTTTTACAGCTGGTCGTCAAATACTTATCTGATGAGAGAACTCAGTGAAATTTCCCATTTAAGCCGCTAAGTGTCATAACAGCCTGAATACCTACAAATGATGTCTTGGAGTTAATAAACCCCTTCTGAAAAAAAAAAAAAAAAGCTTAATAAACACTCTCAGGTTTTGGTCACCTAGTGACTAATCATCTCCTGACTAATCCTCCATAAAGTTGAAGTCTCAGTGGTTTCCTCTTACCCCCTTCCTGATTGGAAAGTTATATTCTTCCAGACAGGAAGCAGGAGCAATCTCATGTGACATACACAATCATTAACAAGCACAGCTAACACTTTGAAAAATGAGCAACAACAAAAGCACGCTCTAAGGTTATGTGCATTTTTTCCTGTAAATTATTCCCTCATTTCTAGCATATTCCTGTGAAGGACAATATAGAAAGTGTTGAAAGAGATATATGGTGTCTGCTTAGACAAGAGCATGCTGATAAGGAGTGGCACATGTCACGACAGAAGTATTTCTTCTAAGCTCATTACCTCCCATTCTTTCCAGTTTCTCCTCCTCAGCATAACGCTGAAATGTGACTAAAACAATAACAGTGATTAAAATGTCAAAATGCTCTATCATTCACTGTCCATCTTATTTTTATCATTTACTCAGGTAGGTACATACAGTTGTGGAGGGAAAATGGTAACTCAGGCTGAAGCTGTTAACCATTTAAAAGATGGGAGGGTCTGTAAGTAGAGAGAGGGAGAGATGGGGGAGTGCATCATTGCGTGTGTGTGTGCATGTGCATGTTATATGCAGTATAATCCTGTAATCATCAGTAGGCTTATTTTCGGTGGGATGAGTGACACTTCATATATATTTGGCAGCACAGCTTGCCGCCTTAGAAAACTGTTTGCAATGCTATTATTAAGCAGCATTAAGCACTGAATGATTCTGCCTATCTGCAATATAAAACATTCATGAAAATTTCATACATCCCTTTTTGCAGCAGGCATGCTAAGTAGATTCTGTGCAACTGCATTAAGGCTGCATTTGCAATTTTATAGTTAAAAATATATTAGTACTTTAATTATTAATCCTGATACGCAGGGGTTTATAGCACTCTGATAAAATAGTCTCCTGAGAAGGCAAGTTCTCAATGAGAAAAGGCAAACTGTATCTGGAATAGAAATCATCACCCTCTACCCCTTTGAAGAATATAACTGATCTTCACCACACTGAATTCATGTGAGTTCTATGAATTCTTTCACAGTATATGAACTAGCTTGTCCTCCATTCCTCCCCAAGTCATAGTGTCCTGGGGAAGGACACTACAAGATTCAACCATCTATGAGAGATGCCGGAGAAGGACTGGTCATCCTGTGCCTTCACATAAGAGAGCTGCGTTCTGCCTCACTTTGTGAACAGTGGATTTCCTCTATTTCTTTATCATTATGAGTGCTGCTGAGAAAGGGTACGGTATGGCAAGAGAGCATCTGCCCGAGTTTGCACATGACTTCAGGTTCATCCTGTAAAAGGGCATCTGATCTTTCAGCCTGGCAACTAAAAGGCAAGTAGATGCCATTTTAAGGACTTCCTTTAGGTTACGGAGCAGAAAACCAAGGATCTGAGCTACATTCAGACCTTGAGTCACTTAGGCACTAGTAAAGCCTTGGCCTTGGAGTGTGCAGGCAGGAACAGGAGCTGTTGTCTAGCTCCTCCAGTATCTCAGAGAAGTAGTCATCAGCAAGTAACTACTAACCAGATGATTCTACCACATGACTGTATATTTTAGTATACAGCTGTTAGGTGGAAGTAAAACCAGCTCTCTAACCATTATTTGGATTTCTGTGGCCCAGAGATGCCCTTGCATAGCATCATTTACAATAGTTTTAAAGACAATATCTGTAACATGTAGACACACCAAAAATCATTGCTCCTGCGATGTTTTCAATGGAAACAGCCACTGGCGTGCTGAGATCACTGATGACAACTGTCTCTCTTTCACTGTTATCTTGCAGTCCTCTCTGTGTCTACCCAATATCTCTTGCTTTTTAGACTTTAGACTATAGTCTTTTAGACTGTAGCTTTTGTAGGGCACACTGTTGTCTTGTAAAGCATTCATAAAGACTACTTCTATGCTAGCAAATAAAATGGTATTGGGCCTACTCACCAGTCTTCATGGTCCAAAGTCCCTGCTGCTTCATCGCTAGGCTCTGCATCTGTGTTTCAGGGCAGAAAGATGTCCCTATTATCTAAAAGGCAAATCAGATGATCCTAGTTAATTTTTCCAGTGACTCCAGAGTCCTACAGTCCCTGAACAGTTTGTTGTATTACTGCTTTACCTTCATACCTAGCCTGTGCCTCCATCTATCTAGTCTGTACTCACAGCTGTTTCTGATCACATTTCTGCCGGAGGCAAGATACCAATATCTTTCTTGTTTTCTTTATTTCCAATGGAGAAAAATGTCCTCAATTCAAACTGAATGCCAGATAGATAAATGAGCATCTCCTTCCTCTTTCCCATGGATAGTCAATAAAACTCCATTATTAAAATAGTACCCAGTTTTATGAAGTTCTTTGGCCTCTTTAAATCATGGAAGGCTAATTACTATGGATAATTCAGATATGAATATGAAATTTGGGATCTTTATTCCATCTGAATCAGGAGTCTCAGATTCTCTATTCACTTTTCTTGGGTGGAATTTTACCCATGTCAAGCGAAAAATGAGTCAGCCACACAGGTCATTATCTCTCAGCCATATACTAGATTGTAAGAAATAGAAAATATGTCATTTTCAAAAGCCAACTTAATGAATAATTGAAGCAACTTGGCAAAAGTTGAGATGAAGTCTCTTTCTTCTTGACGGCTTGTAAACCAAGACAGAGTTCTTTCCTTTTTAAACATAAACCTTTATTCAAACAGCAATATAATGTTCTGATCAGTGTTATGGAGGTCTAATCAGAAGATCACAGTGACTGCTTCCAGTTTTCTATTAATTTATTTAAGATTAGTTAAAATGCTGAATTATAAAATTATTATAAGTCGCTAGTTAATCACTCTAAAAAAAATTGAGAGTTCAACTACTGCAAAGATTACACCTGTAAAATTGTACAAACATAGGCTGTTCATCAGATTTGAAAGATATTTGGGGTTTTTTTCAGATAAAAATTAGTGCAAATTTGAAGTGATTTTCTATTCTCTGCTCTCATGTCATTTGGGTTATGCCATACCTTTAAATGTTCCTAATTTTACTGGCACAAAGAGTTGTGAAAAAAGGAGTTATAAATCTGTTTTCAGCAATTTTTTGTTAAAACTCATTCTAATATGCATTTTTGTACTCAGTAACACGTGTTCTTCAAGTTCTTACACAATCTTTTCATGAAGGAAAAGAAACCCTGTGATTTATCACCCAGTCAAAACTGAGTTGCACACCTAGCAAAATGAATATTTATGAACTTTTCACTGTCTAAATCGTCATCTTGTACTGAATGTAGTGAAAACACACTGACTTACACCAGCTGAGAATCTTCCCTTAATACGGGACATCTTATCAAAGATATTTTGCAAGCAATAAAGAAACTAAAGCCAAATTTTTCATTCTGAAATTTTCAATATCAGCTCCATTAGTAATATACCTATAAACATCATAGACTTCTAATCTGATGGAGCTATTATAACTCTTTTAGCACCACAGGTTTTACCATCTCCTGCTCAAAAGTAATACCATCCAAAGCAAGAACTCTGTTTCTGAATGCAAATAAGACTGTACAATGTGTTGAGGAAATCTGTTGTGTTTAGCTAACAGGTCTCAAAAGACTAGGAATTAGGGTAAGAGTGAAAAATAACATGTTTAGGAAAGAAAGAAATAAACGCTTCTATTTAGTTGGTTTTGAAAGTAGTTGATGTGGTTTAGGTCAGCTGCAATTTAGTGTCAGCTTTCTCTGTTTAGTATCTAAATATACAGATATCAATAATATTTTAACTGAATAAAATGGTTATAATTATACTTACCCAATTTTTAATCTATTTAACTTTAAACGGGCATTCCAGATTTCATTTTCTATTGCTCTGCATGGTGGTAAACAGACTAAGGAACATTTGAAATACTGTCAAATCTAATACATAGTTCTATTGAGAAGTGGTTTTCTTCTTCAGTCCTGAAATACACCTTTGAATACAAGGAGCTGAATAAGGGCAAGCAGCAATCAATCTCACTTACAAAGATAATGCTGAACACAAAACCCCCTTAGTAAAAAGCAAGGAACAATCTGGAGCAAAATATATTTGCTCCTGAAGAACCGCACAAAAAAAAAGATAGGCCACTGTAGTCAAAACTCTGTAACATTTGTCTAAATTACATAAACTCCTATTTCTGAAAAACCCAGGAGGCAAGGGGGAAATGAAATGAAATTCTGCCTCTTTCAAAAGAGGAAATTATGCCTGACATATGTCAAAATTCCATCCCAAGAAATATAGCGGGATGGATTATAAGAGAAATGATCTCTACACTTTTGCAGCCAATTGGTGTTGGCTCCAGCTCAGGTATGTGACAGGAGGTCACAAACTTGAATTGCCCTGCTAAAGTGCTGACTTGATAGAAAAATTTAAACTTCAGTTGTTGCCAAACTGTTTCCTCCAGGTAATAGCCGTTTATCTATTTGCATGCTCTTCACACCCTCTCTTCTGTAAAGCTCTGCACTTGTGCCAGTGTTGCCATAAACTGCAGCCAAGGGACACCGGTTAATGGATTGATTTATGTTGAAAGCGTTACCTCGTGAAGAATTGACATTCAGGCTCCATAATTTTATTTTTTCCAGTACATATTGCAGCATGCTAATGATAATTCCTGTGAAAGCAATCTTTATTTACAATTAAATTATTATTTGGATATAAAAATACACAGCACAAGATTTTTCCTTGGTCTTTTAAAAAATGTCTTGGGAGAACAATACCTGACCGTAAGTTAAATACAGCTTCTTTAAACAATCCAACTCATGAGACTTTGCTTTCATATCTGATTAAGTAATGAACAGTCTGGATGCTTTGTGGGCAAGAATGTACAATATTTTCTTTTGTTGGAAAGTATATTTTATAAAGATCAAATGTCTGGACTGAAGGCAAAAAAGAACGAAGGGAAAGTAAAGCAGAATGTCATCAGAAGGCTCTAACTAAAGCATTTGATTTGCTTCCTGCTTTCATTTGTTTTTTCTAATATTAATTAAAGTCTGAAACTCTGTGCTAAGTAGAGGTTTTTTGTGAAACCACATTTTACAGGCTAATTGGTCACTCATTTCTTAATACATTAATGATATAAACATGGAGTGACTAAAAGATTTGTTATATCCATAAATATTGAAAAAAATGGGACAGAATATCAAGCAAAGTATCTTTAAAGAGGATTATCTCAGAGGCTCTTCAAGATAGGTCTCATTACTGTTTGAAAGCTCTGCTTATACAGAAACATTAGAGAGGATATTGCTTGTCACTGAGCTAATGTTTATATCCACACAACCCCTTCACCAAACATTTCTCTGACGCTGAAAGATGGTTCCGTTACTACACAGCTGAGGCTGTGCAAGGTTTTAGACTCACAATAATGGAAACCTACTCTTAGAAAATGCAGTCAAAGCTGCGGTACTTGGGGTATAGGTACCCTAATAATGGCTGGCTACATGGGATGCTGTTTATCTCCTTATAAAGAGAGATCTGCCTGGGGCAGGGGACACACACACAAAAAAACCCCCAACCAAACAAAAACATTTTAGTTGGCTTTGATTTGCTTTTTGTACTAAAACATAATAAATAAATAAAAAATGTTCACCGTCTTAATACAAACACAGCCATAACTATTCTCTCCATCCAAGGTTCTGTGCAGTCCCCAAAACCTCTAGCCTCAGTTGAGGGTGGCTTTCAGCTTAGCCTGGCCGACCTTTCCAGGGCCATAGATCCCAGCTACAACAAGACTAACCCAACATGGCGTTGTGACCGACCTCTTTAGCAATATTGGATTCTGGCTCATTGTTTTCAGTTTAGATTCATTATCATCTGCTATCTTCCTACAGTTGCTATTAGGTGGGTTTTTTTCTGCTGCTATCAGCTTCTTTTCCCTTCAATTAAATTCACTGATTGCTTACATTCCTGTGTTGGCCATGCTTCTGCTCCATTCATGCAAGCCTCACTCCTGAAGAAAACAAGTACCCGATAGACCACGTTTCTGTATCTTGCATACTGGTCCAAAGACCTCCTCTTTAAATCCTTAGAGAACCTTAATTTGGAGACATCTGATTCAGCCCTTCAGTCCCATCATGCCATCTCCAGAAAATTAGGGAAAAGAATAGATTCTCTGGATGGGACCTCAATGTGGGAATGAAACCAAGTAGCATGAAGCTGAACAGTTCTTCGCTCAGCAACCAAAACAAGCAAGCAATGATTATTCTGTGATGAGCTCCTCCCCCTCCCTCTTCTTCAGCATTCACGCATGCTGTGTTGGATTCATGCCATCTTATGTGATATGCAGTACAGCGTGTCTGCAAGCTGGTGGTTATTAGCACAAGCCAAGTAATGCAGCGAATGCAGGATGCTAGCAGCCATACGTGTTACCAGGTGTAGTAACCTGGTAGTTACTTGAAGACAACCCTGAGTTGTGGTTCATTTGTACAAAAAGTATCAAAAGAATTTTCCAACAGGAGGTGAAGTCTTTAGAAACAGAATTACAACGTTCCCTTACAACTCAAACTAATAACAGAGAGTGTCCACTGAATGACTGTTAATAATGACTCCTAATAATTAGGACAAATCATCACAATTCCAACTACACATAGGAATGGGCTGAGTGGAAATGCATATTCTGACAAAGCAGAAGTATTTATAACTGAATTAATGATATAACCCTATTTCGGCACAAGGGCCCAGAAAGGATCGACGCGTTTCCTATGACACAAAACAAAACAGCTTACATGGAGACGTTCAATGCAACACTGAAAGCCAGGGAATTGGCATCTTGAATGTCTCAAGCTTCATATCAGTGAGGAGAGCACGTGCTTAAGTTCAGCAGCTGGCATGTGGCCGTTCACACATAGCCAAGGGTAAGGCAGGTGCCGGGACCTCAGCACTGACAAGCAAGGTTACTTCTGTAAGAAAGATAAAAATAACGCTATTTCCTAAATTATATAAGGCATTCCTGAACTATAATCAGTTTGGTAAACCTAACAACCACCTCGCGCTGTGATTAATAGAAAAGATGGAGGACCATGGGATTCACAAAATGAAGTTACTCTTTCTTTGTCTCATTTCTCTATCACTTTATTTAATAACAAATAAGAAGCAAATAAGAAGACAAAGCCCAGTATTAAAAAAAAATGGGGTTGGGAAGACAACAGCTGCCTGAAGGAGTCCAGCTGTGCAGCCTGGGTTCTGCTTTCAGGCATGTTTTGTGCAAAGTAAGTGAAACTGAAAGCTTGTAATAAAAGGCCAGTGATCTGCAAGGTTTCGTAACTTGTTTTGTAGTTCATAGGAGGTTTGCTAAGACCATGCTGGCACAGATGAGAAACACAAGTGAAAGCAGGGAGGAATTTGCATACAGAGTGCAGATTTCATTGTTCATGGCAAAGCTGCCCTTGATTTGCTTCACTCATTGTAACAATCAGGCCAGCCAACTGTTTACATGCTCTCCATTGTGCTAGGGTTGGCTAGGAAATGGCAGGCGCAAGGAGATTTGCTTTCTGCTGGCACTCTGGGGAACAGTGGGAGTTCACACACTTGACGGACAGACGGACAGGCAGACGGGCCCCTCTTTCCAAGAAACAAGAGAGTGCCTTGCTCGCTCTCGAGCTGTGGTATTGTGACCATGAAGCCAGGAGCATGTGTGGCTCAAAGCAGGGCGTGCAGCACCGTTTAGGTTCCAGGGGAGAAAGGGTGAAGATTTAAGCAAAGTGTGGAGAACCAGCTCCACAGAACTACCCCTCCCTGCCCAAGTACTTGCATCTAAGCTACTCTTAAGTAACTTTTCCCAGGAAAAAAAAAACAACAGGCAAGGGGCGAGGCAAAATGTATTTGTGCATAAGTTGCAATGGAAAAGGGTGTAAGAAGGGATGAAACTCAAGCTGTACGAAGGAATACATAAAAAGTTGTCCTCTTCCTGTAAAAGGGATGGCAGTGTTGCTGCTGTCATAGCAACGTAGTCACAGCTGTAAATATAATAAGCTCTCAAATTTAAATACAATCGCAATCAAACAGAAGGCCCATGAAAGACAATCCCCCTGTCCTCCCCCCTGCCCCCCACGTTCATGGAAGTCTTAAAGGGTTTAGGTTGATAGGCTTTTCCTTGGCCTGCCCTGGTCTGATTTGAAATGCATAGATGAAAACACTTCCCTAAGCTATTTGACAAACTTGCTAAAAAGGTTAAAACTGAGCATTTCTTAAGTTGTGCAGTCTTACTCTTAGATCTGCTTTCTAGAACAAGAAAAGACGTCCCTGAGGAATAAAGGAAGGTTTAAAGTTGCATGATCAGGAAGTGTTTGTAAGCCAATTTGTTTTTACAATTTGCATAATTTAAAGAATAAAAAAATATCCTATGGCTGAGGATCATGGCCGAAATAGGTTTGGAGGGGGGGGGGTTATATTCTTTTTTCTTTTCTTCTAAAGTCTTAATCACAACCACTATTATTAAGGCAAAGCCAAAACTTGTTGGAGCACACACACAGCTAATATGTTACTGCAGACAGCAGTCAGCAGTGGGCCACATTCAAATGCTTAAATTTCTCCTTCAAAATGTAGCTGGATTATGCTCCAAAACTTCACGGATTATTGGTGAAGAAATCTCAGTCGCAGTAGTCTAACTCTTTTTTATCAGCCTCCCTGCTAGAATTATGTGATATGCACCCATGAAAAACATACTCTGCGCTTGAAATAGTTGGGGGAAATAAGATGAGTAACCTACAGACTAGAAGAGCGAAGGAAGGGTTCCTCAGCCAAACAAAACACAAAGGAATGTATACTTGAAAACAGAGAAGTAAGACTGGTACTATCAAAAGAACGAATCCACCAGTGAAACAAAATATTCAGGAATATAATTTAATAAGGTAGAAAGCAAAGTAAGCATTTTACACCTCTATTAAATTTTCCTTACAAGTTTTCTCTGCAAATACAGAAAAGACGAGAATGCCATTTCCTTTATATGGATTGTTAAAGTTTTGTTAGTTGTGATTTATTTGTACAGGTCTGACTAATGACTTGAAATGAAATGGCCATAGCAGGGAAATGATAAATTATCTAGTGTATAACAGTGCTTAAAACCTAAACATGTGTTTATAGTTGCTGTTCTGGGACAGTTGCCAAAAGGACATTTTACTTAGCAAGTTATGTTAGCGTAAGTATTTTTTTCCTATAAACAACAAAAAAAGTCTCCAAAAATAATAAGGGGGGTCGGGGGTGGGGGTGGGGGTGAATCTCATTTGCCTGCTGCTAGGAAGCACCAGGAATCAGATTTTCAAAGGAATTTCCATGCTGGTTTAATTAAAAATTCATTTCTTAGTATCATCTGGCTAGAATTTTCAGAAAAAGTACATGCTACCTAGTATATAATCTAGTTATATGATAAAGAAGGAATTCCTCAGCATGTAAGACAATTGTGGTCTGCAAAGTCAGTTGTAGTGCACAGAAGGAGGTTGTGCTTCACTTTTCAGAGTTAGTGGAAGAAGGAACTTACAGTCACACTACTGAGGACTAACAAGTACAAATGACATTCTTGACAATTCTCTGAGATAAAGGAAAAGAACTGAAAATGCATAAATCTTCCTCCTGAACATCCATTCTGTAATAGTGACCGTAATATACTTGAATGAAACAGTCTTAACGACTGGGGAAAAAAAAGCCTAAAGTCCAGTATGTAACATTTTATCGTTAAAAATCTTTATCCCATGAAGGTCTTTATGACATAGTCAGACATTTACTTGAAAGGAAATAATAATAAAAAACAACACTTAAAAGTCATTGAATTAGAAGCCCACAGTAAATATACATGCCATGAAACTACCAAAAGAATAAAAGGCATTCCACAAAATCAGAAGTAATATTCAGCTGAAGAAAATGGAAAAGAGATTAAAGTTCAGCAGGTTAAATGTAAACCATAATAAGGCAGGCCAGAAAATATTTTTCTGAGCAACTTGCTAAAGGCATAAAAACTATTAATAAAAACATTTTGAAAACTTCAGGAATAGGAAGCTTGCTGAGAGCCAGTAGGGCCAACAGACTATTGAGTTGAAAAGGAGAACTAAAGGAAAATAAGACAGAAAAGCTAAGTGGACCCTTTATATTAGTGTTGATGGAAGGATTTGGAGGGTTCTCATACCAGAGTCTCGCCACCCAGGGAAGAAGTGCCCAAAATAAGCTCCATCATAGAATCACAGAACCTCAAAATGGTTGAGGTTGGAAAGAACCTCTGGAGGTCATCAGATCCATTTCCGTCTCCAACCCCCCCAGTTATAGAAAGGGTTTTGGAAAAATGGGCAGAAAGAATACCATTAGATCATGAGTACAAGGCATTATTTACCCAAAAAGTCAAACAAAACTCTAATACAAAATAAATGATCTACCAATGCCTTTAGCCCATTGTTTTAATTAGCAAGATCACAGATTTGATACAAAATTTTTCAGGGTAGTTAAACTTGGGACTGGCCATTGAAAATATTAAGTTTTCATCAGTTGAATTCAGTACTCATGAATGCAAAGCAATATACATTGTAGACAAAAATAGCCTACTTATATACACATATAATGATGTCCACTAAAGGATGTAGGAAAAATAGCTGAGGAGTATTGTGTACAATTTGGAGAAAACATCAGTGCCAAAAAATGCCATACAGAAAGTTCAGATACATTTAAAAACCAATAAAGGAAAACATACAAGCAAGCAAACGCAGAAAGCATTTTGTGTCTGTTCTTGAATGCTGCATGCAGTTCTAGTTTCCTTATCTCAAAAAGGATATAGTTAAGTGAGAAAGGAACAAAACCACTGGAAACAAGAAAGATCAGAGGTACTGAGCAATCTTCATCCAAGAAGAAATACAAAGTAATAAGCAAAAGGAGCAGGAGTCGTCATGGTGGAAAGAGAACATCCAAAAGATAGCATAGGACAGGTGAAGAAAATCATAAGATCATGAATGAAGTTGTGGTATTTCTCACAGTGTCCAAGTATGAAGTCATCCGATGAAATTAACAAGTAGCACGATTACAATCAAAATAAAAGGAAGAACTTCTTTTCATGCATTGTGCTAGTAGTGCCACAGGATGTTGTGTAAACTAAAAATAGATATAAACTGGAAAAAGAATAGGCAGAGGAGAGGCCGTGAGCAGGCTAATAAAATCAATGGCCTGGACACACCCTACTGCAAAGGAAGTCCTTAAATTGCTAGCTGCTACAAGCTGGGAAGCCAGCAACAGGGAAGAACTATTCCTTACCTGCTTTCTTTAATATCGGCTACTGATGACTACCAAAGGTGGGGTAGTAAGCTAACTAAGCATTTGATCAGAGCTAGCGCAGTCATTTTTACTCATATTCTTAAGGAAACTAAGAGAAAACTGATGAGCAGATGGCCAAGCGATAGAAAGAAGAGATGACTGATGTCTATCAAAATCAGGAAGGCTGTGAAAAAATCTGGCCTAAAAAGATAGGCACTATCACAAAATGAGTTATTAAAGAGGAGGAACTAGACCAAGCTGACCATTTTAAAAAAGACAGTGATTTACCAAGTTGGATGAGCCACTACCCTAAAGGGGTCCAATACTATCGTTGCCGACATAACCACTAGGGATACAACCTTCTTCTGTAAATGGAACAAGGGGATGCAGTGGTTTTGTATAGTTGCAGATACTGATCCTAACTTTTCGAGACAGCCCTGAAGGAAGAAGGGATGGGAAGAAAGTGGAGAGCAAATGCATTATGTGAACAAATACAATAGAGTACAATCATGCCTGAGATGCTGATAGAAGTATATATTCCCCCAGTAATTAGAGGTAGTCTCCTAAATCATACAGAACTATGTACTTAACTTTTATTTCCAGAGAGTAACCCCAATTAGAGATGACCTTTGCTGAAATGGCCAGCAGGCTGTGAGGAAGCTCTTTAGACTACATGACTCCAATAGTTTAAGAGAAATAGATAGGTGAGGATAAAACATTAATGGAGGACAGATCTTAAACAACATTTGTTTTGGGGTCAGATTGTTGTCCTTTATCTCTTAATAGGTGTTTTTGTAATGAACATTCACAGTTCATTTCTCTCAGTGAGAGTTTCTTCAGCTATCAGACACGGGTCTGTTAGGCAGCTCCATTCATTCAGTCATGTCATTTCCTTGTTTCATTAAAGACAGCTTTCATTTCATAGGCCCAGCATGGGTTTGTGTTTGGAGGGGGGGAGAGGAATTCAGCTCACTATGTTAATAAAGCTGTGCATGGTTCCAGCTTGTTATCTTTAAATTTTACCCTGCAAGGACAATTGCTTTCCATTAAAAATGATAATAATAATAAATTCTAACTCTGTTGCTGTTGAAAGGCAATCGTTCTGATCACCTTCTGCCAACAAAGGGCTACAGATGAAAACGAATGTTTGCCTGTGGTTGCGGGTGATGTGGTTCTCTCTTTGATCAGTACACACGGGAGGGCGATCTATGTGTCCGAGTGGACTTGTGCTTCTTTAGCCCTGTGCCTCGAAAGGGCCACTGAGACTATAGCAGGGAGGCAAAGGGCCACATAATTCCTTCAGCCTCCCTTTGATGGTGTGTTTAGTGGCACACTGCTCCTGCTAATGTGCTTCTTCAGTGTTAACCTTCATGCTGAGGGCACAGACACAGTTCCTCTAGTCCTTCTTGCAGCAACATTTGAGATTCATTCCCTCGGCATTTTCTGCACCGCTCTGCCAAAAAAGATACTTATATACATTGATTTTTCAGGACAAAAATGTCAGGTCCTAAAAGAAGTTGGGCATTGTGATGCACAGCTCAGCAATTCCTAAAAATCTGATGCCAAGCTCTGAGCGTGCGTGACAGCCTGGGCATGGCCGAGGGCTGAGCCCTGTCTGTGCTGTCTGCTCCCTCCCAGATGGGTGCTGGCTGGTGCAGTCCAGGAGGACCTTTTCCTTAGAAGTTGGTGCCTGGCAATCTCAGCTCTCGTGCTGTCTAAACTGAAGGCAAATCCAGCTCCTGGCCCTCCCAAATGTGTCTCGTGTTATGGGTGTCCCTTGTGGTCGCTTTAATTCATCAGTTTAATTAAGCTCACCACTACTAGAGACGTGTGTACCCTGGATTGACAGTTACTTCTGGGTTCATTTTTTATATCAGACAACTTAATGGAGAAAAATATGTTGGATTCCTGTGGAAAAACAAGAAGTGAAGATCTGAACTGAGAAGTATGAGGTAGGGTCACAGAGAAACAAAGGCAATAAAGTTCAATCTGTTTTATGCTTAAAAGCATATTCCATTCTTAGCTGCCCAGGGACCTTTCTTCCAGAATTTCTCCCCACCAAGCTCTACCCTGAGAGCAAACAGGAGAGGCAGAGGATGGGGGTCCTGGACACCCCTGGGGCTAAGCTGGCTTTCCTTTGTGTCCACTCTCACTGCTCCAAATGGAGCCATCTTCTCTTCTCCTACCTGTTTATTATTCTTAATTTCTGAATGCCAACACTTTCTCCTTTCAATTCACAAGCAACAGTCAGCAGGACTCTGGGTGAGAGACAGAAGTGCATTAAGTTTACTATTAAAGCAATTTCAGAGGTGCCACGGTATCCCAACGGCTGTAAGAGCATCCTGGTTCACATCACAGGAAGCATCACTGTGCATGCTTTTTACACTGCTTTCAGATTTGATAGTTTTAATATGCCTCCGTGAATGGAAACAACAAGAAACATCAGCAAGGACAGTGGCAAGGTCCTTTGAGAGCAGCTCCTCTGAAAACCTTGTTTCTTCACCCTTGCTTTCATCCGTGCCAAGAACATGACAGGACTAGAGTATGGGCTCCTCTTTTCCAACCAAGTGCCTCATGCAGACCATAGGTAAGCACACTAATGGATATTCTGTGTGGTCAAGATGGCTTCAAGTGTAATGTAAGTGTCCATGTGCTCCCCCCAGTACCGATTTCTGTGCTGTGTATTGCCTTGATGCCAGTTTTTGGCTCCTTCTGTTGAGCTTACTGCCTGCATTCCACCTCACCAATACATGACACCTATGGTCAGCCATCCTATGCCGCCTTCCTTTTTGCCTGAAGAATGGGATCCTTTTTCATGCTTTCCTTCTCTAAATGTACGATTGGCATTTTTTTCGGTATTTGATGGCATGATCCCATTCTGGGGAAGATAGAAAAGAAGTGAATGGAAACTAGATAGATTTAAGCTAACCACACAACTTTCTCTAGCAACTAATGCCGGGACATAAAAACAGGGAAATGGAATAGATGAGAAAATGCAGTAGCAAAGCAGAAAAGTGTGAGAAAGAGGTTGAGAGAGATGAAAAGAGAAACTCTAGAAGCCACAATTTAAAAAGCAAATACAGAGAAATAATAATGTCAGCCCTTACAGACAGATTAAGAAATGGGAATCCAGCCAACACAAGGAATAGAAGAACAATATTATAATTGTTTCTTGAGAGATATGGCAATGGGCCATTTAGCCTGCTTGTTTTTACCTTGGGTCATTGCCCAGACTGGACAATTAAAAGGATATTTTTGTCATAGAACCAGTCATTTTATTTCACTGCTGTTAAAAAAAGTGTCACTACCAACTGTGCATGTTGATTTAATCTGTAGTTGTAGGATTTTGTGGAACAAAAAGCATTTGCTACAGTCCAGAAATCTCAGAAGCACAACCCTAGTGTGAGTGATCTTGTCATATCTTGAGGACTTGTCAAATTAAAAGAATGACTTTCTAGAAAGTAGGTGAAATCTCACCTTCTCTACCTCCCCCCACTGGGGAAATCCTAAATACAAACTGCCAGCCAAATTCTCCCTTTATAATCACCTACACTTTTCCTCAATCCCATCCTGATTGTTGACATTTGCCAGAAGCACAATGAATCTTTAAATAGGAACTTCTGAAGACTGGTGTCATTTATTTTCCATCCGAAGCTAAAGAATGGATGGTGGTGAGCATATAGTGTTTTCCATTCAAGACTATTAGCACATCTGTTTTCCAAGGCTCTTTTTAAGAGTCGCTATGTTTAGCAAAGAAGTTTTTTTAGTTGCATCAGATCCCACAGGATTTAAACTTTTCTGACATTGAAGCTTTTGTATAGGTGGAGTTTTTAAGAATTAGAAAATTCAATTTGTGTAAATGTATTCTAGTGGAATTAAACATTTAATTTATTGTAAAGGAAGAAGAGGAATTGAAGGGCTGGATTCACAAAGGTGTTAGCTCTCATGCTGTGGGAAGTGACTAAAGACCCCAGTTCCACCTGTACCCGAAGGAATTTTAAGTCTGTAACTCCCAGCTTCCAAGACAGTATCTTGTTCATTAAACTGTGAGATCATCCATTACAGCTGTTGTTTCATATGAAATCCTTCAGTTGTTGTTAAGCGCAAGACTGAATGACTCTTCTGCTTAGTGAATAATTCTTGAACCTGGAGGTGGGACACCTGCATTCCAGGACTCTTTTGGAGCAGTGTAGTGACAAACAGCTTAAAAGTCCCATGCCACAGAGTGACTTAAGCTTGACACTTAAGTTACTGCTTGGGAGCCCTGAAAGGTGGTTTTAAACAGACTTGTCACGGAGAGGATGGAAATGGAATGAGATTAGGGCACAGCATTGACTAAAAGACAAATAAAATAATCTCTACATTTTTCCCAGCTGAAAGGACTTGTCAAATTTGGGTTGAAGTCATCAAGGATTTTAAAAATGGTAACAGTGAAATGATGGGTTTAGGTAAGTTTATTATTTCTTGGAGAAAGTTTTCCTTGCTGTTTGGTAAGTGTTCATAAGTGTCTAAATATGCAAAAAATGTAAAAAAAAAAAATTAAAAAGTAATAAAATAATTGTGTTTACAGGGGTCTTTTTTCATAATATGTCTGTGTCATACAAAGAGTTTTGACATGTTAGGAGTTTCTTGTTGTTTATATTTATATTTTAATATTGAAGTTCTTGAAGAAACTGTCTATGCCTGATTAGCTCTAAGAAAAGAGACAGGGAAATTTATCAGTAAGATAAAATAAGTAATTAAAAAAACTCATTGTCTATACAGTTTGGAGTATAAAAAAGTAAACCATAGAGTAGGACATTACAGCTGATTCTGTCTGAAAATGGGTGGGGAGATTGCTTCCTCGTTCCTCCAACATTTAGTTATGAATTGATTAAATAAAAATATACAAAATCAGGCTCAGATCCAAGATCAACACGTCTTATCCCAGCTATTCTAATTTGCTGACCATACATCCAAGACACTTATCAGAAGGTCAGTGACTGCATTCCAAGACTATTGTCAGTCGAGAGAAAATTAAATGCAACTGGTTTATATTTTTTTTTACCTATTATTCTATTTGTCTAGTCATCTTGTCAGGAAAACCAGACGTAGAAAAAAGAAAATAACTTCTCTTTACTCATTGTCAGTGGAACTGTTGGAAAACACTGAGTTCATTCAAGCCATCTAACAGGAGGGGAGGTGAACAAGGAAGGAGCTATGCAGAACAGTTTGCTGAGCATCTTGGCACACTGTACCCTGGTACCCTTTGATATTTAAAACTAGGACTCCCAATTATTTTTCTGATGCACTAGAAGCTCTGTGGGATCGTGGGGTTCCCTTTGTCATAGAATCGCAGAAACTTGTAGACCTCTGGATGTCTCTAGATCAACCCCATGCTCAAGGCAGGGCCAGTTAGAGCAAGTTGCCCATGGTTATGTCTATTTGAGTTTTGTCTCCAGAGACGCAACTCCACCAACTCTCTGGGAAACATGTTCTAGTGCACACACCCTCACAGTGATTTTGGGGTTTTATTTTTCTTATGTCACTGCTTTTCTCTTATCTACACAGCCACTTATGTCACCAGCTTGGTTAGGCATGACTTGCCCTTGGTAAATCCATGCTGCGTATTCCCAGTCACCACCTGCATGTGTCCTTCATGTGCCTGGAAATGACTTCAGGGAGGATTTGCTTCATAATCTTCCTAGGGACTGAGCTGCTGGTCATCCTACAGTCCCTTGGATCCTGTTTCCTGTAGGTAGGTACAACGTTTGTCTTTTTTCCACTCCTTAACTATGTCCTCCTGTAATGTGGGTGTTGTTTCACGCTCACAGGTGTGGTCAGCAGGTTTAGACCCCCTCTTGGTGATGCCAGTTTAGCTGTCTAAGGCAAGTCCCCAGAAACGCTGGGAGAAATGTGAGCTCCATGGCCACCCACTCCATACCCTCACAGGCTTTCTTACAGAGGGACTGGGGGCAGACCCTGTTTCACTGAATAAAAACTTTCCAATAAAAAGAAATCTCAACTTGTTACAGTCTGCAAAAAATGCAGGATAAAGGGCTTCCTATCAGTTACTCAAATAGTACAATATTATGAAAGGAAAATCAAGGTTACACTATTACATATCTTTGTTATAAAGCTTTTAATGACATCACTCACAGGTACTAAAGTATGGAGGTGATGAGACACATAAATTGTGTAGATACTACAGATGACACAAAACCCAAACGCTTTTCCCCTGTCACATTCCTGTACCTCTTTATAGTAATTAATTCCACCAAAGTTGCAAAATGCTTTCTGTGAAAAGTGTGAAATAAATCACAGTTCCTAACTGGGATGAGCTGAGGTATAGGAGGATAAAATGCCAAGAAGAAATTAATTTAACTTTATGAGTACTGTATTTACAATTGGCCAATAATATTACAGTATTTTAGCAGCTTTTTTTTTGCTCAGTCTGGTTAGTCCCATACATTGTCCTTGAATAATTATTGGAAAAAGAGGAAACCAGTAAAAAAGTAAGACAGAGAATGCAAATTTCTTTCCATTTTGCTGTATCTAAAAAAGTGGTCAAAACCATCCATCCTCTTTTTCATAGGCAGTGCTACAACCTCAGAAGCAATTCTTGTGCATCTGAAACCCAGTGGATCTGAAATAACCACAGACATCACAGGCCTAGATTTTATCCTCAGTTGCTTCCAAAACCTCTTCTGTTTGGATGAAATAATGGCACTGACGTTATGAATTTATCGTTGTGCAATCTGTGAACGGAAAATTATATCATTCTGAAAGCAATCAGGGATTTAAGGCACTGAGGACCAATTTCTGCCCTGGCGTTTTGCATAAACAATTGCCATTGTTGAGCTTGTGCCAAATAAACTTTGATCCAGCTTTTGGCAAATGATACCCATTAGCAGTTGAAGAGGCTAAAGCCCGGACTGGATGCCAGGTCTGATTTTGTGTCACTCTTGTTTTCATGCTGAATGTTGTACTCACATGCTGTATTTGGTGAGGGCCAGTCCGATCCCCAAGGTAACATGTAAAACTTCGACCCAGCTGTGAGGTTCTGCGGAGAAGCCCCATTACAAATCAGAATAAAAACCTGATCTCTGCCTTTCAGACTGCAAGCTCTTCATATAGCATGCTTTTTACCATATGATGTTACGGTGCATGCTTTGTTAGGACTACCAAACAAACCTGGATGTGATACTATGAAATATCAGCAGCAAGTTTGGGACTGCCAGGCAAATTCAGTCTCATTGGTTTTGGACACTAAAACTCACTCCAGCTGTCTTACATCTATTTATTATATTCTACTGTTACACATGCTTTTTCATTAAACAACCTGTGATAAATTATTCTCTATGTACAAAAAATGTCCTAAGAAGTATATCCAGGCAACTGAAATTGAGTAAAAACTTAAATAAAATCCATTTATTTTATCATCTTTCCCTTTCATAACATTTATCAAAAATGAAAATTTTCCTTTACCGCTGAAACTTTATTTGAATCTATTTCTCTAGTTCTTTATAACTAGAGGTTATTAAAGGTAATTAAAGTAGTGTTTTCCTTTCAAAAATAACAATCTGTCCCTAGTAACTGGCCAGAGAAATATGAGATTATGTGGTAAAAAACACCCCTGTTCAAAAATGTATACTTTTGCTTAAATGTCTTGAGTGGCATGCAGCAGATAATAGCATAATCCACTCTCCATCATTTATGATCCATTACAGTAGTCTCAATTTCAATCTGCTTGATATTAAATTGCAAGAGAAACAAGTGATTTGGAAAAGAAGTTTTGATCTCAGAAAATCACCAGACAGATTTCTTTTACATATGTGCGTGTGTGCGCATGTGTGCGAAGGTATGTACGTCTGTACAGAATTTCAGAAAACAGCTTTCTCTAAATCAAAGCATAAAAGAAGCAAGGAAGTAATCTTCATCTCTTCCCTCTTGGCCTTGTAAGGTCCTTAGTGCTGCACCTAGAACATGCAGAGCAGGAAAGGATACAGGACAAAATGAACTAGATGGAATCAAGGATGAATTTCTTTCTGGTTTATGATTTTTTTTAAATAAGAGTGTCTTAACTAAACTTTTGTGTGAAAAAAAAAATTAGGTGAGGTAGGCTGCACCTGTATAGGTGGAGGTAAATGTGGGTCTTAAGTGAGAGAGAGCTGAGTTTATATTGCCCTGTAAAACTTCTCCATTTTTAAATGGAATTTTTGAATAAAACTGCTGAGGCATGTGAGCTCTCCTCGGCCATCCTGTTAACTCCTAACCACTGGCGACTGGGAGGCTTTTCCATTCAGCACAGCCAGAGACAGCTTAAATTAATAAAAGGGAGCAAGCCAGTGGTATAATCTGATCTGCAGTAAAGCAGTCTCTGGTCTGGAAACATCTGACTTTAACATGAATTAAAAACTGAAAGTTTTTCTAAACTTTCATTGCCTTCCTATGTTCCTAGGGAGATTGCAGTTTCGTGTTTCACAGCACCGGTCCCAGAGTATTTTCCTTTTGTGGAAGCCCTTTCCTACAGATTGTTGAGATGCTAAGAAAATTTATATGATATAAACACACATATACACACTGTATGTGACCTTCTGCATCAAAATTGGGGTTCGGGGGGGAGGAGGGGAGGAGGGAAAGCCTGCCTTTAATGATCCACAATAATCCCAAGCATGGGGCTGAGACACTCTGGCACTCTGCTGTCTTAAGAGTAGGAAGCTTTGTGTAATGGCATCCTTTTATTCCACGTAATTGGATCTGTTAAAATATTTTTAAATATCAGTGAGTGAGCATCACAAATTATGTCACTTGGCAATCTTTGAAATCTCTTTTCCCTCAGGGTCAGCAGCAGGGGCAGTGAACTTGGAAGATGCTAACAAGGCTTTTTAAAGCCCAAGTGGTCTCTCTCCAAATTAAAAATCTCTTAGTTTACTCGTTGGATTTTACAACACAACCTCTATTTCTCCATGTATTTCTTGCTTTATATATCCTGAGAAGAAACAAAAAATTGCTTTTAAAATAATTTCCAACTGCTACATGTCAGCTTGGACAGTACAGCAAAACATGTAAATAGATTTTCCATTTCTAAGAGGTTTTAATTAGTGCCAGAGAAGCCATAAGGGTCTATACTAGTCATGCTTACGCAAAACTATTTGGGACTTTGGCTGCAATTTTGCTTCATATTCTTCAGTTCCTCTGTAACCCTACCTGTACTGTTCTTTTTCCTCCCTTTATTTCTATATTTCTTCAAATGCGCCCATAATAGCCCCTTACCTTTCAGGCTTTTACCAGAGAGCTCAGCGGTTAGGGCAGATTTTTAATTGAGACACCTACTGAGCTTTGATTATGTGTGAGGGGGGCACGTGCATTCCCAAATGCATTGCATGACCGCAGCAGGGCTTTCCTCTGGGCAGGCTGTGCTCAGCAGAGTGAAGCTCTGAGGTATAAACTGGCAGGAATGGGGACGCTCAGAGCATTTGCAAAAGTCACTCTGGAGCCTCTCTTTGGAAATTGTCGGCATTTTGAGCCTTGCTGGGTTCAGGTCCTCATCCCTAGGCTCCTCCTGTATCCTGGGCCATCCCTTGCTGCCTGACTGAGGGAGCCTTTCAGATACTCAGCCACAGGGGCTCAGTGCAGTTGCTGAAGTATAGGAACTAGGAATGCCATTTGAGACGATTACCTGAAGCTCCCTTAGCTATCCACATGGGTCTTCGCATTTGGGAGACTCTACGTACTCCTAGAGCAGCATTTATGGAAGACTTTTACACCATGATTTCAAATTACTTAACAAAACCTCCTGTTTACACAAGAACAATACCCACAATTACGACATAATTTATAGACTTGCAAGTAGAGGGAGAAAAAATGTTATTTTATCCTTTGTTCATAAAAATAATCACTGAGAGCAACTAAGAATTTGCACACAACTAGACAAGGCTCACTGGGCCGGAGTTTCTGAAAATGAAATTGAAGAAATAGACAACCTGAATGTATGTGTAATTTTATTCTTACCATTGGTTGCTTTCTTTTCTGTGCTATTTGGATCTCCAGGCATATGTTTTTTTTCCCTCTAATATGTTTATGCAAATTTGCTCCAATTGCTACTTGCAAGTGTTCACAACATGACAAGTATTCTGACATATTTATGCGACATACCTTTTGAAGAGATGATAGGGACATTACAGCACCACATTTGCGATGCTATAGATGAAGGCTGTCATGATTTCCATTCTAAAACACTGGTTTTAGAGGGTTTATAATCCTGGAACAAAAAATATTTTTGGACCTTAGTTTAACATACATGACTGGAATAACGTATCTCTGGATACAATGTGAGAAAATACCAGTTCAGTAAAATTTAGAGATACAGTGCCAATGAATACACACAATTTGCAAGAAATGGGCTTTTGCCCACAACAGTATTCTTTAAAATTCAAGTTTGCAGCTGTTTTCAACTCTGTCACAAATACATAGATTTTAGGATACAAATGTGTACACATCTGTGGTAATTTATATAAAAATAAAACATTCTTGTAAGCGTGAAGAATGAATGCTCCTATGATGCAGGTGTTTTTAGACAAAAGATGTTTTAGACAACAATTCAAAAGACCTGTTAAAATGCTACTGATGCTGTATGGAAAAAATAGGAAAAAACAGACCTCAATGGCTTACTGCTGCAAGATCTCATATGCTTCCTCTGACACTTAGGCACATGTTAAGGATGTTGCACAGACAATTGCTCTTTTTTAAGTTTTCGTGTTTATGTTCTTTAACTGTATGGAACCATTCCCCCTTGAAAAATACTCCTTAACCACTTGAAGAACCAGTTTTGACAGACATTGACCTTCTGCCACTTAACAATACCTTCAGTTCTCCTTCGGTTTCTCACATAACACGGCAGCTTCCTTTTACTGGCACTAAAGCCTGTGGAACTTTGTAATTCTTTCCCAGATACTTTAATACCTAAGAAATGGATGATAGCTAGAAGCAGTTCTCTTTAGGACATCATCAACTGAGGTAAAAAAATCACCTCCCAGCATCTTCTGACATGTGCCTGAGAGGAAAAGCCAGTCAGCAAAACATGGAGCGGGCTTCTGTCCACCATGATCCTCTGCAAAACCTAGTTGTGTCAAATTCCAGCAAAAAGTTTCTGCTGCTACAAGAGTCTAATCACCCAACAAATCAGTAATGCCTCCATACTGTGCTTCCGCCCAGAATCTCATGATATTGCCTTGGACATTATCAGGTCTCACATCAGCAGAGTTTCTGTGATATCAGTGAGCCTCTGTTGCCATGTGCATCCATTTCAGAGACCTAGAGGGGGGCCACAAGCACCTCTGGCTTGGGCAAGCAAAGCCGTCCTGTAATGGGTGGGAAATGTGAAGCTGACTGTGTTCTAGTATCCATTCTTCTCCATTGCTGAAATACCGTACTTTCAAATGACCTACATGGAAACATGCCACCACATCACAGCTTTCCATCCCAGGCGATCCTCAAGCACCTTTGTCCAAGGACAAGTCAGCCCGAAGTATAGGCAGGTGAGATCACAGCTCCCCTGGGAAGAGGGGGGATGACAGCTATCCACCCAGCTATGCAAAAAAAGCTGTTTGAAGGTTTCTCTGCTGAGATCTCGGGCAGAGAACAAGGATTCAGTCCAGGTACCCCTTTACACCCATGCAAGCCTGCTCCTTTGTAGATCTCCTAACCCCCTTGAACTCCTTAAACGCTGCCTCTCTTCGGCAGAAGGCCTCCTGAGTCATTAGCTTTAGGTGCTCATTCGTGCCAAGGAGCACACAGAAGCTGGTTTCTACCTGCTAGGGAGGGAAACCTTTCACAAAACCAAATGCTGTCGGGAGCACTGGGCCAGGGAGTGTGGAATCACACCCTAGGGCTTCACCCACACGAGTGCCGTGAGCCGGTGGCTCAGGAAAGCAGCCAGACCACCGGGCCCTGGGCAATCCTGGCAGGGCACGCCGTCTCCCCGCTTGTCCTGCAGCCAACAACGCAGGAATTGTGCATGCAGAAGGAAAATGCACAATTTTCCTCTATCCTACAAGTTAGAGGACTCAGCTAGCAGAGGGGGGAGCTGTTTCCGACTCCTTTCCCTGTTCACTTGTAGGATAGTGCGTGACTGCAGTAGAGAGCAGAGGTGGGAGCCCAAATCCTCCGTGGGTCATGGGCTGCTCGTGGGTCCAACTTCACCAGGAAGGGTGGGGGGAAGCCCTTCCTTTCATTTCTATCATCCAGAGGTTCATACACTGTACTACTACATGTGTAAGATACACCTTCGTCTTCCCTCCTCCATGCATACACAGGCACACACAGAGATTAAGTATAGCTAAAAGCCAGATTTCTGCCCTGGGGTAAACCACATAACTAGAAGGTTACTAGGAGAACAGCAGGAGGTAATGCTACTTCTTTAATCAAAAAAAAAAAAGCCAGGCCTGATCTAATAGGTGGCCATAAGGTCCCCTATATTTCAAAATGCATATGGGTGCCTACCATTCCCAATTGGTAAGCTAGGACTTCAGAAACTAAGTGTGCTGGCTCTTCCTCTAAGATCTGCTTTCTCCTTTGAATTTAAGAACTTAGTTCAAGGGCACTAGATTTCCCCCTCCCTTCTCTCTCTCTCAACAAATTTAGGCACTTTGCTACCTAACCCTGCTTTCTACCCTGAATAAACCCAACTAAATATTATTTTGGGGGGTAATATGATATGGTTAACTTATTTCTAGCCAACATTTCTCCTTTTAACCTAATACTTTCTTTTAATGCTAAGAACAAATGAATAATGAGGTAAAAATTCATTAATTCTTCGGATTTAAAAAAAAAGAAGAAGAAAAACCATTTATGTACATTAAAAAGTAAAGGCTTTGTTATAAATCACACTCATACAGAGGAAAAAAAAATAAAATCTGTGTTTTGGAGATTTGGATGTGAATCACTCCGGCTTTAAGCTGGAGTAGGGGTGATATACCTTCTAATTTATCCTATGTGGAAATTTTTCATGAAGCATAAATCAACACTCCTGCATGGGAAGACAGTCCTTCTTCGTTTCCACAAACCCACATGTCCACTGGTAAATCTATGCCTTAGTCCACCTGCTACCATGGCATCACGCCCACTCATATGAGGTGAGTAGATCACAGAAGCCAATCAACAAATCTCTAGACGGCTTGGGGAGGTTAATATACAGAATACCAAGAGTCAGGTTTTTGAAGAGGCTCCTGGCACATCTTGTGTTTTTAATGATTAGGATCTCACCCTCAGGGCTGTGTGTTACCAGCTCAGTCCTTGTAGCAAGGGACTGGAGCAGATGGCTTGGCAAAACCAAAAGGCTCTTGCCTTTTCAAAAATTAAAGATTAATTTGTTGTTTTCTTCTAATAGGAAATTTCATGCTGACGAACAGTATTGAGCTGACAGGCTTATATTTCTCCATCCATCTTCTGTTCAGAGAAAAGCATAACCATCCTTATGTTAACTTCACAGACTGTCTACATCCTCCTATGCAGTGATGAGAGAATATTTCAGCACTCCCAGTTATTTTGCCTTTGGCATCCCCACTGTGGTTTCCAACAAGGATGATATCACGATGTGTTTATGGATTTATTTGTTTATTTTTCATGATGTGGGCAATAGTCTACTACAAGCTGGCCTGAGAACTCCAATTATATCATATAGACCAACCATCTGGCTTAGTATTAATTAATGGTAACAGTTTTAGCCATTGCTGCTCTGGGCCAGATACGTAGCATGAGAGGCAAAACCTTCTTATCAGATAACCAATCACCTTGTCGCCTGAAGAGCCAGATTAGTCAATACTGAGTGCTGGGTCCTGGTAGACATTGATGGACTGATCAACAATGGTACGCAACAGAAGCGCTTTTTAGAATATTAGACAAGTGCAAAGGGTGAAAGGGAATTAACCCTTTTCTGCACAGGGGCAATGGAAATTAACCATGGCTCATAACTTTTCTGTTGGAAATTCTCACGTTCCTATCTGATCACAATGTGTAACAACCAAGGGTTTGTGCAATTCAGTGTAATGGAATCTATTTTTATATTTACTCAGTTTAACCAATTTCAAAAGACACAAGTATTGAGATAATTTTTTGCTGAAAATGACAATAGATATTTAAGTGACACTATTTATCCAACACTAGTAGCTCTTTTTAAGGCTTTTCAAAGCCCACGCTCCAAAATCTTTACCATTTTGAGCCATGAACCCTCACAGGAGGTCATTAAGCATATAGGCAGTGGAACTGCACAGCTGCTCCTCCAGTCATACTAATCTCTAGACAGATGCTCTTCATGTTCATATGCTGTGATGAATGCCAAAGAAACTATTAGAGAACAGATTGACTTAGACTGGATCGTGATCCTTGGAGAACTGGTTTCAGACTGCAAGAAGAGCTGAGGGGTCACAGAGGAAGCTGCACCCCATGACAGTGTGAACAGATAGAGTTGCTTTTTGGCTAGATTTTCCCCTCCAGCATTTCAGAATGCAGCCTTGCTTGGGGTGCCAAAAAAACAGCACTAAAGATGACTTCCACCATTTTCTCTGCTTACTTGCTTGCCGAATTTGCTGCAGCTAGCTTGGCTGCTCAACTTTGCCCAAATCTGACTTGCATGAGAGTCCTAGGCGTTTCTGTATTGATCCTATGCTCATCCTCTGGCTGCTGCGATATCTGCTGGGAATCTCAACAAGTAGCAACGAGGGGGCTCGAAGCAGAGAGTCATTCCCCATCACACTCTTCCCGGCCCTGCCGAGGCGGCCTGAAGACAACTTTGCTGTTTTGAAACCGAGGGATCACACCTGCTCCTCTGCTCTAAGGCTCACAAGTTCACATGCCGTTATCGGATTTTTGTCCAGGGGTCTGTCTGCCCAAAGAGAGGTGTCATCTGCGGTACGTCCCGCTGCAGACCGTACTTTTCTGACCTTCATAGCTGCAGCAGATGTTCTTGCGATGTTGTTATTCTGAGGAAAGGGGTTTGTTGGCCTCTCTGGGCTTCTGGGCTCTCATCCAGCTGCAGCTGTGGAAAAAGGATACATATAATAATAATGGAATCTTCTTTCTGTCGTTTCAGCTTACATCATCTTGGCACCAGCAGTCAAGGTAGCATTAGTCAGTCAGTCGTAGGGTTTCTGTGGATTCCTTCTCCAAACCACCACCCTTCTCTCTCCACCGCCACACTGTCTCTGCTCTTATTTACTCCTTTCCAGTTGGAATGATTTCAGATCTGGGAAATAAGGAGTTGTTTCTCTGCTGACCACCATGCTTTGCCTCAGCTCATACCTCCTGCGTGTACTAACCGTGACATATGCAAAACACAGGAACCCGAATCCATTTAGTTATGCTGTACCCACGTAAAAGTCTTGCTGTGGGTTGCTTGTAAAGTAGCAAATACCTATACTGGCCTTCATTCTATGGGCTATTTCTTTGGTTTATACCTTCTATAAGGAGCAAAATCTAAGTTTTGGCAAAGAATCAAAGAGGATTCCAAGCAATGTATCCCTGTACATACATCTCAAACAGCTACATCCCTGAAGGTTCTCTACTGCATTGGGAGAGGGGTGCCTACATTGCATATCATTGCCTCTTTTTTGAATGATACACACAAAAATATGCCCATTGCAACTTCAAGTAGTTACGCAAACAGTCCCTAGCTACTTTGTATGGGGATCTACTGCAAGAAGGATCAGGGTCTGTGAACATCAAGAATGATGAGGAGGCAGGGGGAACACATGGGTGAAAGGACGGTAGTTCAGAATATGGTATGTAATAATGATGGATTAAGCTGTGTAGCCTGATTTGCCAAAAATACGGAAATGTTACAAGTTTGAAGCCTGTTAGAACTCTTGCTTAATTTTGCACAAGCTTGTAAGAGGCCATTTATTTTTAACATATTATAAAACACATAGTTAAAATTCAGAGTATATATGTATACAGAATATGTGAATAAACATTGACTTACACATGTAAAATGTTATAAATCTCATTTGACTGATATGCAGTATAGCTGTGCCTTCACAAATACTCACAATGTTTTTATGGTGCTAGCATTTCTTAAGCTGTGCTATCCAGGCAGGAATGATTGTTGCCTTTTTCATTCATCTGTGGAAATGCTCAAGCAGGAAAAAAATTCACTTGCCCTTAACATTTGTTTTGCGACGTTTAATCTTTGAAATAAATGAAGTTGCTCTAGCAGATCCATCCTAAACTGATCAAAACAAATAAGTTCCTTCAGTTTCCTACTTCTTGCATGAAAACTCTTCCCTGAATATATGGCTTGGCAGGAAAACCAATGCCACTGTTTTACATTGACTTGTATCAGAAAGAATGAAAATAAGATGCTCTTAACTGAAGTACAGGGAAAACAGCTGAAAGGAATTGCAGTTAAGCAGGTAGGTCACAGTCTTGATGAATGTGGGAAGACAGAGAGGACAAAAAATGGTAATGATTTTTCCATGTTAGCAACATCTTAAAGTGTTACCAGGTATGTATTTGTGCTAAGCTTGTTGATGGGCTAAGACTAAATATAATTCCTGGACCAGAGTGGAAATTTCAGGAAAATGAACACTGCCTTCTTATAAAAATAGGGAATCCAGAATTATTGCCCTTGGCAATGAATAAAATGTGAAAGCAGACTGTGTTCCTGCAGCGCTCTCTATTTCACCTTAAAGATCCAGTACTCTCAAGCATTATTTTACATATAGAGGAAGCACAAAGGCAGCTATCCAGTTTTCTTTTCTTGTTAGCCCCCAATGATTCCCATTTCATTCTCTCTGTTTCCTATACCTGTCAGATTCCTTAGGGAAGCCATGTGCAGCTTGGACAACCCAAGTTGGAGTTCTTTCTCTTTCAGCTTTGTTTATGTTTGCTATTTCTTCCAACATGCTTCCTATTTTTCTGCCAAATAGCACTTGACAAAAGCCCTCTAAGGAGAATAATAAGAAAAAGGCTGAGCAGAAGGTGTTTAGTCTGAATGCTGGCTTCATTTCAGCAAATCAAGTGAGTATGTTTCAGACCACTTTGTAAATCACAATCTCAACACAAACACTGGAGCCTCATCATATTACACTTTTGGATACAAGCACAGGTTTCCTATGGAAGAAGAGCTTTTCTTGCAGATAGGTCCTTTGTGGAAAGGATCTTAAGATCAAACATTAAGAAATACACAAGAGAAAAGGACAAGAAAAGGAAGGCGTTTAACTTTTATGTGGTTGCATTTTATTGTGACCAGGGTTGAACCCTTCTATTTACAGTTGTGGAGAAAGAAAATATTTTCCTGACCACAGCTGAAGAGAGACCCTGACAGGGCTTTCCTGCTCGCCATCTCCCATGTCATCAGTGTTTTCTGGGAGAAGAATTTGAGGTGGTTTTCCACCTAAGTGGTTACAGCTGTTTCCACAGGATCAGTCAGATGGAGTTTCTGCCTCTGTTTATTTTGGCTCTGATTTTCGGCTGGAGCCCAGCAGGATGACAGTGTTTGCTCAGGGTCTTGGGACTTTGGACAAACATTCCAGAATTTCTGACTTCTTAACATTAATGTTTGATGAATTCTGCTCTTAATTTCTTCTGGAAAAATGTCAAGCCCACTGGGGATTACCCTTAGTCTTACAACAGCCTTTTCTTTTTTTTCCTTTTTTTTTTTAAGGGAAGAAGAGAAAATCATTTGCTAGCCTGTGAAAATGAGCATGCTGTAAAAATTGGAGAATGCAGTTTTCTAAAATTGCAGGCTTCAGTTCTTTTGTAATTTTTTTTTCTTTTCTTGTTAAGAACACTCTGCTTGACAGGAAACATCCACGGAGATATATCTACAGCTAAAACTTCTGTAAAAAACTGTTCCACATAGGGCGTTAGTTGGGAAGGTTATTATACAGTAGTCAAGCAGCTCTTTCTCAAAGTCGCTGTTTTGATAGCTTCAAAACATACTGCGTCAATACACTGTTGTCAAAGGTGACCTTTAGAAAACAAAATAAACACCCAGGTGAAATTGTGACCCCAGCGGAGAGAATAGCCTTTATCGTTGACTTCAGCAAGGTCAGGACTTCCTCCTTAGTACCTTATCTCTTGAACAATGGAAAAGCAAAAGTCACAGAAGTACATCTTGAGGAACCTTTACTAACTCACAGGGATGGAGAGAGAAATGTATTTGTAAAAATATGCAAATATATACAAAAATGCACTGAATTAAATCTATATTTAAACTATGTTCAATGAGCTGTATTGCATGGAGTGGCTGCTGATTTTTTATACCTACATAACTTTAATAACTTGCAAGGGACATCCAAATGTATATGATACTTACACCACCATCAGCTGAGTTCAGGCTAGCTAGACAGCTGTACTTCAGAGGACAGCGTCTGATTTACAATCCAACGCTTAACCACGAAAAGTTCATGCTGCCCAGTCCTGTGAGCAGGACGGGTTCCCTCCAGTGACTCCCACCCATCAGAAGGAGGCAGGTAGGCATTAGATCCAGACAGATCTGGGAAGCCTGTTTAGATCCCAGGTCTCTCTTCCCTTTTTGTCTCTGCACCTCTTCTCCCTCATTCAGTGAGAAAAGAGAGGCATGGCCTCCTCAGGTGACAGTAATGGTCTTATCTCTGTTGATTTACAGCAGCTAAAAAACTAGCTTCAATAGTTATTATGAAGTTTTCAGAAACAAACAAACAAAAAAAAGGAAAAGGAAGGATTTGCTTACATATAAATAGACACAGGAAGGTGGTTTCCTAGTTAATATACAAGCTTTCACAGCAGCAGCTTTGTACAAAATATTTCACAACATTGCAGAGGCTGCAAGCAGTGTGGCCCCTGGGCCACGGTGACAGTGTCCACCCATCTGGAGAAGTTAACATAAGGAACAGACCTAACTTATTTTTTGGAGCCTGATCGCTGGCACTTCCTTCCCAGTCTGTTTGTGCTGTCAATGGTTTAGATAAAGCATATATTTAAACTGTGCCCTTACATTTGGCTCTTCCATGCATGACAGCCAGAAAGGACTGGAGAAAAAAAAAATTGTAGGTGCAAACCCTTGTGTTTGTACTTTCAAGTACAAAAAAGACAGATCAAATCACAGCATTTATTGAAGCTCATACCACAGTACACATCCCTGTGGAAAAAAAGACTTTTTGAAGATGTCTTCCCTTGGTATTTTCAATCGACAACGAGCAAGAGGCCCTCACTTATGAACTTGCTGCCTTCAATCATTCATAATACAACCTGGAAGTCCTGAAGAGAAAGTCGATTCTTGCCCACATCTAAAATCTAATGAAATTTGCTTTTTGGTATCTATGTACAGCTTTAATCATCAACCTTTCATTTCAGAATAGGAAATATGTCTTTTTACCTTGAACTGACAAAACTTGAGGAGTTTTAGCCAGTTTTGATTCTGACATCCTGATCTGAAAGGATGGGAAAGGGATGGTAGCAGAGGAAAATGTCATCCGAGATCCCTGTGGAAAATAGATGCTGTGAGAGAAAGCAATCAGGGTGTAAGTGAGTGAGTGTGAGTGAGGCTGGAATTTTTTATCTGAAGGCAGAGGGAGAGGAAAGGTAAAACAGAGGGTAAAGAAAAAGACATAAAAGAAAAAAAGGAGGTCCTCAGAACAACTGTTTGGAAAATCTGGCTGCTCTGCCCTATGGACAAATAAGGCTTCCCTCCAAATGACTGCCAGAAAAGGAGGGATGGCCATCCTAAACCTACCACTGAGCGATTGTCACAGTGCACCTTCTACTTGGTGACCCAAATTTTTGTGGAAAGGAGGAACTAACATACAGTCTTTGGCTGTATTTTACCCACATAGCTGGGCCAGCTCTTGGCTTGGAAGATGAGGGGAAATGCAACATCTGGAAGATCTGGAAACATGCTCAATCTAGGCCAGATAGAAGGTTACAGTGGAAAATATGGGTTGGAGTGTACAGTTCACTTGCCTTTGCAGTTGGGCAGGACTGAGTTACTAAGATAGTAAGCTGGAGGAAGGAATAAAACTATTTAAAATATATTCTCAACAATATAGCTTAATAATATATAAAAATCCTTTTTAAAATTCTGATAGTTGTAATGTTTCCTCCTTTGAAGCATCTTTACATGAAGATAAGATCTTGTAATAACAGATAAATAGGATATATTAACCAGCTGCTGAAGATACAGTGGAACACAATGTAAAACACGAAATGCATGAGATGACTGAAACGTATGTCATGTCTCTTTCAATACAATTCTGAGCAGCTCCTGGTGACACAAGTAGTTTGTCTTAAAAGGAGGGAGATATTTGGATCTTTAAAAAGGTAAAAGTTGAAAGATCAACTAATGGAAAAAAGAATATTTCATGATATTAGTGAAGATCTGTTCATGGTATGAGTGTTTGCTGGTTGCATAATTACTAGAGGAAAAGAGTTAGATAGGGTGAGATCATAAATAATGCATTCATGAGGAATGTGGGTGTGATACTTGTAAAAGGAGAACCAAAAGAATCTGTTACAAAGTTGATGTTCCTCTGAATAAGGCTTGCTAACTATTGTTGCAACATTCAGTATTCCCAATGTATGGATTGTAGAGGCTTACTATATTTGTCATCTTTAGTTAGAACAAAAAAAGACCTTCAACCAATCTGGATTGAAGCCATATGGCATTTGAAACACACCAAATCCAGTTTTCTAAAACCATTGAGTGATTTAGTGATAAACAATTTCAAATCTATCCTTTCAAGGCATGGGATCCCTAGGCAGAGTTTAGAAACACAGGGACAGCATAAAACTTAGTTCTACTAAACCAAGTCCATAGTACATCATCATATGAAGCAACACAGACATAAAATATGAAAAAGGGGTTCAAAAAAGCAATTAGGATTGCATACAGAAACATATCCAGACAGACTGACTGGAATCACTTTCTTCTGGTTTCAGCTGGGATAGAGTTAATTTTCTTCCTAGTAGCTGGTACAGTGTGTTTTGGATTTAGTGTGAGAATAATGTTGAGAACACACTGATGTTTTAGTCGTTGCTACGTACTGCTTATCCGAAGTTAAGGATTTTTCAGTTTCCCATGCTCTGCCAGCGGGCAGGTGCACAAGAAGCTGGCAGGGAGCATGGCCAGGACGACTGACCTGAACTAGCCAAAGGGATATTCCATACCATAGAACGTCACGCTCCGTATATAAACTGGGGGGAGTTGTCTGGGAGGAGTGGATCCCTGCTCAGGCATCGGTCAGTGGGTGGTAAGAAATTGCATTGTGCATCATTTGCCTTTTCTTGGGTCTAATTTCTCTCTCTCTTTTTTTTTTACATTCTTTTCATTACAATTATTCTTATTGTTATGGTATTTGTATTAGTATTGTTGTTGCTATATTTTTTTTTATTTTAGTTATTAAACTGTTCTTATCTCAACCCACAAATTTTACTTTTTTCTTCCCTATTCTCCTCCCCATCCCACTGGGAGTGGGGAGGAGTGAGTGAGTGGCTGCATGGTGCTTAGCTGCTGGCTAGGGTTAAACCATGACAGTTAGTAAAGGCTACTTGGAACTGTTGAAAATTTGTTAGAATATTTTTCCAACTATTTCTACCTCTAGTTTATATAAACAAAGGTAAGACACTCTGAAATGAAGACAGCATTTTATAACTTAGTTTAGAAGAAATATCAGCATGGCCAGCAAAACTGAACCGTTCCTTAAGCATGCTTAAGGTGGGCATATGATAAGAAAGTCAATGAGAACCAGTTTACGCTTCAGCAGAAGATGGTTGTATAAATGGAACTGCAGAGTGGAAGTGAACTCTGAGTAAACCAGAGAAAGGTTTTGTTCAGACAGGCAGCTGCAGTATTAAAGTTTGTCCCATAATGCAGTGTTACAAATATCACACTACATCAGCAAGATACAGGAAAGCAAGAAAAATGTTTTCAGGCCTGAGGCGTTATCTTCAGCTGTTGTGTAGCCATTTGCAGTAGATATACAACTAATCTGGAAGGAGTAGTGGTACTGGAAGGTACAGATGACTCTGCTGTTATCTTCACAAGGCTGATGGTTGTCATATCAGTTCTAGAGTAGTATACAATATGCTAATAGAAGCACTCTCAATGGGAGCAGGTAATATTTTTTCCTATATATAATGCAAAAACTGTATGATAAACAGGAACACACCTGATGTTTGAAAATAGTGCAAATCTGGGGGAGAAGAAATAAGGGAGACATTCTCAGTCACATTATGAAACCCCCATGTTTGGCACAAGCCTCTGTCGGTCAGGAATTTGGGACTAGCATGTTTTTATCATCCTCGATTAAAAAAAATATTATACATAATAAATAATAATATCCTAAATATATAAATGTATTTGCCATCCATAGGGTTTCCTATAAATTCAGGCCCTAATCAAGCAACTTACTTTAGTGCATGAAGGCTTTGGGGAGCTCTTCATAAATTATCTCTGCAGGTCAGGCTTGAAGAGCACTAGCAGCAAAGTGTGAAAATGCCTGCACCGTTTCAGTGACCAGTGACTTTTAGTTGCCAGAACAGACACCTTTAAAAATCAAGAGGTTAATTAAAACTTTTCAAGATAATCACAGGAAATTATTTAGTGTATTATTTAATACGAGCATTACTGGACTTTTATCTTTCTTGGGCTACCAGAGTAGCTGATGGGCATCAGATTAAGGTTATAAAGTGCAACTATGATTTCACTCAGAGAAAAAGATCTGTTGTAAAAGGAACGGTAGAACAAAATGGCTTCAGTTGCACTGAAAAATCAGTGGCACTAGTCACTCTAGAAAAGCAATTTGGAAAATACCCCAGTCAGTCATTGTCACAAGGAGGTATTAAGGGCACTAACACCTCTCTGAATCAGTAATTGCCAGCTATTTCTACAGCTAATTATTTACTGGTTCTGGTAGTTCCTCTGGAGCTAATTTTACTGAGTAGAAAGGATCAAATTGTGGTTACTAGTAACTGTAAAAGTAGCGGCAATTTGTTGTTCCAGACTGTTTTTCTTTTGCCTTTTCAGCAGCAGCCTGCAGCAAATACAAGGCTGTCTTGTCATTGTTGCCTGTCATTCATTGCACTGGTTTGCTTGTCTCAGAGCAGAAGAGATAAGGCAAATGCATGTTCTAAACAAGTGTGTTATACTAGTCAAGACTGTAAATAGAGAGAGGGCATTAAAGTACCTCCCACTGAACAACATAAATAGCTTTGTCGAAACACAAGCTTTCTCTAAGGAGAAAAATGTTTCCAGCTGAACTAAAGGTCTTTAAAAAGCAATTGCTCACTGACTTACACTATGTATTCTTAAAACAAAATAAGAATGCCAACACATAAAGGAGGAGGTGCATGGATGAAGTGTTTCTCTCATTTAGACAAGCTTTCATGTTGAACTGATCTTGTTTTGAGCTGCTTTTAGCATTCTCTGCCACAGTTAACAGCTTCAAATATTTATTTTAAAAGGCAGAAAATTATTGTTAATTTTATGGTGGCAAACAGCCAGCCCATGCTTCATTTGGGAGTTAGCAGAGAGAGACAAGTATTAGAAACATCCTGCTATCTAGTGGGCTGGTAATTGTATTATAATCAATTTAACAAATTGAGTGTAAAGGAAAAATGCTTCACAAAGGAAATAGCTCAACCCTAGTCTTGAATCTCAGTCAGTGTCTCCTCACCCATTCTTATATCACACCTTCTCCTTCTCCGGCCAGGACTCTAACTCCACATCCTTCCCACTATGGTTTTTTTTAACACTCCTCTTCTCACTCCCCCAGCTTCCTCTAGCCTCCTCTCACTCTCTTTCCTTCCAGATTGGATGCTCTTATTCCACTATTTCTATTTTGCAGGCCATTTCTAATTCTTCCTCCAACTTGTCCTCACCAAGACCACCAAGCCCAGCCATGCCCACCATGGGTATTCTTTTTACCCAATGATACAGGCAGTGTGATTCACAGCTGCCTTCTCCTATTAAATAGGAGAAGTGCTTTGCTATCTCATGTATATTCAGGGAGAACATCCATCACAGTGGCAGGTACCAGTGAATAGGTGAACCATGGCAAACAGAAGGCAGAGTAGCTCAGGTAAGCCAGGCCAAGAGGACCACCAGAAACACGGACTCCAACCATCCCTTGGATTGCTTATGCCTAAGGATGGTAGGAACAATTAATTATACACTACTGTTACTCCCTTTGAAATAATGAAAGGGTTTTGTCTTCATCTTGGGAATGGCAGTCTAATCCATTTCAGGCATCAAGAGCACCCAAAACAGAATACTTTGGACTTGCTGATTTGGACTTGTGTGTATCTGGCTAGCTGGGGTATTGCCAATGAAAATAATGCTCAATGCATGCTAGCTACCGGCTAGTATAACATCAGCTCAGATAGAGAGGTAGGGACTGCAAGTAGACATGAGCTATGTCTGGATTGCACATCCAAGTTTTTCTTGCATCCCTGTCAACTATATCCATGCCCTTGTCCTGCTACAGTCCCAGCAAGTATAGACAAATTTATTTCTGTGTATTTGTAATTTTTTCTAACCTGTAGCTGTAGTTTTAGATTGATCAGTTCTATAGCTTTAATATGATTTTAATTTCCACGTCTTTTCCTGACAGCAGTAAGGACTCACTGACTAGCCTCATGGAAGAAAAACATCTCACTTTCATTAAATCTGAACACCAAGTTCTGTGGACTAGTAAAGGGGTTGAGTTTTCCTACATAAGCAAATACCTGCTTTCAATTCTTTTAGCTGTCCAGAATTTATTTCACTGAACAGAAGGGCTTAGTCAAATATTAAAGTCGGGTTCTGCAGAAGGAACCTGTTTGCCTTCAGCTTTCACTGGATTTATCACAACTCCATTTGCAGCACATTTTGGAAGAACATATTTTAAGACATATTGCTGTACAACAACTAAATCTCAGTGCTGATAAATCACAGATCTCATATCTGGTCTGAAAAGGCAAGAAAAAGAGGAAGGAAAAAGGTCTCTGAAAACTTTTACAGCTGGCTAAGGGGGAAGCATATGGAATTTTAGAAGAACCGTACTTCTCCTGACAGTTAATAACAGCTTTCACTTATAGAGCAGTGTTTGTCAGGATAGATCCCAAAGTGCTTTACAAAGTCCAGCTACTATATGCACAACATCACTGAAATGCACTAAGCTATCCTCTGGGAGTAAAGGGCAGCTGGTATTGTGGAGCAAAGGGTTGTGTGATACTGGATACACATGAAAGTTTTGTTGTTATAAACTGGAATACTAATTCACATCAACAAAGAGCTTGCTTGGGTTTGTAAAGGAAAGAGGCATCTTGACAAACAATTGGCCTGAATCGCACTGAATGTGAAAGGAAGAGAGATTTCCTGACAAGAACATAAAGAAAAAATCTTACTCTCTCAAAAAGCATACGGGAAATCTTTAATGAGCATGGGATCATGTTCAAGAGGAAGATACTTTGTCTTGAACGGCTCATGAAAACACCATCTCCTAGTCTACTCACGGGTTTCAGCCTAACTAAAATGGCATGTCCATGGTCTGGTTTTGCTGAGTTCCTTCTTGTGGTTATAGGCAGTGCAATCCTTGCATTCAGACCACTAAGTCCCTTCTGTCAAGGTTTTGTCACAAGCTGTGGTTAAGAGCTGGATGAAGAAGCTAGTGTCATGAAAAAAATAAATTAACACAGAATTGTAAAAAATTATCACGTCATAAAACGAAAACATGTTGCTTGGTATCCATGGCAACTTCAGAAACCAATGCTCTTTAACAGCCTTGCCTGGAATCATGTAAACTGCTTTGATAAAACATGAATCGTGGCAGATGGATATGTGAAAATAAAAATAACTTCGCATCCAATCTATTGCCCACACGGGACACCCTTGAAATACAGTGTGAGTTATATAACCCTATCAGGAATCATTTTGTTCTGAGACCAAGATAGAGGCAGCATTTTTTCCGTACATCTCCACAGAGTTAAGAATGGGTTCAGCAGCAACGCTGTAATAACTAAAGCCTAGCAAGCAAATGCTCCCTGGCACTCTCTGAGAAGTAAATCTAACCCTCAGCTCCACAGACAGAGCTGTGAGTCTCTTGTGCCAGGAGGGGGACTAGTTTTGGGCTTTGACCCAATTTCACAGGTAGAGCACCTGCTGCATGGCATAGGCTAGAGCCACAGATTTGCTTTCTGTAAGCAAGAATCATGAAGGAAACATGACAGAAGTGAAAACAGGGCCAGAAACACGCTAGGCCAAAGTAATCTTCCCCAAGCACCTTCGATACTGCTGCGTGGATGTGCCAGAGAACAGTTTCACTTTTTTTTTTCCTTCAGAAAAGAAAATCTACCTTCAGCTCAGTCAAAGCCTTCATTGGGCTAACTGGAAAACGGTTAGGTTCAGCAAATGTTAGAACCTGGGTGTATAAGCACCAGATTGCTCTGATTTCAATAAGCTTTCCATTAAGGGAGCTATGTCTTGCTTTATATTTGGCATTTGTACAATGGCACTCGAACAGGCAGGTATCCGTCACTGCAGGGACTAAGGATGAGAAACGTGGGAGAATTAGGAATTGCTTCAGGATCTGAAGTGACGGTTCTGGTCAGCAGAGCTCCTATTTATTCAGAGGTTGTGTGGTCTGAGCAGACGGGCCCCTCCAGGCTGGAGGCATCATCTGGTCAGTGCATGAAAAAGCACCCTCAACACTGCGGCTCTTTGCAAGGCAAGAACCTTGTCAGTGGTCTTAATTTTTTATATCTCCTGGAAATTAAACTAAATCTACCAAATCAATTTTTTAGAATCTGATAAGAAGTCATCAAACAGAGATTAGTTTTGATCTTTACAAATCTGAACACATGAAGCCAAAGTAACCCAATTTTAGGAAATGTAGAAATTCAGCATAAAGGCTCTGGATTAACACCGCCATCCTCGAAACTGGTGTGCTTCACCAGTGCTGGAGCTGAGAGGCATCATTCATGAACTGCAAAAATACCCCTTTCCTCAGGAACAAACATTGCTTTTTTTCTTCGTCCTAATACTGTTATCAGATAGTAATATGTAAAGTCTGTCTTCACCTCAAGCTTATCATATAACTAACAAAACCAAAGCAAACAAACACCTAAAATGTGTGCTTTGCAAATAGGACCTCTTCCACTGGAAATGCCATGCCTACCTCTCATTTCCCTCTCTTCTGGAAAACTCCTCGGCCCTTTCAAAAGATGCAGGTCATGTGAACCCCAGGAAGAGTTGTTTTAAGTCAGAATGGGGTCCAGTCCAGAAATGAGGTCAAACGCAATTGTTATGTTAGTGAAACAGGGTGACTTCAGGAATAGGCTGTGTAAACACTGAAGGCAACGTCGTGTTTCATTGTTGAAGTGCACTAGGGGTTGAGCTCTCAAAGCTGGACTGTCAATTAATCACAACTGGAGAATGGCAGTTTATATTACCCCATACCTTGCCAAAGTCACAAATGAACTCAGCACATATATGAAGAGACCCTAAGGTATTTCGGGTTAAAAGCCCTTTCCCTCATTTTGCAAGGTTCTAGCCTGTTGTCTTCTGAGCGAGCGGTTTTTCTTAGCAGTGTTTTTAATGGAACGTAATTGTATTTTACTTTATTTTCAGGATGGAGTCCAAAATTTAATACTCTTTGTTGCAAATGCATAAGACCACACTGGTTTTTAGCACTATTTTATTTACTTGAAAATGACTGTTTTGTCAAAGGGGCATGTGAATTATAGCACTAATGAAAAATAGCTCTTTGAAGACTGTGGAGTTCTTCCCTGTTACTAGATAGGAAAGAATTGTTTTCTTCTCCACACTTACACTTTTCATTCCAGTTCTCCTATCCAGTCTCTTTGGCTCCATCTTGTGATACGCTCGTATTAGAGCCTATACGTTGTAATTGCCATCTCCTTTTTGCTGTCTCAGAAAGCACTGTTGTTGGTTTTTTAATAATCAAAAAGTTCCATTTGCAGCAGCTCAGGGCCCTGAAAAGCAGTGGGACCAGAGAAAGGTATAGCAGTGTAGTCCCTCTGGATTTATCTCAACATACGAAGTTAGCCTGGACTATTATGAACACTAATTTTATGATTTTTAATAATAGTGGATACTTTTAATTATGATGACAATGACAATAAAAATACCAGTTCTTTACAATGTTCTTATGTGAAGGCTCAGAGCAGCTTAATATAACTGCCTAAAATTGTGTAAACAATACTCTTGAGACATTAATAATGTCATATTTTTGGTATAATGTGTTTTTGGAAACTGTGTATGAAGGAAGTGAAGCAAATGATGATGTCATATTTCTAAGGTAGTAAAGGTAGTAAAAGTAGTAATGTGTATTATTAACTAGTGTGTGCAATTTCCTGAAAACTACAGTATCATATAATTCTAAAAATGTTTTAGTTTTTTTGGTCTTACTTAGGGGGATAGAATAACTGCATAATTAATGTTACATACTAGTGGCACTGGAAATAAACTGAAAGGAAGAAATAGACTCTTGAGATGCTTTAAACTCTAGAAATACAGCATAGCATATGTCAAGATACAGTCTACATCCTGTCAAAGTTAAAGTATGTCCCAGAAAAACAGACTGAGCCTGATTCCAATCGCAGAGACACTGGTACAATTTGGACGCAAACTTGCTGAAATCACTGGTGTGAGATAGAATCTTTCTTTTTAAGTTCAGAGTTTGTCACAGAAGAGATTTTATGGTAGGGAAAGGAAATTTGAGATTACCGTCTATTTAAAATGATCCTTTTGAAGCAGATACAGGCTTTGTTATGCTTTGTGCACATACAGCTGGAATGCGCACTGCATACGAAAGCACACAAGACATTTACAACTTACAAGGCTTTTCTGAAGGCCACTTCAAGACCTCATACCGAAGCTGCAAAGGTCTCCACGCTACATCAGTTTAGGAAGCGGACCTCAGTTGTTTTGCCAAAGCTTTACTATTAGTCCGAATGAAAACAAAACACCCCAAAACCCCGTCATCTTTTTCCACGTCATTTAGTTTTCTTTCCTTTCAACCATTTTCCTGTTTTACTTTGGAAATCTCTTTACTTGGCTTTCATGTTTCCTGCCTGCATCACTTCCTGTGCATCACCCGCATCCTGTCCATCTCTCCCTCGCAGGTGGCATCGCCTTTGCTAGAGAGACTTTGCTTTGTGTATCGCAGCACATCCTGCTCTGCTCCCTGTCTCCCTCGGGCCCAGGAGCCATCCATTTCCTTGGGAACATTCCTGTACTGAAAAGGATTGGCGTCATCCTTCATTGCGAGCACTCGGAGGCCTCTGCTATGCATAAGCACAAAGACAGGAAACAAGGGGAATTTTAAACTTTTGAGGAATATGGTAATTTATGAGGGACCAGCATTTGGAAACAAAAGCCAGCAGTGGCATTAGAGGGTCAAGAATAGTTTCCTCCTGAGAGATGGAGATGTTGACACCATCAGTCTTTTACCTTCAGTCAAGCTTATGAAAATAACTTTCACCAGAGGAGCTAAATGAAAAAGAAATATTTCTAGACTTCCTAATCAGGGTTTGTCCCAAAAGCCAAAGGAGAACTGCTGTTGGCGTCACTGTATTTTCCAGTATCTTACTGTAAATATAGATGAGTGTCCTTTTTATTGCACTTCCTATATGCAAGAAAGTGAAGGTGATGTAAAAGGAAAAATTATTAAAGTAGTGAAGAGAAACACATCAAAAAGAAGCTGTCTTTTCAAATATCACTGGTTCCAACACACCCACCTCTGTATGTAGTTCCCATGTGTCAGCACTATTAAAACCAGCAAACAATTGTTTAACCAATAGTTTTGTCCTCAAAAGAAAAGAAAAAAACCACACCTGTCATTTCTTTTAGAGTATGGCAACAGCAATCTGTTATGATAGCACTGCTCAAAGAAAGGCGGTGGGGACCACCAACATCAGCAATTCTTTACAAGCTACTGCTTCCACCCATGATTTTTGTTGAAAACAATTTTATCTTAAATTCAATCTTGATCCTCTTTTCCCCCTCATTTCTCCCATTTGCAGTAAGGAAAATGAACAGCCACCAAGAAAAAAGAATAGCAACATTCTGTAATAAGGATTAATATTCTGTGGGGAGAATCCCAGAATACCACAGTGTTCACAAGCACTGACAAGCACTTGTAACAGAATGGTTACTAACAAGTGGCATTTGGTATCTGAGCAGTCAAATAAGCTGTATTTCATCTTACCAGGAAACAAAGAAATAAAAATTATTCCACATATACCATCACTCTGTGCATCTTAAATGCTGAGTGTTGAGTGACTACACCAGCTGAACCAGTCCTTTGTGGACAACCTTTATATATACGCCATGTAGATACATGCTCTGACTTGCTTACAGTAAGTGTATATGTCATGCCTCTTCAAAGAAGGAGGTGAAAGCATTCATGTTCTGGAGAGTAATGTATTTCCCTACCCAATTCTTCTACTCATGCCTTTTCATCTGAGAGTTTTGGCTGAACCTTGAGTGGTGGACATGTGCAAGATGTGCTTTCATATGAAATACTGTTGATATGACCTCAAACTCATTGTATTTTTTGCTTCTTGTTTTCATAAGTCCGTATTTTTTTGGCTCTTTGCCCAACCTAAAGAGGCAGGAAATGGGAGTATCAAAGATCTGACATTCCTTCTTGTGAAAGGAAGGGAGAGAAAGCATTCCATCTAATTTTTCTGAGCACAACGTGCTCTCCCCATTTCTCTACTACTTTTGTGCAATTCTGTTATGTTTCAGCCGTCCTCTTCAGACGCCCATTTGGCTCCTCTGTGCATTTCTAATCACAGGATGATGAAGGGGTGGGAGCATCAGGTACGAATGCAGTGTGCCAGTTTGGGTGTGCGGCAGTGCTCTCAGTGTCCTGCAAGTAAGACCACGAACCAGTCTCACTTCTTTACAGATGGGGTAATACTGCTTAAGTGCCCTACTAAAGCATAACCCTCTTTTATTTCTCTAGCTTTTACTTTATAGAGCACTTAAGACGAAACATCTCCTGCGAATGAGAGCCAGCTCTTGTTCTGACACCTCATGAAGTTGTCCCTACTTCCTTAAAGGTTTCACAAAAGTCTCTGCTACTGTTAAAAGCCCAACCATTTGAGTTTTGCTAGCCTGAAAATATCATGCTTTAGGGTTATCATGCTCCCATAGCTCCAGTCAATCAAATCCATTGGAGACAGGTCTTTGCTGGGAGCTGAACGCACATCAGCTAGGTTCCAGTAATGAGTTGCCCATGTAGATCAGCAGCTAAATATCCTGTAAAGGAGTGTAGCTACATCCAGCTGCTGCTCTTAAAAATGAAACACAACTTTGGAGACAGTAAAATTTTCTTTCAAGTTCATACCTGAGGTCGATGATAATGCATACAGCGCAGAGGTGGCCTGGATCACAGGTTCTCCAAACACAGCTGTTTAAAATATGGCAGGTGATTTTAATGTTTTTAGTCTCCGTGTCAGGTGGCTGGTTCCCAGATGAGATCAAAGCTAGCAAGTAAGGGATTAGTCATAAAATGTGATGCGAATTCTTTTGAGGACTGCGATGTCTGCTTTCTTTTCACCTCTATGGCAGGCAAGGAATTGGACTCAACTGATGCAAAGCTCCCTTAAACTGTCATCTCTGAGTCTTCATTGGGTAGCCTTCCTGAAAGTCAGCAAGTCTGAATTAAGTGAAATGTGCAAGATTTTAATAGTGTGTCCTTATGGCCTTATTTTTTTTTTACTTTCCCTTTATATGGATGGTTCCTGCCCTCACTTCTATCCCAGTTTTTATTCTGCAGCATGTGGTCATTCTATTCTGGAACATAATGAAACTGTTATTATGAAAATTACTTTTGAAAATATAAATTTGTGCAATTTTTCAGTGGGGCCACTGCTGATTTCTGGAGCTGTATTCACATCTTGGGTAACTGCAGCTGAGCTAGAAAGGGGCTGAACTGGCATATTTGGCTAACATTTCCTTTATTATAATTTATTTTTTTGTCCTGCTACTAACTGTAGGTTTATATTCTGCATGCACGTAAAGATCTCTTGCAGCAGCACCACTAAAAGCAGATTTTGAAAATGTTACTTTACCTCTGGCCAGCATTAATTGCACTGGCTTGCATTTTTCAAACCTTTCTCACTGTTTCCCTTGTGACACATGTAATGCATATACTGGAGCCAAGTATTTACAGCCATCTCCTTTCCCTCCTTTTTGGCTTGTGCACACACCCCTGAGGAGTGCGCACACAAAGCTCAAGGAAGCCATTAGCTTAGGCTTTAGTGAATACAGAAAGCATGAGATTTACAGAACTTGCCAGCAAAATTCATTGTTCAGTTCCAGAATACATTATGTTGTTCCTGGTTGTGGCCTAGGGGTTAAAGCAGGAAAGAGGGATTCCAGAGGCCTGGCTCCTTTCCCATAAAATTGTCCTGTCTGAAAGTTTCTCTGCCTCAGTTTACACTGTGTAGAGTAGTAACTGTAATTCACCTCTCCCCGTGTACCACAGGTACTTCTGGTACTCTTTGGAACCCTAAAAAAATGCTAGGAAACTTATTGAAGCAGCATGTAGGCAAGCAAAGAGGTGACCTACAACATATTGCACAACTGGGAAAACATAGGAAAGAATAGTCAAATACAATGGAAAAGGAAGGCTGTGTAAGAAAGATGAATGTTTATGAAAGGTTTTAAGAGATGCTACAAAAGCCATTCTTCTCCTCGTTTCCCTCACAAGCCAGAGCTCAGGCTTTCCAGAACATGAACATGATATTCATCTCCTTTGGTCTCTCGCCCCTACCCCCCAGCCCGTAACACAGAGTTAAATTCCCAAAAGACAGAGCCACGTGATTTCCTCAGAAGATATGTATTTAAATGTATGCATATATATGTATAAATATTCTGTGGGTAGCAGGAGATGAATTCTCTCCATTCTCATTAGCTCCTTCTCCTGAGCCAGCGTGACCTGGTGTGAGCAGCTGGGATCTGCTCCTCTGGGACATGAAGCTTCAGCACAAGATGAGGACCCTTTTCTTTTCCTCCGTCCCTTCCATTGAGAGGCCTCCTATTGCAGCACACCCCCGGTGCTCAGAGGAGCGCCGCAGATGGGAGCAGGGCAAGGGGAAAGAGAAAATGGAGACCTGCTTCCAGCACCTCCTCTCCCTGCGGCTGGAGCACGGATCTACAAAAGGAGCATCCTCCCAGCCGCTCCCAGAGGAAAAGGAGCAGGGCCAAGCTCGGCTGTTCATAGTTAACTGTTGTGGATACCATGAAATCACAACACAGTTTACGGCTCCTCATTTTAACTTAATTTAAGATAGTATGCGTTTGGAAAAACTGTACAGTAGCCTTAGCATTTTACCCGTCTTGACTGCAGTTGTTACAAGAAACACCTTTCCCTTCAGGCATATCTTCATGATGGATTATTCAGGCATGAAATCCAGCCATCCTGCTAAATTATGACCTTTCCATGCTCAGCTTGTGCTTGGCTCAGCTCTCAGATGATGGGCATGTGGAACTACAGGACTCTTTGGCCTTCATCGAAACCCCCTGCACCTTTTCACAGACTGTTACTGCACTTTTCCATGAACTGCTGTCCTCCCCCTCTCCTCTAGGTGCCTCTGAGACCTTCCAAGTGTCCTGCTCTTTTCACCTGAGCAGAGACAGAGGCTTGCAAGAATTCTATGGCTTCTTCTTCAGGCTCAGAGAGGTCCCCAGCACTGCAGAATAAGCACCTGAGCTTATTCTGTGATTTATATTATCTCGCAAAGTTCATACACAGGCAACATCCTGAAACTCATAGATAACAGGCATTGAACTCCACGTAATGTCTTCTGCTTAATGGATAATATCTAGTTCCTTCGCTCCCTGACACTGCGCTTAATGAATGATGATGTATTCTGCCCTATTTTGCTGCCCTCGCACCCCCTGCCATTGAGTGGGACAAGAAGCAGTGAGGATTTCCTGGAGTTTCGGGAATAAATGTCATTCAGCCTTACTCACACAAATAATTTCTACAGCAGTGGATCTCTCTTTCTCTCCCCCCACTTGCACACAGACTAAAACTACAGATCAGATGCACAAATATTTGGGGAAAATGCATGCATTATGTCCGCACCTGTTTTGCCAGACATGGAGAGTGTTAGTTAAAAAGCTGAGCGCTCTGATGTCAGAGGAAAATGTTCTGCAACACGGTGACAGCTGGATGCAAGAAGAGCTACAGTCTGCAGCTCAGGGCTGGCAGGAATCTGAGCCAGTGCCATGGCAACAGGCATCAGTACCTGTCAAGAGCTGAGGAGTCACGATATTCACGGCGTGGGTTATTGCTGCACATTCGTGTCACCGACGTTGAGGCCGCGTTGCAGTTTGCATTACAAAGACGTGCTCCCTGTACAGAAGTGCTCTCGGGTGGACTTTGGCATTGAAGGTTGCGAAACCAGATTCCCTCACTAAATATTCAAACTATGTTTAAATCATACCTCTCAATGCCCTTAAGTAAAAATCAAACCTGACCGTGGCTGCAGGAATTTGTGGAAGGAAAAACTATAATCACTATTTTCTAATTGGTAAGCAATTAGCCAGTTATGCTACAGGACTTTTGAAGCACATTAAATTGACTAACAGACAAAGCTGATTTGTAAACAAAATGGCTGGATGTTCGGGAACCAATTAGAGAAGGAAAATTGGCAGCAGCTGGGAGGCTGTCAGCAGTCAGACTGGTGTCACAAGGAGGCTGTTTGGAGCAGTGATGGTTTATCGGATTGTTTTGTTAAGCATGAGCCAACTATAAGGATTTAAAAATATTAATATATACATGTATTTATTTATTAGATATACCTTATATATGTAATATATATTTTATAGAGTAATACATATGTATACAACATATAATACAATGTATGTAATCTTTCCTGGTATTTTAAATCAAATTAAATCAATTCTTTAATCAAAATTCTTGCTTAAATATCACATTTGAGAATACAGTAACATACAAAGTACTGTTTGAAAACATTTCTCTCTCTTCAAATATGCTATGGTCTAATGTATGAGAAGAGCACTCTGTGACCCATACTCTTGTCCTCTCAGAGCTGGAGTGGTGTAGATCATAATTTGACTGCATGCAATTATTCCTCTTACAACTGGATTTGCAATTTATTCTGCAGGTGAGGCTATGCACATATGTTGTTCAGCAAGAGAGAATATCTGGAGATAAAAATGACCAGCAAAACCATCCAATTAACACAAAGGTAATGTTTATTTCAAGGGAGTTTCAGAAAACAGCCACTGTTGCTTTAGCATTTTCGAATGTCAGAGGGTCACATTCTTCTGTGGTACAAAACAACAATGCTGAAAAGTGTTTATTGGTAAACCGTGAGTCAGATCTGATCATTTGGATTACAACAGTGGCCTCAGTATGGGAAACATCACAGAAAATCCCGTCACAAAGCCACAGTCAATTGTGAGTCTTTGCTATGATTACTCAGGAGCGGAATCAAATCTGCCAAACTTCCAGAAAGGTCTCCTGGTTTCTTTGCCCTTGTCGCAGCAGACGCAGTCTATCACTCGGGTCTCCCGCTTGCTGAGAATCGGCATTAAAGGAAGAAATCTTTTTTGAAGCAAACTGGAAAGCAAAAATATTGAGACAAAGCCTAAAAGCCCTCCTGAGCATTGCTGAGGAAAAGCTGTCTTCAACATCATTGAAAGTCAGGTGCGTGCAAGGAGTCAGGTCCTCTTTAAATGTCCCCATTCATGGGCTTCACTCTATGACAAAGTGAAGTCACTCGCTTCTGGTGAAGTCAAAGGAAATATTAGGAGAACAAGGAGGATTTTCAGCGTGAATGAAGGGTTCAAAGTCTTCCTTAGTAACTACCTTTTCAGATTTACTCAATTCTGTAGAGAGAACGAAAATTATGCAGAAAAGCATAAATATATGTAAAAATATAAATGCTGTAGGTGCATCTCAACACCTTGGGTAAAAAAATATACAAGATGTAACTACCTATTACCCACATTTGTTCTGGTGTTCTGATTGCTTCTTTTTAACTTTTTAGCCAAAAGGTTCTAGTGAAATCATTGCCTTGGCTGAGCAATCAGCCTCTAATCAAGATTCCCTGACAGTAGAGCTTTAAACATATATATTTTCTCCTGTCTTAAATGTGGAATACGACCAAAATCAGCTCAGTCAAAATCCCAGTTGGAGTTGCCTAACAGATTCACATCCATTTAATGAGCTCGGAGCCTTGCAGATCCACATCCACTTAACGAACTCGGTGCATATTTTCTGTTTAGATAACATCTGACTGTTTCCAAGTAAAGTTTTTGTTTATTCAGGAGCCTCCTTTTAGTCCATCTATGAACACTCTCCAAACTGTCTGCAAACTCTCATTCGTTTGTAACAGAAAATGAAATGGGGTCTCTGGATCCACCATATCACCGAAAAAGGGGCGGGGGCAGAAGGCACTGATGCTGCCGGGAGGAGAGGGGTGCAGCGCGAGGCTGAGCCCGGAGTGGAGCTTTTTTGGATGGGGGGCTCGTAAGAGCTGCCTGGGCTGCCGGCTGGAGTGCAGGCATCAGCACCAGCTGCCCACAGCTTTACGTGACACAGTTGGCACTGTTGATTTAAACAGACTGATGAATGTGACCTCCTAAATGAAACGTTAGTAATTATGCCGTATAGACAGAGGAGGCTCACATTAAAAGCATTTCATAGCAGGTTTCTTTTTTATTGTTGTTTATTTGGTTGTTTTGAAAAGGAGGAGATTAGCTAATTTTCAAATGAGTTCTTGTTTGTTAACACAAATACTCAGTAGATATTCCCTATCAAGCGACCTTGGCCCTGTATCTCCTGTGCTAGTTGTTCCTGGGGAAAAAAAGAAATACAAACAGCTTTCAAGTGGGTGTGAAAAGGATGAAGACCAAAGTGTGAGATGTCAATAAGCATTTTCCTTGTTTAACTGTGATCACTGCATGCGTTAAAGTAAGGAGAAGACCTAAAGGGATACAGTTGTCCTTCATGGAAGATTTATCATAGAAACATGCCTCATCAGTATCTCATTAGTAACCACACTTTTGATCTTTCTTCAGGTTTTAGTGGAATGAGATGCTCTTATGTAGCTGTTACTGGTGCTTGAAGACACTATTTATTTTTGCTTATCATCCAAGTGTCGGTAAGAATTAAAAGAGGAAAAGAGAGCTCAAAGACACAAGTCCCTCTGTCACTTCCATCCAAACAGTGACAAGGCAAAAATATACCCGTTGTAAGTGCAAGGGGAAAGGATGCCAAAGGAAATAATGTACTGTCATGTTCTTCTGAACAATAACGCTGTGAGGGCTACTCTTTGCTGAAAAATAGCCACAAACTGTCTGCTGCAATACTGAAAAGAGCTTGGATTAGCCATAGGAACAAAAGATATGAACATCTTCTTCTGGACATGTTATTTGCCGGGATTGTATCCAGTACATAAATTATCATTTAGTGTTATTTAGATTCATGTAACACTAAAAATAGAAGATAATAATTAAGTCATTCTTGTAGCCTCTATACACTATAATTCATCATCAAGACCACCTCTCAGAGACCTTTAGAAATCTAGTAGCATAATAAGTAGCCATTACAATGTATATATCTAGCTTAGAGCTATTTTAGACTCATTACCACGGTATCTAAGAGCTTTTTAAGGTAATTGAACAAGGAGATCCCTAGTGGACTTCATGCTGGCTCTTGCTCTCTCCCTCACTTGAGCGTAGAAGCCTTTGCTTTGGCTACAGAGGAGTCAGTTAAATGTGTGGAAAAGTTGCATACAACTGAATGTGTAGTCTGCACAGCTGCTTTTCCCTTTCTGAGGAGTTTCAGTTGGCAGGAAAAATTTATAGCCACCTTTTCACCTTCTCATTTGTAAAAAAGGAAATGTAACTATCAGAAGATTAATTGTTTAGCTAAAATACCAGCAGCAGAATAGTGTCTGTGAGAGAATGGGGCATTTCAGAAATCACTCATTGCTCTCCCGTAGCTCAGATATGTAAGAAGAAACAAAAGAAGTTGAAAGCTCAAAGGGGAGCAATAATTTAATCAAGTTGCATCATGAGATTATTGTAATGAGACTATAAAGCACCTGGGACAGCCAGAATCTTACTATTACACTGATAATGCTGCTTTCATGCCATAAGATCAAGTACTGAAGTGAAAGCAACAGGCAAATCATGGAAGAATAAAAATAAGAACAAGCAACACTCACAAATGGAGAAATAAGTTATTTTTTTTTTTAGCTGGCTGTACAATTAAGTCAACCCATTCACTGAACCAAATTGAACAAAGTAACGGAAGAATTTCTTTAAAAAGGAAAGCATCCTAAGGTGATGTAAAGTTTTCCATATTTACTATTTTCTGTAAATTTTGTCTTTTTCTGGTTGATGATGTGACTGAGGTATCTGACTAAATTTGAATACCTTTCTAGTACATTTTTGTAGTCTCTGTACTCTGTGTATCACAGAGATACGTTTTTTTTATGTAGTACCTGTCTACATTGTACCTAAAAAGGGCTTAGTTTTTTTTCACTGATGTACTTCAAAACCTTAATCTTTGCCTGGTATAACACAGAAAAATTTCACTGGGTATTTCTAGACCCATAATGATCTAAATCAGTTAAAGATCTGTTACAGTGGAGAGTTTCTTTGCTTTCTGTACTAGCTGGGGTTTTGCCTGGGATTTATTTTGTGTTTCTTCTTTTTTCAGTCTCTCCCTTTTGACATGTTTATAATGGGAATCTTTTGCCTAAGTGTGCAGAAAGTTTATTACAGGTGGAAGATGACTACATTCCTGATTATATGTCTTCTTCTGAAATTCCTACCTGTTCTGAATCTATTTATGACAGGCTTTTTCTTCAGCTCTTCATTACTTTTCCATGTGCTTGCCAGCTGTTTAGTCCAAGAGGATAGATATGTTTTTTCTGCACTGTGTCTTGATATGCAATCAGTGATGCAGTTTGGCTTAAGTCACTGATGGCTTAAACCACCGAAGGCCCTGAAGATCAGGGATGTGGCCTTAAAAGAAACGACTCCATATCTGTTGGGATAATAACATCAAAATACCAGTTCATGGCAGCCTCCTTTGCTCAGGGATGGGTTTCTATACTCAATGGAGCTGCTGTTACTACTGTCTCGGTGGCTTGGCTGGGAGTGAAAGATTAGATGGAGAGCAGTAACTGAACTGGTGATATTTGACAAATGTAGAAATTTTCAGTACTGGTAAAATAACACTTTCTTCACAGGGTCTGGCAGATTCACCTCTAAACTGTGGTTGATGCCTTCCATTAGCAGCAGACAGAGTAGTTATTTTCTTTGGATTTCAGAAGCCTAAGATTGCAGGCGCCTTGGCAGAGCAGGTCATTGCAATACTCCAAAGGTTTCTGACACTCTGTTGTTTCTCTTGAGCTTGTTTTGATTTTCTCTTTTTGTTGTCTCTTACTCTCCATTCTCTATCTGCCAGCACATAGGTCATCCTACTTCTCTGCAGTCATCTCTTATGGACATCTCTTATAAGTATTTTCCTTATGCCTATTCCCTCCAGTGACTGACTTTTAGCTAGAGGAAGAAAAACAGTCAGTTTTCAGTGATTATTTTGAATTTTCTGCTGAGATTTTTTCAGAATAAAGTAACTTTTTTAAATACTGACCAATAATTAATATCTAAAATTTTTAGACTTCTACAAAATTTAAAATTGCTCAATTAAAAATAAGGAAAATAAGGGAAATAATTTTGAACATTTTAAATGCTAGTACTGTCTCTGCTATGCTTTTCATGACAGTGTGTCAGCAGTATTGCAGTCAGCTTAGTATTCTGCAGTCCCAGTCACTCATTGCCCAGCTGGGGGACTTGTTGTAGGTCTCCTCTGGCCTGGGATTTGCTTCTTATGGAAACCTGAATGTGAGAGGCATTAGGGAAGGTGTTCTACACTCAGGTCTCATGAAACTGGATTTTTCCATGGTGAGCTCTTCCCCACGGCGTCAGTGCAGCATGGGTTTTCCATGTCTTTAGCTGTAGCCACCAAGGGAACAGCAGCCACTTGATTCCTACCATGAAATGCCTTACAGCTGAGAAAGAAAAGGTCTTTTACCCACCTCTTTGCTCTTTTCTCTTACCTTTTTCCTAGACAATCTCTCCTTGTATATTATCAATTGTCCAAACACATAGTTGTGCTTTACAAGAATGTTTCCTCTGTGATGCAGGGAAAATCAAATGCCTTCTGCAAAATCAGTTCACAGATATAGCTGAATCTATTGGTATCTAAAATTACATTTGGTAGAAAAACTGATGATATAGGAAGGAATCAAGAAAAAAATGTATCTCTGCAAGCAAAAGTAAATTTCCATATGTAGTTCATGGTGACATAAAGATGTTTTCAGTTGTCTTTAAAAGGGCAGAAAAGGATCTGGGGATTCTCCGTCTTCTTTTTCTTGGTACCTTCCAGCCTGCTTTAACTTTAAATCCGGTGCTTATGATCATTCTAAAGAGTACAGTCCATCATAGTACATGTCTATATATTGTGAGAATAAACAGTCTTTGAGGTGTCATTTGTCTTAAACAGAAGGTTATTTGAAAGGTCACTGAACTAGATAAACTATTTTTTTAATTAACCTCAGCACGGTGAATGTAGAAGATTATATTTTACGTGCATACTGCTAGAAGCAAAAAGGGAAACCCACAGTGATTAAAAGGCTTTTATGTGTCTTAAATAATTTTCTCAAAGTGGAAAATATTAATTATATGTCAGCCAATAACTCTTAAGTTAATCTATTAAGTATACAGATAATTGGGGAGGTAACAAAAAAAAATGTATAAATAAACAAAATTTTATAAGTTTACACATTGTTTTACAGTACGATAAATCAAGCTATGTAGAAACATTTAGCTAAGCAAATTTATTGCAAAGCCTGAGGTATGCTCTGCTTCTTTTATCAAATAATTTAGTCCTTTCAGTTGTGTAAAATATTTAATCTAATAAAGGACAGCAGAACTTGCATTCCACATATAATGAGGAATACAATATTTAATACATATTTAAAAGCTTAGATCAGTCATGATGTTATAGAAACATTGACTTTTGTTTCTTGCTTTCCTCAGTAGGTGTAATCTTCAATATTGCCATCAACTGGGGAGTGCAAGGGTATGTATCTTTTAATCAATTTGTGTAAAATTTGTGCAAATGGATTTTGAAGTTAACAACTCATAGTAGCTATCTGTTTAATATCAGCCAAGGAGATACATAATTGCAAATGCACATCAGCTGGAATGATCTGAATTTTTTGGCCCCACTTGAGTGGAAATACTTTGACTGGCAAAATGCAGATATTTAAATATTCCTAGTGAGTTGATAGGCGTAAGACTGTTCCTTTCAAAAGGATGTTGCATCATTTAGGTGCTTAAACTTCACTGAAAGTCATTGACTCCAACTTTCTTAAGGGCTTTTGAAAGTTTTTTTCTCTTGTTTCTTCTACAGCTTTTCTTCTCTTCAGAAACTAAAACTCCAGTGTTCAGAATGGGTTTTAGAGGCGAGTGGTCCTGGGTCACAGCCCAGAGGGGGAAGAGTGAGGTGGCAAAAGGTCAAGTTAGGGTGCAGCATAAATCAGACGTGGAGAGAGAAGAGGAGAGGGAGTACCACATTCTCAGCCTCGGGCCAAGGCTACCATGAGACTTGGAGTCTCACAAAGCAGCACGAATTGTTAGCTCAAAAAACCCAGAGGTGTAGGTCCTCAGCAGAGCTCAGCCTGGGGTGAATAGCCCTCTCATCTAATCTGGCCTTTTTCTTAACATACCTTTTTGAAAGCATAACATCTTGGGGGTTTTTGTTTTATTTTTCACAGAGTTTGAGAGGTTTTTAGCTGTGGCATCCATGCTAATCACTGTATCTGTTATCGATATCCCGGAGGGTTTGTGTTATTGACAATGCACCTGTTTACCCACTTCATTCTCTAGCTCTGCTGACAGAAACCAGCCTATATGCAGTAATCCAATTCTTCACGGGTCCTTTTTTAGTTTCTCATGTTACTATGCTAACATGACTAGCAGAGTACAGCCCCCTGTATGAGAATGTTTTCTGTTGCTTACTTGAATAGAAGTTTAACATAGTTTTCTCTGTGCCTCAAATGACAATCATGGCACAATATGAGTTTCACGTAGAGGATACATTAACTATATATCCCCTAGTAAGCATTTTGAATTCTATAGTCAAGGTTCACAATGCTGAGTTTGTATTTATTGCTGCCCTTAGTATCAATGGAAAACTTTATCTGGCTTCCATAGAAGAAATAGCAAACCCTCTAAGTATTTCAGTAATGTAATGTCAGTCACATGGGATACTTGGTTCTACCTATTCCATTGAATTATGGAATTCAGCCCCTCTGATATGGTGTAAAATGAATAAAAAGGATTACTAATGAGCAGCAGATCAGGTCAGACTCTACCTGTTGCTCCCTTGCTATAGGCACTGACACACCTTCTATAGCAGCTGCAGTGTATTTCAGAGGCATGACTCTTCCTCAGTTGTCTGGAGGTGAAAAGGGAGATAGGTTTTGATGGTCTGGCCTAAGTGCAGTATTCATCTTTCCTAAAGCTCTGCTGACTGAAGTGGGGACAAATCACAGCTTTGCCCCTAAGACCTCTTCCAGCCTATGTCTACACACTTCTGTGAGTAGCTCCCCTACATAACAGTAGTGACAGAAGTAGTATTAAAATGGACCACTATAAAAATGTTCCTTTTCCTTTCAAACAGCTATGCACTTCAAAGTATGATGCAAGCATGCATGGTCTTTGATTCAAGTGCCCCAATGATGTAAATAATGTGAGAAGACTTCAACTTACTTTCTATTTTCCTTAATGTACTCCTTCCTTATTTGAGGGTCAGTATCTCCGGTGTGTCTGTAAAAACGTCCTTTGCAACTCTCTGCAATCTGCCTTATTTACCAATTCTGAGAGATGGTTTATAGCTCCTCCTCTTCCCACCACACACACATACAGGTCAAACTACAACCTGCCTTGTGAAACACACCAAATTTCATTTCCTGATTTTGTCCAGCTTAACTACTATTACAAATATTTCTGTTCAGTGATTCCCAGTAGTTACTAGCACTTGTCAAATGAAGTTAAGTTTTCTTTTTCTCTTTTGGGAATTGACAAAGGAAGAAAAACTTTTTTACCTAATTGGCCTTGACAGGATAACAGCAGACCTGTTATGCTGGCCTCAACATTATTTCACTAGGCTCATGTCATTGGTAATTAAATTTTTCTTAGAACTTGGATGAATGTTAAACTACCATTGGGAAGAAAAAAAAAAAAGAAGTAAACTAAACCTCTTACAGGTCAGATTGTACAATGGTCTGTTCAATCCCTACCAGAAATGTCTGAGTTATGCCCTGATTACCTGTAAGGAATGGAACTCCCCAAATGCATTTCTATTTTTTTTTTCATCTGTGGGAGACATTACAGATAAGCATTTTTTGTATTTTTGTGGTCACAGCTAGAGAAAAAAAAACAGTTCCCTTGGGAATCTGAATTCAAATTTTGTAGATGATAAAGTGTACATGAGTTGCTTCAGCCTACCACCATAAAACAAGCACAGACCTGGACAACGGGGCAATTTGTTCCCCATAAGATTTTTAAGTGGACTCACTGAACTTCCACTAGGAAAACTTATTCTTCTTGTTGCCCTAAAAAATGGTCTCAAATGTCTTTGGTTCAGATTCAATAAAGAATTTAGGCTCCTAATTCCTCCATAAACCCTGAATGTCTCAATAAGATCAGAGAGTTAGGAGCCTGGATGCTGGAATGGATCTGGATTTTTATATCTATTGCCTTGTTCTGAATGTGTCCTTTATCATATTGAACTTGAAGATTTGAAGAGACTTTGGATTTATTTATTACAGCTCCAGAGTGCTTGGATAGGATCTGTGTGTTCTGTGAGAGGGTATGAGGAAAAATACAGATTACTCCCATACCAGCATTTACTGTCTTGTTGCCTGATTTATGTATTATATTTGGGAAAGATAGGAGGCTGAAGTGACTGTGTGCATGTACATGTGCCTCTGAGTGTTTGTGTGTGCAAGAATATAGATATATGTGTGTACAGTAGTTTTAGGGGATAACCAGACACAACTCTCACAATGTCTCCCACAGCTGCCAGAGATTTTCCTGTAAAATACTTCCCTTAGAAAGGAACAAAGACTCTTTAGGCTCAAAGGCTGCTTTTACCCAACACAAATCCCTAATATTTTTTTTTTTTTTCTTCCTTCACCACTGAAACTATATCACCTGATATCATGGTTGGGAAGGTGAGGATGTAAATTGAATCTCAGATGCCCACCTTTAGTCTCCTTCAGTGTATTACTAGAAACTAGATTTAATTTTAGGCAAAAAATAGTGACATGTAAGTACCCCTTTTTTTCCTGGGTTGTCTGAACTTGATGTTATGAACTTCCCTATGGCTAAAAATCATAAGGCATTGCATTGCTTGGACAGAAGTAGCTCACAGATGACATGTGGCAACTCTCCAGGCATCCCATGTCTCCACTGCGGTACACAAAGGGGCAGGGTTTAGAGCTGAACCCCTGTGAGGCAGACACAGCAGCCCATGTAAAATAATTTCATTTCACAAGCATGGATTCAGATTGACCTAGGGAGCCTGTTACATGGTGTACAAACAGCATAAGAGAGAGCTGAATGGGCAATAAACTTCACGCAGCTCAGGAGCTGCTGTATGACCGCTCCTGCCCTATACAATAGACTGGACTAAACATAAAAGGTGTTTAAAAACAGGTGTCAAAGTAATTTTTATTAAAAGGAAGGTAAATTTTGAAGACATTTAAAAAAACCCAAACAAACCCAACCTATTTCTCAACAGTTTGTTGTTTTTTCTTTTTAAACAACTATTTCTTTTAAAGTTTTAGAATAGTTCATATTTTAAATATTACTTTCCGAGCAGCAGTAGCTTTCTTTTCATAACTCTTAACCTTGTCAAGAAAAAGAAAAAATCCTAAGCATTCAGTGTGATTCAATCCTTCTGTGGATCTAAATTATTACATTCATGGAAACAGAAGTATCCAATTTTTTCTTTTCCTGAGCACACATACCTAATTTGCTAATAGGGTATATTTGAGTTCCTTTGGGAGATTTTGACAGTAAAAAAAAGAACAACCCTTCAGTGCATGCAGAAACTAAATTGGAAGCAATCTATAGCTGAATATTTGAATTGTTTCCAAGCCTTTTACTGTTGGCATAGAACTTTTTCAATTTGATTTCTGCTTATATCCAATATGATTCCTCTGGATACAGCTATATGGCCATAACCATGTCTAAGAGCAAGTTTATCCCTGAAATAGTTGACTATTCAGAAAGTTAACATTCCATGGCTTGCATTATTTTTCTCTTGTGTCATGGCTTGAAGCTCTTAGAGATCCTACCATCAGAAGACATCCATGCTCCTTGATGAGCTTTATGGGCAGGTGTACTGGCTCTGGCTGGAGGTGGAGTTAATTTTCTTCATAGCAGCCCAAATGGGTTGAATTTGTGACTAAACCAGTGCTGATTACACACTAGCGTCTTGGCAGTTTATGAGCAATGCTTGCAGAGCATCGAGATTTTGGTTTTCTGTGGTTTTTTTCCCCTTACTCATCCTGTACAGAAAGTAGGCTGGGGGTACTCAAGAAGTTAGGAGGGGACACAACCAGGACAGCTGACCCCAACTGACCAAAAGGATACTTCTTACCAAATGACATTGTGATCAGCAGTAAAAGCTTGGGGAAAAGAAGGAGGAAGGGGGGACATTCACGGTTATGGCTTTTGTTTTCCCAGGTAACTGTTGTGTGTGCTGAGGTGCTGCTTCCCAGGGAAGTGGCTGGACATCAGCCTGCCAACGGGAAACAGTGAATAAATTCCTTATTTTGCTTTCCTTGCACGCACAGCTTTACTTCTCTTATTAAACTGTCTTTAGCTCAATCCATCCTGATTTTTCTCTTCTGATTCCCTCTCACATCTTGGCAGGGGCACAGTGAGCAAGCAGCTGTGTGGGTGCCTAGCTGCTGGCTTGGTCAACCCACCACAGCAGGTTAAATGTAACAGCGAGCCATACAGAAAGTCAGGAGTAAATTCACATCTGAGGGTAGCTTCATAAACTGCAACTCAGCTTTAGTAGCACATCTGAATGCCCTTTAGGGCAAAGTTAAAAAGACACAACACGGACCCCTGTGTTGTGTGTTACTGGGAGAGAAATGCTGGAGACCAGTGCCATAATGTTCAGCCACCAGTGGTTTAATTTCACTTGGTTGACCTTCCTGGGAGAGGAGGGCAAGCACTCATGTAGCCAGGCACTGAGTAACCTACGCATTTCCTCCAAGATGTTAGTTTTTTTCTCTTCTCTGAAATGCATGACTTTAAATGTGGACACAACGCTGGTAGGATGTTAGGCTTGCCAGACCAAACCCTGGGGTGAGGACCTGGGACTAGCAATGCAGAGGTCCTTCTTGTTACGCTGGTAAACTCAGTGTTGGGAGGGAAAAAGAAGAAAAAAATCTTCACAGGAACAATAGGACAAATAAAGAATCAGCATGTATAATGCTTCAAAGTCAGCCACACTGGAAGGAGTACTGCTACAATAAACACTTTTACTTTCTTGAGTACATAAGAATAAACTCACTTTCCACAGTTAAATGATGGGGTTTCAATAAACCACAAACCACACAAGCATCATGTGCACAGGATTTTTCAGGCATACAGTGTAAATCAGAACAATCCCTGTTCGCTAGTCAGTGCAGGACCTTCAACTCTATTCCTCTGGTATAAAACTTTTCTTTGGCTATGGTAGGCAAGCCCCTACCTCTCACCCTTGGTATCAGTTTTCAAATGGGAGCAAAACCAACACTTACCGCTAGGTGCAAATAGTTGAAAGTTTGCAAAAAGTTGAAAGTATGCAAATAGCATAAAGTTTTAAATGTTAAAACAAATCTCCTGTTGCAGGAAGACTAGATGTTCGAGGGCAGAGTGACTGAGCCAAGGGAATGGTATTTAGACTTAACAACTTAATTATCACTTTCCTAATTAATTTCCTCCCATGCAGATAGGCACTATAAGAGTGCAGGAACCAAAGTGTCAAACAGGACTGGAGGTAATTAATATTAGAAGTGAAAAATGTAACCAGCAGTATCATACTTTCTTATGGTGGCTTCCTCACAGATAGCAACAATAACATTGCACAACTGGTGTTCCTGAAAATGTTCCTGCAATGACCCTTTGAGGAGCAACACAGAAAGGCTTGCAGGTTATTTCTTGCCCTTTTTTTTCCCCTCAAAATTTCTGAGAAGCCCTGTTCTGGCTTTAATCTCATGCATTCAATTTTTGTACCAGTCTAATCCAGCATAGATGTACCATGGCAGTCTTTTTTGGCAATTTCAGCTGCAGATAGAAGGCAGAAAGAGAGAGTAACACAAAGGCTTCTTCAACACCCACGTTGATAGCATAAGGTAGAAGGAAACACACACTCTCATGATTATCTATTGTCCTTTACCAAGTTATATTTTCTGTAAGGAAGAAATGATGGGAAATGGTTTCTTGCTGGGAGGTCACACTTGGGTAGATGTAATGAAGAACAATGTGTGCACTTTCAGTAGTCCCAGAGGATGGTCTGGCTGCTAATTGAAATTGGGAGATCTAAATTTTACATCCTGCTTTGCTGCTGCCTTCTTTTATGATTCTGGACAAAATGTCTTTCTTTTGCTCTCATTTCTCTATCAAGATGGGGATAGGCTTGTTCTCCCACCACGTAAGATCAGGCACTGCTTTATAGCAATACAGGTAAGGCACAAAAACACTTATTCCTTTCCCAAAATAAATTCCTGAGGATCTTTCAAGCACAGACTGGCTCATGTACTGAGGTGTTAAGGAGAGACAAATGAGGTTTCTGCTGGGAGAAAAGGCACAGAGAAGCCTCACACAGCAGTAACCAGCCCAGCAGCTGTCCCTGGCTTCTGTTTGAGCAAGGTCCCTGCCTGCTCAGCGGACGAGATGCGGTTTTAGTCACACAGCCGCCGCTGGGCAGCACCTCCGATTGCTGACTTGACGGCCGCCTTTCCTGGAGTGGATGTTTTCACCTAAAGCATAATTTTCGACATTTCTGAGGAGTATGTTTGCTGTGGCTGTTTGTAAAGGCAGTATTTGACTAAAGATAAATAGAGAATTACTGAGGAGTGACAGTTTGGTGATGACTCTTAACCTAACACACGCTTGCTATGCGCAGAAATGTTGACTGTCATTGAGGGGGGAACTAAGCAGGTGAGATGGAGTAAGTGAGACTTAAATCCCCATATAAGCACAGGCCATAGATGATGCAAAGAATTTCTGCATGGAGATGTGTTAAATCAGCATGCTCACAACAGCAAAGCCCAATAGCTCGCATCACAAACTGATGCTGGACCCAAAGAGATGCAGGAGGCTGAAGAGGAGCTGCAGTGCTACCCTGCAGAAGTGCAGCATGGTGATGCTGAAAGGGTTCATCCATAAATTAGCAATGTGGAGTTCCAACACACCCAAGATGAAAAGCCAGACTCATGACTATGGCCGTATCTAGCTAAATAGGGACAAAGTTATAGAAGCGTTCGTGTCTTTTGTCAGATTTGCACCCAGCTGCTGCCTTCTGGGTGCTAGTCCTGCAGAACAAGTGTGGCTGAAGAGGAAAACTTGTAGTCAAATGCGTCGGGCTTCCCCCTGTTATGTTTGGAGACAGGCAGAGGACCAGCCACAAGAGGGGCAGCATGGAATGAGTTGCACCTTTTAAAGGAGTGCCACAAGTCATGGGGACTGTGACTCTGGGTCACCATCGCAGCGTCTGTCTGAATTGCTGTGCTCCAGCTTGTGCATCTGTAAAGTGTCTAGGCAGCATATTACATCTGCACACTACATATATATATATATATATTATATATATACACTGCAGCCCAGATAGTCCTGAGTTGTCCAGTACCCTTTTATTCAGAAGCATCTCTGACTATGAAACATGTAAGAAAGGAAAAATCCTGTAAGTTACCATAGGATCTGGTTTTATACTTTATAGGCTTCGTGGTGGGTGACTACAGAATAAAACAGGCTGCAGATGGTAAGACTCAAGCTTCACCTCATTCAGTGCAACTTCCCAAAGGCTTCCTGGACACCTCTGTTGTTCATTTGGGATGTAAATGGGGCTCCAGGTTGAGGGCAAAGGAAATTTGGGGCTAGTGAAACACATGATCCTCACATGGAGGTGGAAAAAACTGATTAGCTCTCTGCAGTTCCTCTGTTGAACTTTGCACGAGGGGAGAATCTGACTGAATACCTCACAGTGTTTTGTACTAGAAGTGAAAAACCTATTGTTATTCTGTTCCAGCACAACTTCTTGAAAGCTAGCATGCCACACCTTAGGGGTATCGTTGGGAAGTGAGTCTTGCTAATGAAAGGCTCTATTCTCTCCTCTTCCCTGTAAAAATATAAGTTGACCCTGCTTGAAAATCATTGATCCTGTGCATCAAAGGATTTACCCCAGCTGCCCCCAATCCAACTCCAGTGAGAAGCCTGGTGCTGCTCTGTTGGCAAAAATGGAGCTGGAGTCTGTTTAAGGTTTTTCAGCTGTGTAAGCAGAACTGAATCTTGTTGCCTCGAAGGTGAGGACAAAATAACTCGCCAGGGCGGGCAGTCAGCGCGGTGCCTTCCCTTCCCTTCCTCCACCACCCTCGTATTCCCCAGTCTGGGTAGAGCTCTCACGAGCCCGAGCCGGCCGGGGTGAGCAGGGGTCCATCGGCTGCCTTTCGAAGCAGGAGGGAGGTGCAGGATGGGACCACGGGTGCATCCCGCATCCCTGCCCTGAGGGAGCACCAGCTGTAGCAGTAAAACAGGGAGCAAAGGCTGCCTTCATCCCAGCTCACGGGGGTTATGTGGAGGTTCAATCCAGACATACTATTTGCAGCATTCTCAAAATAACCAGTGCTGTGGTCCGCACCCAGATTGCCCACGTGAGACCTTTTCTCTAGGAACTGTATCTCGGAAATTATGCAAAACTTGAGCTTAGTAATGAAAATTCGTTTGTGTCTCCTTGAGAATACAACATGCAATTCCTACTCATCAGGAAAATAGATGTATTTCCCCTGAGAGACATTAGGCAAAAAGGAAAAGACTGGAGTTTTAACATCAGAAATATATTTTGGATTTTTAAGAAATTTAGAAACTACAAATATATGAAAATTTACCTAGAAAACAATACCTTTTTCTGTTTTTCATGTTACTAGTTAAACTTTGCGTGCGTGTGCTTGTATGTGAACCTATATGTGTGTGTGTTCTTGTATATAAATAACATATACAGCAAAACCACTCTTCTTGTTAAAATTTCCAGTTTAATAAAAATACTGGTAAAATGTCATAAAAATGAAGCACCCTTAACTACATTAGATTATTTTTTAATAACTTGAGTGTGTTATTTGAAGAATTTCCAACTTGGGATATATTTTGCTGTGTATAAGCATAAGAATGCAAGGAGAGTGTATTTTTCATTATATTCTGCTTTCAAAAACGTATTCTTTTCTGTTTTCTAATTACATGAATATGAAAAAGGAAGAAGGAAATAACTTCTAATTATATAGAACAACTTTTTTTTTTAATTGAGAGTGGAAGAGAAATTTATTCATGGCACTATAAAATATATGTGAAGCAATTATATCATCAGGACTCCTTTTTGTGTGTAACTTATGTGCTATGGAAATGGAGCAATTATGATATCATGACTTTTTGTTCTTAATTAGAAAATTAGTCTGCTGTTTGAGTAATTACAAAGAGATTCTCCTTTATTGGATCTTTCTATAATAAGTATTAGAAGCAATTATAAGTAACAGAAGGAAAAAATAGCTTATTTGCAAAATAAAAAAGGCAATAATGTTGCTTTGCTATTATAGCAGCCTGAGTTACACACCATATGAGATGCAGAAGATGCTCCTTATGTAATGGTTTCAAATTCACACTAGATTTGAAAAGCACAGAGAAAATCACTTTATGCTTTAGTTATAGAAACGCTTGATGGTTTCAGTTACACATTGGGTTCAGTTACATCATCAGCACAAAACTAGAAAGGAAATGATCTTTAGCTAATTATTCAGACCAAAGGCTAATATCCCTATTAACAGCAGACAAGGCACTAATTCAGAATGGCCTCAAGCATGATGCTGGTGGCCGAGCTTTCTGAGACAGGACAATACGGCTGTAAAATAGTTACATGGGATGATGGGAGGACTTGAAAGAAGGCAATGGATTTGGCAAGCCCAGGTATTGCAGTCTGGGCCTGAGTCTGAGCATGAGGAAAGTGGGACCCAGATACATTCAGGGCCCTTCATGGCTCCTTGCACATCTGGTATCGACCTGTAAGAGTTGGGCTTCAGGTTCCTGGTATTCGTCCTTCGAGCAAGAGCAAGCCATGGGTATGAGCCAACCCTGAGGTTTGTAATGTGTTCTTGGTCAATGTTTCTAGATGGTTAAACCAGAAAGAAACAAAAAGGCCGCCTCTTAGTGGTGATTTCCTAAGTCTTGTTCCTTATGTCAACACAGCCTCCTTCAAAATCTGAACATAAGAAATTATCAGGGTATGATATAGTACTGTAAGCTCTCCTTACTTTAGCATAATTTACAAATATAACCCAGAACAAGTCCCTATTTATGGAGAGATGCAACACTACTAAAAAAAGCAAAATTCTTGCTTTGCTGCATTACTCCTTTATAATTTTATGGGGAAAAAAATTGAGTATATTATGGCTGATTTGCACGAAGTTTTGCATTAATAAAGCAGTTGATCTCTGAATAAAAAAAAGGAATGCACTTGATTTAAGCTGAATAGCTCTCACTTTAGTAATTTTTCTTGTATTTTTGGTGTCATTAATGAATATTTACAGAAGTTCAGCTGAGAGTACGTAGCCTGCCGATTATAGTTTCTATTTTAAGGTCCAATACTGTAAACACTTCCAAGTGGCCATCCTACTTACTAATGGGACCATTTCAAATTGATGTTTTATGGTAGTGAGAGCCATGGCCACTGCTTACATGTTTGCAATTTAAGTCCTCAAACTGAAATAGTAATAGGTCATTAGTTGCAACTGTATATTTTTTTTATTAAGTTTTTGCTATATTTCTACACCAAAACAAGAAATTAAACTCTTATATCTACCTAAGGAAAAATGTTTCTCATAGAAAATAAGCCAATTTAGAGCAGTCTTTCCGTATCAAAATATGAAAACTTTGTTAGTGCCACATTCAACAAACTTAGCTGTTTAAACAGCTGTGTTAAATAAGAATCAGTTCCAGCTTACTGAGACTTTGCTCTCACGTTTCTTTAGGAGAAAACCACATCAGTCTTTGTTGTATCTCGTTTCATTTGCCATTTAAAAAATATTTTATTTTTGTATATTGAAACTGCTCTATGAAAGCATTGCATGGCGTCACTCTTCTCCTTGTCCTTATCTTGAAGCAGAATGCATTTTCATCGCTCACAGCCCGTATAGCCCTCGGGGCAGGTCTTCAGGAGTGCGTCAGAAGCTCAGCACAGGTGTGGAACATGGCTTAGTTTAACCTCTGTGCTCTCTGGCTACTGCGCTGCGGTTTGATCCCTAAAAGCACGAAACCTCCTCTGACCTAAATGATCTTTCTTTTTGCGAGACATAATATGGCAACTACAGTTTATTCCCCGAGAGCAGAGGTCCCTGTCTGGCCTACTTCAGAGGTTCTTCGGAAGATGAGAGACTGAAAGGTCAAGGCTATCTCTGTTCTGAGGGATATTTCTGTAAACTCACTGAAAAATGAGGAAACTCAGAAAAACGAGGAAACTCATTGAAAAATGTGGGTTTGGCAGCCAAAAAAAGGGATCCTGACTTCAGATCAACCTGACTGAATTATTTTCAGCTGGAGAAGGTCTCGTATAGTAGGAAGTGTGTCAATCTCCTTTAACGTACCGTGCCATTGCTTAGAGCTCCCAGGAAAGACGTAGGACCCGGAGCCCCCCGTCCTCTGCCGGAGCCATCAAACCCCCCGAACCTTGGAGGACACTGCTTGAACACCAGGCCTAGGGGTAGGGCAGCCCTCCCGATTCACCCTGCGATGCTGTTGCACCACGCCTTCCTAATTAAACATTAAGCAGCACAGGAACCCAAACCTGTACACTGCGCTCCAGGAAGTTCCAGCCTCCGAGCCGAAAGGTGATTTTGGCCCTCCAGCTCACTGAACTGGAGGATACAGACCAAGAAGGTGGGATAGTTATAGTCGGAAGGAGTTACAGTGCCCAGGACTCTACAGGAAGTTTCACATTTCAGTCAGAAGTTGGGAAGCCTAAGTCAGATGCCTACTTTGAATCAGACAAGAAAGCAAATCTGAACTTAAACCTCATATATGAAAGAAGAAGGAAAAAAAAAAAATTTAACTGCCTGAGATGGTTCAGCATGAAATGCTCAGTCCTTGCAGTTGACTTTTTTTTTCTTTTTCTTTTTGCTTTTCTCAGTAAAGATTTTCTGACACATTGAGCAAAACAGTGAGAGTGATTCTCTCATCTAGCAGTCCAGCTATTCCCTCACAGGAGGCACGGTTGGCTTTTTTGCATTCTGCATGAACACGTACAGAACTAAAGCCCAGGCCTCGTACATCCCAGGTGAATGATCTGACACTGTATCGATGCATATAAGGAACATTTCCTTAGAAACTTTTTGAGTCTTATGTTTGCTTTTTTTGCAGTACCCAAACTTTTCCTGCAGGATGAGTGGAATTTTTATGCTGAACAGAGGGAAATAGTTTTTGTTTAAGTGAGAAACAGTAGAAATATTAATTCTATATTCATCTTAAACAAACTTGTCTTAAAACTGCTGACCTCTATTACATATCCTCAGCTAGAACTCAGCAAAAGTCTTACATCCACATGGGATTTGCATATCTTTTGGTTCCAGATGAAGAGGTATGTCTATTTTTTTCTGTGGAGGCTGCTATTATTTCTGCCGTATGGTTTTCTAAAGGAGCTTAACTGTTGTCCTTCTTTACACATTTATTGGTAAAAGAGGATTGCTATTACACCTACTGTTTTAAGTGATTCTCATACCATAGCAGTACTGGATCAAAGATATTAGGATTGGTTAGAACTATCTGAATCTTTGTGGGTTTGGTCCAAATGCAACAGGGTTTTTGTGTGCAGATCTGTCAACACATATTTAAGATGTTTGTATCTTCTGAGAGACAAAATACAGTTTAAAACACAACTCCTCTTTGAAATGAAACCCTTTATTAAAAAACACCACAGGATTCAGTGTTTTCTTTCTTTCAGTGATTCCATGGCATATATGTTCTGTTTATAAGCAATAACATTTTCTTTTCTCAACTGCCACCAATAGACTCGGTGTGTGCTCTGAGCTCTTTTCTTTTCTTGCATCACTAACAATAAAGGGTCTCCAAACAAATTAGGCCACTGCTACATCTGAATAAACCCATGGTATTCAAATTATGCCCTCAGTGAAAGTCACTCAGTCTCATTGCTGTTAATCGTTTTGAACAGGTTTTCAAGAGAAAATGTTACAAAAGCAAACAAACAAACAGAAACAGCAAGCTGTTGATGACCAAGATCTTCACGCTTTCCCATTGCCCATTACCACGGTATTTAAGCCCAGCCCAGAATCCTAACTGCAGAGTTCCAGCAATGCTAATGTGCCCTCACAGTCCCAAACAAGACTGAAAGTGGTTTGTTTTTCACTCTTGCCTTTTTCAATATTGCATTTCTATTGCAGGGAAATACAAGGCAAACCTGGATAAGCACTTCGGGCTGAGACTTCTTTACCTACCAAAGGACTTCACTGTCTGTGCCCTTCCAGTTTCCTAGAGAAGTGTCCTGATATGTTGGGACTGGAAAAAAAAGGAGAGGAAAGCAGAGGGATTAGAAATACCTCATCAGGTGATCCATAGCCAAAGGGTGTTCACGTTGTTTACTCCTTTTTTTTGATTACAAGGACAGTCACATAGGGGTGTTTATATAGATATATATCTTTATATATGTATAATGCTTACAGATACAGTTTTTCTAGGCATCCCTGATAAAATCGTTATCTTCTGTCAAAATGTGTCACAAATCCTTGTGTTTTCATTACATGCAGGCTGGCTACCTTCCATAGACACTGTGTTCAGAATAAACCTCATCCCTGTTAAAACAAGCAGGAGGAATAAATTCCTCTCATGTCATGGCAATAGTACACAAAACTCTTGAAATAACTAAACCTCTTATCACTCGGTGAAATTTAGCCAAGTCAGTAATTCATTTTTATAGTTCCCCATCTTAGGACATGAATGCACAATTGAATATAACTGAGCTTTAGCAGCTACCATTTGATCATGTTTCCACAGCCTCGCAGACATGCTGCTGTTTATCAAAAAATGCTAATGGCCTCACTACACCGTGCACGGAAGAGACCTGAATATAAGAACAAGCTAAATGAACCTCAGTTTGTCAGTGTCTGTTTTCAACATACTTGATCAGATGCATAACTAGTCTGAATTCCAACAATTACTCTCTTTCTTCTTCAGGGAATAAAGAGTCAGCAAACCTTGAAAAATATTTAAATTACAGAGTATTAGTGGTTAATTTTACTAAGGATTCTACATAGTATATTATCTTTAGCTCTTCTTCTATTTGTAGTTTTTAGTTCTGATAGCATCTTTATTTGTCCTCCAAGTAACCTTCAGTGAAATAATAATAAATTCACTGTGAGTTCCTTAGCCATTTTGGTTTTGTTGCAGAAGAGGAATAGGCACAGCAATTACATCTGAATCTGTACCAAATGTGAGTTTGGGAACATTCCCCACGGGTCTGAGTTGAAACACAATACTATTTTTTTGTACATGTAGTCTTTATATTGCTAAATTAATAGGTGCTTCGTCTGTGCAAACGTGAGAAGGAAGTCTTTTCAGGGGTATACAAGGCAACAATTTTGGTCAAATTTGCCTCTTGCATGTATTTACATGAGTCCTATTCACTACTGGAAGTGCAAGAAAACCACAGGTGTACATTGTATTTGGGTTTATGGTTTCACAGCAAGTTCACAGAGATGGAGTAAACCACCTGTGACGACGTATTTGAAAAGTTTCTCCACTATGAAATATCTTTAAGGCTTTCTGTGATTACCAATGGGTCAGTATTTTTTATATCATTTAAGTATCTTTGTAGACTGCAGATTTGTTTTCCACACATCCTTTAATTATAGTCTGTGAATTGCAAATAAAAAGGGGGCAAGGTTCAGTCTAAGTGAATGGGACACGCTGAACCGAAGACAATGCCTCATTTTAAAGACCAACCCTCCCTCCTGAGAGTTGCAACTGCTCTGTGTCTGCTGCTCTGCACGTGGCCTTTGCTGATATTTACAGTATTTTACAGTTTTGAAGGGGATTAAGTCTGGCTTTAAGACAGTCCATCTCCAGTTTTAAAGGCAGGATAAAGGGCAGAAGATGCTGTTGACAAGAAACAGTGAATTATGGCATTTCTATGGAAAACTAATTGATGGCTGCTGAGATGGCAGGGCACACACACATTTTGGTACCCAGACTACTCAGCTATGCCCAGGCAGAAATAGGCTGTGCCAGTGCAGGTTATTGCTAGTGCCATATCAGGTCTGCTGTCAAGTCACTGCCCAGTTCTCATCTTTCTGCTAGAAATAAAGCAGCAGCCCACCTCTGCTCTTACAACAACACATAGTTTGGGCAGCCCGTATGAAGGAGAAAAAGGATGTGTAATATTATCCAGCGCAGGGGAGTCTTCATTTGAACAGCTAGCTGCATCAGTCCTGGCAATTTCAGCTTGTGTGCTCTTGGGTTTTAATCCACATTTTCCTTATATTTTCTCTTCTCCTGGTTGAATGAGGAGATTATTCTCGGTAGGTGAGGTGTTGGTTCTGACATCAGAACGTGCTCAGAGACAAGAAAGCTTTATATGCCCCATGGTGGCGTCCAGCAAGAGAGGGTGGATGTTTGTTCACAGAAGATTTTGTAATCAGTAAATGCAGTCACTCAGAACTAATTGCTTCTTCATAATGATGGGGTATAAAATGGAACAACTCCAGCTTTACACAAGCCTCAGCGAAATTTGCACTCAGATGGTATTTATTTAAAAAGTCTACTCAGGGTAAATGCTAAAAGTTCATGTTTACAAAGGGGACACGTGGAGACCGCATTTTCCATTGACAACCTGTGTATTTAATCCTCATTCAGAGAATACAAAGAAGACCAAGTGATGTATATAATAGTTGGGATGAAGGAGTAACATAAGTGTGCAGTTTTGCATGGAAAATACATGCAAGTTTTAAAGTTTGCAGCAGGTGTTGTTTTCATCATGCAGTCAGAATCTCCACATATTCTACATTGTGTAAACTTACCTCCTTCCTGGAGCTTGCCATTTAATATTAATATAAACAACTTCAAAGTAACATAAACCAGAGCATAGTGTTTCTCCTCTGCGTGGCTATTCTTCCAGCTTTTCCTTGCAAGACCACATTTTTTTCCTCGCTAGGCCATGTTATGCCAAGCTCTTTGCTACTGCTGGTTTGGAGGTAACAGGAACTGATTTCAAAGGGAGTCAGACAAAATGGCTCTGCATCTCTCCGCAGGGGACAACCATTTGACATTATGTGAGACAGCAAAGAGCTCAGGGCTGAAAACTGGCAAGGGGCGATGAATGGAAAACACTCAAATGAGTGGGGTATATTAGAAAGATAAAGGCTTTTCAAAAAACCACAGACCCGCATCATTTACAAAAGAACTCTGAATGAAGCCGCTTTCTGCTTTGCCTGGCACGTCAGCGATACCATGTGGGACATGTCCCATTCCTCTGGCAGTCTGGAATGCTGAGGTGTTACATCCCTTTTCTTGCAGTGTTGAGCTGCCTCTTGCTTCAGAAAAGGCGGAGGGATGGACTGCCAGCTGGGCTAGTAGCCAGCGGGACACGAAGTCGAGGTCCAGGTCTGCGAGGAGGAGATGGGTCTAGGCTCACGCAGCCTCCCTCGTCTCGGGGACACAGTCAGCTAGAGTCAAGGTGACACGAATTATCACCACTGTTTTCTGTCCACAGCTCGCTGTGCCTTTTTACAAACATTTCACCAACTAGCCATTACGCTGAGGAAAATCCATAACCATTCACTGAGCTTTTGTCCTCTTGTTCCTTAACTCAAAGTTATCTGTACGTAGCGATCACCAGCACTGAAGATCAGCTGGAGAAGGAGCCACAGTCATTTATTTTCCCTCTCAAAATGGTGCAGTGGAATGTCTACCATGTTTAACAAAAGCAGGGGGGTTTGACCTTGAATACAGCCCGCCTTATTCTCTAGGACTCCAGGCACACCACAAACACCTCTGCTGTTAGCTGACGTGAAGGCGATTCCCATGGCACTGGCTGGCACGGGCAGGGCAGCAAGGTACCAGCCACAGTTGTACCACGATCCCCCGCACAAGGGATGCATTTTAGCACCAGCAGTCTCACCAGGTTGAGCCTAAATAGTATGTCTTTTCAACAATTCTGAATAAAGTAGTTCTGTAAATTGACTGATGTCTTTAAGTGTCTCTACAACCATGTGTTGTGTTCTGCTAAAGCGTAGAGAATGTGCTTCTCTCTGGTGTGGAAAATCTCTTCTTGACCAGCATTACAAAAAACTTTGAATTTTTTGCATCCTTCCACAAAAATAATTTCATACAATTAGCTAGGAAACACAGAAGTACATCTGAAGCCAGGTTTTTCCACATATTTCCATATACAATGAACATACCGATTTTATTACTCAAAGCTACTGGAAAACAAACCAATTTATGACATGACATGAAAGTTACCATGTTTCAGTTTTTTCCTGGTTCATGCATTAGTGATCTCTATTCATTTTTATTTTATTGATTATTAATCTTATATTAATATGTTTATAAATTATAAAATAGGCATTTCTAGATGCAATTTAAGGTTTTCTAACTGTGCATATAATTCTAGCCTGAGGACTAATTATTTCAGCAGCCTTGTGTTTAACACTAGCAGCTAGAGATCAGGCAAAATGCAAAGGTGACAAGCCACAGATTTACATGTCAGACTCTTAGAAGCCTCTCTCATTTATTTACATATGTGTTTCTAGGATACATAGTAGTTATGTACCTTATATGTACTCAAGCCTTTCATCTTCTCAGGTAAACTGTTGGTCTGTCTAAAAGAGTTTTGAAAATTGACTGTCTTTTTTTTCTTTAAAGGATTGAGATTTCTTTGGCTGGAGTAATAGTTCTGCTCATAATACAGAGAGAAAAGCAACAGCTCAAATTAGGTGGTTTTTTAAGATATGCACAAATGCCTAGCAAACTGTTGGTATGTGTATTTTTTCAGTTCAGTGAAATAAATTAATACCTTACCATTGAAATATTATTATGGATGAAGATAACATTTAGAACTCATGATATTGTATTACTAAAACAATTTGCAAACATGACATTAATTACTAATTAACTGATTTCATTGCAAACTATAATCACTAACCCATTAGTTTTCATAACAGCCACGTGACAAACAGAACACAAAGAAATACCTTAACAGAAAACAGTCATCTTGAACTTCTTTTTGAACAGTTTTCTTGAAAGTCAAAACTGTGTCTATCCAGTACTTTGTTACCTGCTCCAAGAACAACTACCCAATAAATTATCTTTAATGCAACAACTCTTCCCACAGCTGTGCAAAATAATCCTTTCCCTTTTGTCTTTTTCTGTTTATCTAAAAATCGAGTGGATGGCATTTGTAACATCTTTGGTTGCAATAGCCATGGAACTTGCTTGATGTTTTAGGATTGTTTTCAGACCATTGCAAGTATTTCTGAAGCATGGATTGTAGTGAAAAAGTGAATGTAATCTTCATAGTGCTTTTTACTATGGTATATCAGTACAATTATTGCCTATTCAATGTGGCATTTCTTTACCCTGAAAAATCTTCTCATATCAAACGTAAACCTCAGTAGGTTTTAAATAAGCACATGGACTTATGTATTATGTGCACTGACTGGAACTGTCACTTGGTATAAAGGGTAATGCTATCACAGTTGGGGCAGGGTGGTGTTACATTTCACTTCATAGGCAAACCTAGATTATCATCTGTGTAATGATTTCCTTACAGTTCATCAGTGATATGATGGGCAAATAATAGTGGTAAAGTAATGGTTACCAGGTTACACATATATTCTTTTGCAGACCATAATACCCAGTAAGCTGTTAAAGGCTATAAATAGTGATTTTTTTAGTGTCTAAGGGACCCAAAAATGTTTATGCCTGAAAAAGCATCTTTTTCGGCTGTGCTGGAGAACATGTTCCATTATTTTTGCTTTTTATTTTTCAAGTTCCTATCATTGTAGAATTAAAAAAAAAAAAAAGAAAAGTGAATGGGGGAAATTACCTTCCCCACACCTTATGAATTTGTGATTGATGTTCTGTTCACAAAGGTTTGGAATATTGACCCAAAGGTGCATTGCCAACAGGAACTTGATAGCACAGAACATAACAGTACAGTCAAGAACCAAGGATGGGAGACTCCCATCCACTGACAAAAGACAAAGACATTTCCAGACATTAGTCTTAGGAGAAGTTTTTTTCTGCAGGTACATCAAGCATAATGCATTTGTTGTGACAGAGACAGCAGCAACCAGGAACGGAGCTTGTTGGAGGTGTAATTTTAGCAGCTCCTTCTATTAGGAGTGATTGAAGCACCACCACTACAGCCAGGGAGTAACCAAATGGTTACAAAAGCCCAAGCCCTGCCTTCTCTCAGGGCATAAGAGAAGCACAGCACTGAGGAGCAGTGTGTCCTGCAAACCCCTGTCCTCCTAAACCATCCCGTGCCTTAGCATTGTACCACACCTCCGCCATGAACCCCCCTATGCTAATTCTTTTTTCACTACCATGGCAGGCACAGAGCCCTCTTTTTACTCAGAAATCTCTCTGGGAGCTGGCTCTGCATCCCAGGCAGATGTGGTTTTAGGGAAACAAAGATCATTGCTTGTCGTTGGAAAGGACAGCTCTGGTGTGCACCCTACCAGAACAAACACTGGGCAGCAGTAGAAAGATTTCTCATCAGACATGGACCAGACAGGTATATCTGAATTTGGAAACAAGATCAGATTATGTTTTAAAATCTCAGGATAGACTACATCAAGACCTAAGTCACTCTCTACTGCTGTTCCAGCTCCCACAGATCTGGGAAAACAGTAGGTGACTGCCAGGATCCCAGACACCAGTGACCCCAGATACTCCAGATCGTAGGGGTAGGAGGCAAGGGCACGCCTCACAGCTAGACTGAAAGCTCACATTCACCTGTCAGCTCAGTGTGAACTTCAGGTTTCATTAAATGGTGTGTTCCTCATTTTTAGGTTACCCCAGCTGAGAGCTTGGTTCCAATTTCTAGAAATTAATTTATAGAGTGTTACACAGTGTTGATAATATAAAGGAAAAAATGAAGGTCTTCTCAGTCTCAGGCTGGACATGAGTAATCCAGTCAGTAGTTTTGACATTAATTCCCCACTGCCTATATTCTCTAAAATATTTTTAAAGAAAAATCTCCCTATGAGTAGCATTTTTGTGAAAATAAAGTAATTGCTGTTCATTAAGCACTCAGATATTCAGTGGTGAGTAACATAAAAAAGAGAATAAGAAAAGAAATCATTAATTCTGTCTCCAGAGCAGAATTTCAAAAGCACTCATAAACTCGGGCATTAGACTTGACACCATAAGGAGGGGGAAAGAGAACAACGAACGGCTCCTTATTAAGTGGGACACGGTCTTGCTGGGCAGCAGCTGAGGCAAGGGTCTTATGTAAAAGATAAACAAAAAAAATTTTGTCTGCACAAATGCGGGCGCACACAGGAGGATGCCCAAGTTTGCCCAAGAGGCAATCTTCATTTTGCTAATCCTGAACTCAAGTTGTTTGACTTTGCAGTCTCTGTGGTTACTTATCTGTACAGGTGCTAAAAAGTCATCTAAATAAACTGATAACATGAAGAAGAAATGCTATTAAATGATGGTGCAAAACTGTATGGGATAACACAACATTTGAGCTGTATTCCAGAAACTCCTAGCTACATTTACAAAACAGGGCCTAAAGATTTGATAATGAAAATGCATTCTGAAAAATGGGATTAAAGTATTTGGTTAAATTCAATTCTAAATGATGAATAGCATAGCTAAGTATTCTCATAAACTGTCTGAAAAAAACGTTCTGTTAACTGTGTATTTCAGGATTTATGTATCAAACAAACATCTTTCCATCTTTCAATTCTCCTCTCAGTGTCATCACCCCAGAGTCACCAGTCCATTGTTCATTCCAGTGCTACCAGTTACAGCTGTGTATATAACATTATTTTCCACCCAGTCAGAGTTTTGTGATGACTGCTTATGTGTTCAGGAGCGCATGTGGATGGTAAGGCTGATAAACTTTCATTGCTCTGTTGTCACAGCCTGTATTTTTATACATCAGTTAGTTTAAATTCTAATTGCTTGCAAAATGTGTTGTCTGCAATGGGACCGGAAGAGTTTTTCAGTTTTGAAAGTTTCTTACCTTTTTGCCTTATTCAGTATGACTCTTTGGCTGAGTTCACATCTCTGTTTCCAGTGGGTTTGTACCTGGAGGAGACCTTTGCAGTAATAACAAGGAGGGATTCTACTTTACAAGACAGAGGCCTCAACACAGGATTGCCAGAATGTTTTATCCTGGATCAAATATAACAGAACTAATTAAGCTTTGCAATGACTCTTGTTTCCATAGTTCACTAGTTACCCTTGCTACACATGCTGTGGATTTCCACTCAGTTTTAAGAGCCATCTGTTTTTCATATCTCCTGCTTAGGGCATGATCAGCTACTTTCATTTTTTCCATAGTGTAAGTGGGCTAATATCCATGTATTCCTATCGCACTTTAAAGTTCATTTCCACCCTATAATACGTGTCTAGGTTTTCCTGTACATACTGTATTTGGCAACAATCTTCTTTTTCCCCAACATTTTTTATTTTATTTTCATTTTTATAGTGAATGTAGCTCTCGTAAAAGGTGGTGGACTGACAACTCTGGCGGATGAAAACTGGCTTATCTGTACAAAAGACATACAAAAGGATATGGCAAAGTAATCTTCCGTTAGTGTTCCCGGTATCATGTGTTATCCTTGAACAGGAAAGAAATTCTTCAGGACTGAAGGCGAAAGTCCCTGCAATAGTTCAGCTAGCATGAATTTGTTATAGTGGTGATGGTTAAGTAAGACTTTACTGATAACCATTTATTCCATAATTTTCACAGACACAGGAACACTGTCAGATGCTAATGCTAACTTCTGGCCATGAAATCTATGCTTGTGACTCAATGGCTCCCACTGGTAAAAGTTTTCTTCCACTGATCTTAGAAAGATCAGGACAATCTGTATTGCCCTGTGAATTTATATAACAGCTTTACAACTTTACCTTAAGTCAAGGGCATTACTCACACTCTTTTAAATATGTCTCTAATTTAAAATTGAGATTGAGGCCTTCTGTGCTGAGGAGCCAAAGTTCCTCATATAGTCAAGGGAGGGAGACTCTAGAGAAGGTCACCGAAGCACCTGAAATAGAGACCTACAGTCTGAGTTACTGGTCACAAACTGGAGGTATAGCAATAATGGGGTTGGAGGTAAATTCCTTGTTCTCACCTGTTTAGTGTGTCAAACTGATTGCCACATTTTCCCCTAGATCATTGTAAGTCTGGGGGGGGGTCGGTAGGTTTTTGCTTCCCTTTACTGTACGAAACATGGCTAGTCTGGGCATACCTCACTTCATTGCTGGTGCAGAGCTTTGGGCAGTGAGGGCACGTCAGGTTTCCCCACTCTATGTACATAACAAGTACAAGACAAGAGGCTGATACACTCTAGAAAGAAGAGCGATTGTTTTGTTCTAAGTTATTTTCTGAATAGTGGAACTAATGAAGCTGGTTTATGTCCTTACCTCTCACCCATGTCCCCAAAGCTCCTTGCACCTTTCAGCCCCACCAAGCAAGATAAAGCAGTGTGAAATACATGTGTTATATGTGTACTGGCTAGTGAGCCAGCTAGCTGTTTTCAGCCAAGCAAGCCTGACTTCTGCCTGCCTTTTCCATCAGTCAGACACTGACCTGGGTCTCTGTCTTCTGCTCAGCCACTTATTTTTAAGGAATTTGTTGCAAGTTGTCTTTCAGAAGGCTTCTGTTATTTCTAATTTCACTTAAATTGGCCAAAAAGATCCCTATGAACAGATAATGTGATATATATGGATGTATAATTTTATCATAACAATATTGCTAAATGATACAGATATAAATGCCTATATTTATAGCTAGGTATTATATCTATGAATAGATAAGTATAAACAGATAATGTGATGTCATCACCTCATTGTGTTAGGAATAGTCCATGGACCAGGAACTGGGATGTTTTGTCCCTTCCCCCTTCTCTCTCCTACTATGAATTTCCTAGGTAAGTGTTTTGAAATAATTCCACCTTTATTTGTCTTAATGATATTGGAAAATAGAATTATTTCAATAAAAGGGGAAGTTCAGATCCCCTCAGCCCTGAAGCCCCAGTCACCAAGACCATGCACGTTAGCAAATTCTCCTTACAGACAGGTAGAAAACTAAATCCCCATGGGCATAGGAGAGAGAAACTTCTGCTACTTTCCCCCTGTCAGCGGAGTTATACTCCCTGAATTGTCAACATCTCTTCTCAGGGATCACTATAGATGCAAACACCATGTAAAAGCCAGTCCCAGCACATGAGCATCGTGCCAGACCCAGGTGTGGGGCTGAGTGGCCAAGCAGCAAGAGGCACCACATGCAGCACTGCAGGCAGAGACTCTTCTCATACAACTCTGTAATTTAGGGTTAGGCAGCCTGTGCAAAGTGGGTTTGGTATAACAGTGTGAGAAGCACGCACCTAATTCAGCATCAGACTTACTTGCATAATCTGAGATTCTGTCCCAGCTCTGAACCACTCACAACTTGGTAACTTTTGCATGGGACATCTTGGATTTTAATCACAGAACTCCAAAACGGATTAATTTTTTCTAAGTTTTGGGGAGGCCAGCTTGCAACCCAGCCTTATACTTGTCTTTCATCCTGAGAAAAAGGAAGAAGAGAGAGAGGTGTTCAGAAAATTGCACAGAGAGACAACTGTAAAAAATGCAGATACATTTCTTTACATATTGAACCCCATGTCAACAGGCAAGAACAAAGGAAATTTTTTTTTTCTTTCTTGTCCCTTACCCTTTACTTTAAGAAGCAGGATGGTATGTCATGCAGTGGCTAGTCAAGTGATCCATTGGACCACCATCAGACTGCCACCACCTCCAAAATACATAGCTTCTTGATCCTAAATTCGTACATTTTCAGCTGGGTCACTTGTACCAAGCAATCTCAGGATCAGCCATTTTTCAAAGAATAGCTATCAAACAGCCAAAACCTAAATCATGTTCAGTCCTTTCCAATCCCTATCTAATGTAGTAAAGGCAGACAGCAGTGGTCAGACACAGAATACCATGAGAGGGCTAGCTACAACGCTGCTCCCTTGAGTGTGTTGGGAATGTGATTATGAGTCTCTTCCTTCCTCCTGTGTGCCCATGTCTCAAAAATATCATGTCCTCCATCGACAGGTGTAAAGCAAAATATCAATCCTTCTTAAGTTAGGATGCTGATTTCACTAATAAAGAAAGAATTAAATGCACAAGGAATGCAGTCAGGAAGAAGTAGAGTCTAAGCTGCAGCTTTGTACTAGTAATTTCAGGTGATAAACTGCTATCCAAAATATTGACCGGCTGGTCAGCCAAGCCACTCTCCCCTACAGCTGCGTGCCAGGAGGCAGCACCTGTGTCTCACACGTGCTGCTGTCCTCAGTCTTGAACTTTGCATTGAAGGAAAGTGGGCAAGGAAGTAACAGAGATATCAGGTCTTGTAAAGTAAGTAGGCAGTGGAAAGAGAGGCTACGTGAAAGGTAGGAAACTTACACCAGAATTATCTTGGTCTGTGGGAAGAGAGAGAAACTTTCTTTGGAGCTGAAGCAAAAGAACAGAGACTTGAATGTTCCTGTCGCCAGGCAAATTAAGTGATTTTTTTTCTTTTTAAATCATAAGCCCTGTCAAAGCTAGTTCTATATCTACAGCAAAGCAGTAACAATAAAAATTATAAAATCCTAATCTGAAAGTTCCTCGTTTTCCTAAGAGAATACCCATGGACTCACACAAAGCTACTCCTGTGGAGTGCATGCATGTGGTAGGGATAAGGGCTGAATAGAAATAATCTTTATACAAATCAAACTTTCCATATTTTTGAAATCAAAGAGATTTAGGAGAATCATAAACCCCAAAGCTGTTCCCTCAAATGATTTCAACAGCTTGAGGCGAGTTCATTAAAACAGTGTATCTCCAGCCTTTCAGCGGAGACAAGCTCTCCATAGGACAGTGCTTTTGCTTATCTGGATAGAGCTTCTTGCTGAGTTCCTGCTGGTTTATTCAAGACCGGCGCTGGGCTCCTGTTACTCTTCTCCTGTTGAAAGTTAAACTGGTTTCAGCTAGTCAGTGCTGCCTGATGGATCTAAATAAAGCAACGCTGAGCATACAGACCACACTCTGATACAGAATATGATTACCATGGGAAGCCTTCCAAATTCAAAACAGCCAGGAATTTTAACCTTGGAGCCAAGGCAGTTCTAATAAGGGGAAGGCGGGGGGGGGGGGGGGGATTGCCTTCTGAATGTAATTTGCAAAGCAACGTTAACAGGAAAAGAAGTGACTTGTACATACATCTCTTGTCTTCTAATGAAAAGTATGATAAAATGTCAGGAACATTCAAAACCCAGATTATCCAAGTCCAAGACACATGTTTTAGCCAGAAAACCCAATGATATACATACATGTGCATAGTAATGAAAAAAATTAAAGCCTGGACATATGTGTAACATTTTAGTTTGGAAATTAAGCTATCTGGGTTCAGATACAATTATGTTCATATGTGTCACTTTTTGAGGCAGGGAGGGCTTATTCCACAAAAATGTGTATTTTTCCCAACTCCACTACTTGGTCTGAGAAAATTTATTGTTTCTCCACACAAGTTCATTTCTCTTTATTCTTTGTAGCTATGAAATATCATTCTCATGACTTCAGATTATATTGCTTGTCTGTTAGGACTCAGGACTTGATGTGAGAAATAGAGTTGGATGGGAGAGATTTTGCCTATCCTCCATACATACAGTTCCAGAATCTCGTACATCCCAGACATGTGTCTCATCCTACAGCTTTTGGATATTTAAAATGGATAGTGTCTCCTGTTAATACTTATGTCTCTGGCTTTGAATCCCATAAAATCTCATACAAAACCTGAAAAACATTGTCTGCCAAATCTAGGACATACATATATGTGCCTATAAAAAGCCAGGTGCTCACAACACAATTTTTTCAGTAGAAATCTTTTCTGATATGAAAAACCTTGGGAAGATCTAGACACAGACACGAGTTCTTTTCCCATTTGCTACTCTTACTTCATGTTAATGGGGAAAACATAAATATCCCCATCTTAAAACTACTCTCAGTTTTGTAGTGTAACATGCTAAATAGAAGATTGATATTATTGCTATTACTGATTACAAATTCATGTTATTTCTATGATAACCTGAGTGTGATGGTACAAAGACATTTTCTTCAAATATTGTTATTTTTATATACTTGTACAAGCTCAGTAGACCAACTGAATGCCACAGGGAATTCTGAACTCAGAAAATGCATTCACAAAGTTCTGTGCAGCAGTATTATCACATGATTTCACATGATTTTCACATTTTGACAGCCCAGGAAATATACTGTAAACAAGCGAATTAATGTAATTTGTGAAACAAGCAAAAAAATCTTCATCATATTCTACGAAAGACTATTTCCTGCATCTTAATATATTAATCAAGGTTGCAGGATACACTTGTAAAAGCTACATATATTTATTTACTTTCAACATATATTTACCATGATAATTAATCACAAATAAAACCTACTGATGCAGCAATAAAGAAATTTATTCAGGAAGTTTTGTACCTAAACTACATACACTGAACCTGCTTCTCACTCCCATTTAAGATAACATAATAAGCAGCAAAGCGCCGTGAAAAAAACAGGCAGCACTATGTAAGGACGGTAATTTATAAGAAGCCAAATGTCTTAACTCAGAATCAGCGTTCACAAATTTGTGGATAGTGTTCAGTTCCCAGCAGAGCAACTCCTTTAGGAGTGCTTCGCTTTGTAGGAAGTACTGCTGGGGTAAGTCTGAAACAGAATCTTTTTCTGTAGCATAACAATATTTTCTGTCCGTCTATCAGTGTCTTCCTCTTCTTGTCTTTTTTTTTGCCTCTAATGAAACTTTTATTTTTTACTTCTAAAAATTGATTTTTTTTTTTAATCTCTAAGAAAACAAAAAATATCAAGCCCTGGGGCTATGAGGTTTCTTTTCCACCTAAAAATAGTTGCAAAGCTTGGTGAATACTAATGCTTTCTGTAATCTTATTGTAGCTTTTTGTTTGCAAAAAGTCTTCCCAGTGAGAAATTACTCTGGGCCATCTCAGTAAGTCGGTTAAGGGAAAGAAAAATAACAAGTGGTGACAGCTGCTGTGTTTTAGGGATATGCTAATTTCAAAGCCTAATAAGAACATCTAAGATGAATACATTATTATTTCTTATTTAATCGGTTTTGCAGACATATTAACTTATTCTGAGTGGAGCTTAAGCACCATGTCTCCAAACTCAGTTTAACCTCTGTCCAGAGATGAATGCAAAGTGATTTTCCCCCTCAGGTTAACAGTTCATATGGCAGGGTTTCTTTATACCTTTCCATTTAGTTTAATCTATTTAGGGTCATGGCTCCTGACCTTTACTTTGAGTTCTGAACTCAGATGAAGCCCAAACATTGAGACTGATCTCTCTTGCAGCTGCCATGCATCACCTGGTACTACATGCAGAACACAAAGCAAGAGGAGACAGTCTAGAAGTTTATAAACGGTGTCTCGCCCTTCGTGCTTTTCCAGTGACAGATAAAGTACTTAAACACCCTCTTTTTTCCTGGCTGTTGCACGGACATGAATGCCCGTGGCAAATGGTGACAGCAACAGGAGGCTGGATTTGAAATGTAGGTGAAACTGAGAAAGACTTTTCTTTGGTAGGAGCTTTGACTATTTGCCAGTTGCTCAGTCAGCAGAAATCAGCAACCCAGAAGGAGGTGTTTGGTACCAGTAAGAGTACAGCCCTCAATGACTGGCAGCACATTTCTGCATCAGTGTGTACACTTTGTTTCAAATGGCTGTACTGTTTCCTAAAGGAATTTTTTTTCCAGAGGGAAATTTTCATCTGTCACATGTATTTTTCATTCATTGTTGATTTCTGCTTCTGTGGGTTACAAGCAAACTATGGCAAAGATAGCCATTAGAAATGTAAAAAAATCATGCAGAGCTATTAAAAGATTTTAGAAACATTTGTGGTATAGTGATAGTTTACAGAACAGCACCCTCTCTTCACTAAACATGCTTGTTCCCTGTACAATTAGTTTGCTAACTCACACACTAAGGGTGAAACACAAGGAAGCACCTTATGTACTTCCAGCTTTGGGGGCATCACTGTTAAAATGCCTGAAAGTGTCTGTCTATAGATGAAAGATCCTAGGAAGCAGCAAAAGGCATGTAATCCTCTTAGGAAGTCACTGGCAACGCACAGTTCCCACGAGAAGCCTTTCACAGAGTGGAGCCATTTGTAGCTCACCCCTGGGAAACAAACGGGCACACGGTGCACGAAAACTCAGAGCTGCCCCGTAGCTTTCCCAAAATGCTGGAGCAGGAAGATAACTCAGCCAGGGCTGCTCTTTGAGAAGAACCTGGGGTCGCTTCTCTTGTTACCCCTTTTACCCTGTAACACAGCATCCCGAGGCGTCCTCCCTCATCCCTACCTCTCCACTGGCAGCGTTCCCTCCAGCGCCTGGGGCAGGTGGACACGCGGCTCTGCTGCTCCACGGGTCAAGTTTTTGGCCACATGGCTGATGCCATGCGAGTAGACAGCAGCGCTGACCCTTGCCAGGGTTTTCAAATGAGAGGCACTGGGGCTGCAGCACCCCTTGAGTGGGAATCAGCTCTGTCAGATGGGGGAACAGGTAGGACCTGTCCTGGTCACCCCTGAATCCTGGTGGAGCGTGGGTGGGAATAGGGCGCTAAGCACTAGGGACTCTGCAAGGGTGCCAGGGAAGGCCATCAACAAAAGGCAAGGTAACCACAAATGGGAGCTCTATGGACCACCCACCTGGATTTCGTTTCCTAAATTCCTCCCACAGCCTCTCTGTCACCAAAGCAGGATTTCAGGGTCTCTCTCGCTCTCTCTACTTTTTTCTCCCACTTTGCCTGACAAAACTTTAACACAATATATCTGCTTGTGCCAACTTAAAGCAACCAGTTCTTCTATTTTAATATTATTCACTTATTTTAAGGTACTCAAAATGGTGTGAGAATGTGGTTTCAGTGCCATGGGGAAATCTCTGCTCCTCTGGAGTCACTTAGATGCCTGCTGTAGATCTCAGAACCAGGATCCTATCTCAAAGGTCCTCTCTCCTGAATCCTGGCACGCACCCACATGCTTTAATTCATGATTCTGATGCTGCACAGTGTATGAAGGTTATTATAGTTCTTTGAATTCCATTCTATCTGGCTAGAAATTTGCCCAGATCACCTGACACATTACTTACACTACCTGCTTTGCCTCTCCAGGCCCTTAGTAGTATTGTATAAAGAACTTTCTACCCCTGGTTAAGCATTACACTATACATGACACCTGCAAAGGAGGAAAAAATATATCCACTCTTTCTTTTTCATACTGAGAAGAATTGAGAACCTTAAAGGTAATTGAAGCACATCATCACATACTTTTGAAGTTCTGAATGTTTAAAGCAGTAAAAGCAAGAAGAAAATCAGGCCTTCCTACCCAGGAATTGGTCTGGCAACAAAGACCCAGAGCAATTAGATTATTCCAAAAAACCCAACCAAACCACCATAATGAACAATAGATAGAAAACATTGGACTATTTGCTTTTTACTTTTTTTATAACACTTTATAGTATCTTTTTTCCTGTCAACATACATATATTTAGTTAACTAAGATTGGTTGCTAATGAACACCAGCTTGTTTGGCAGTGCTAGCTAACAAAAACATATTTGCCACGAACTCCACTGATTTCCTATAAAGATCTGAGGGCCGTACAAGGTGCTGACCTTATTTATAAAGTCCTTATAATGATTTAGATTCCATCTACCTTGGAGATTATTTTCCCTTATCCTTTTACTGTGACAATTCAAGTTAATGGATTCTGCCAGGATTTAAACATCTGGAACGAGTCATGTGTTCCTTCTACATGGGCTTCAATTCTAGTGTTTTACTTGGCCCTTTGACCAAAAGAAGAGTCTAGCAGTGTTTCTTAAGGTGTAATGTTGTCTTTAGCTACACCACAGTGCAAAATTTCAAAGTAGAAAGTCGATTTACAAGGTTGTTTTGGTTTGATTACCTTGTCCATATTCAAATCAATCAATGAGGCCATTTGGGGAGCAAGGTCAGTTTGAATGCGGATCCCTAAGACAACTTTTAGGTTGCAAAGGTCAGTCCTTCAGTGAGGATTAACTGTTATCATCATGATCAGCTATTATTATGTATTTCATATTTATGAAGATGTTTAATAAGGTAATGATGCAACCGAAAGATGTATGTATAGTATAAATTTAACATATCTTTCAAAATAGTCATGGAATTTCAACCATTTAATTTAATTATCTTTTGCATATTACTTGGAAAATTTTCTACATCTCTGGCAGCTATGAAACAAATGCATTTTATAAATCTATGATAGAAATTGTAAATATGAAAGACCAACTACTGACTCTATTTACAGACGTGTTAATACGAATAAAGGTTATTGACATCAGTGAAGCAACTCTGCATTCATGTTGAGAGACTTGAGATCAGGATTCAATTATGTGTTAATTAATTACCTATGGCTCTTGGTTGGTGCATATCTTTTCAAAGGACATATCTTTTTTAACTTTGTCATGTTTACAAAATACTATAGGATTTAACAGCAATAATTTGAAATGTTTAATCCTACTGTAGTGGCACTACAGAGTGGATGATATTATGGGGTTTACAATAACAAAACTGTACAGGGAGGAATCTTGTAAGAATAGACATATGTGAGCAAATTTTAGGGCTAGTTTTGTCACCGTTTCTCAGAAGAGCTGCTCAAGAAGCAGCAGGCAGGAGAAACGCAATCTGGATTTTGAGGGGCTGTTTAGACATGCACAGGCCAAGAACTCTCCCAAGGCAATTAATGGTGTAAAGAGCATCTGTAATCTTCCAGCTAACCCATACAAACAGCTGTGAAAGGAGGATTCATATGACATAATCTTTCTCTGATCCTCTGCATGAAGACTTTTATCAATGCCAGGACAATGGCTATCATTAGGTCAGGCTGCAGACCTGTTGGTGCTCCCCATGAAATCTGTAAGCCATCTCTGAAATGAATCTTACATTGTTTCCTTTCTCTTTCATTATTAATTCAGCTGAAGTCTTGGATAGGCAAGCACTGAATGCTGCTGCTGAGGAAGAACCAAATATTTCAGAGTAATTGACTTCACCCAATGAAAGCCATTTGGATTAGATGGGACTATAAGAGAAAAAGAGCTCTTTGGGGCTTCTTCCCCCTTCCTGCCAAAGTATAATGATCTCTAACCTACCAAAATTCAGAGGTATTTGCTGTACTGTGTAGGCCAATACATACACCCTTTTGTTCAGTTTTTCTAGTTTTGAGTATTAAAAGTGCATAAACAGATGATCTGAAGCTGATACTAAACCCTGGACTTCCCTTTGAGCCCCAACAGCACAGCTGCAGAAGCTTTATAATTCCTTCAGAAAAAAAAAAAGTTTCAACATTCTTTTCATTGAGCTTTTGGAGCAAAAATCTGGTTTCAGACAAAATAATGATGGTTTTTCCCATATGGCTGAGTTCACAATCAGAGAGGCTACACAAAACTGTTTTCCTTTAGTACCAAATACAAAATTTGTATTTAGGCTCAAAGCAGTTGCAGCCTACCTGATGCTCCCATTCTGTTTAGTGCCTGTTAATGACCGATAAGGGAGTAGAAGTAGGTACAATTCCCTTTTGATGTTGAAGATACAAAGCACCTGCCTTCCATTTTCTTCTTAATCAAGTCTCTCTCCTCTTCTTAAGGAAGAATCTTTACATTTTTTCTCAGTTATTTCTGGAGATAGCAGGAACGTAAATACAGGCTATACCACATAGTGATATTTAGTATTCAGGGTTTTGATGTTTTTCTTTTCCGTGAGGAAAGAAATCAATGATTGAGTCAGATATTTCTCTTGCATTCCTCTGTTGCATCCTGGAAGTAAACATCACATATAAAATCGCAATTCCTAAACACTATAGAGCCCTAAGACCAGCAGTGTTTTATTTGTCTGTAGTACTATGCCTTTTAATAGCACATGTACTTTTAACAGCAAATATACTACCTAAATGTACTTTCTTTAGTTTTCGCTTAGTTTCACAGAAATACTCCTCACTGTTGCTGGTACATCTTTGTGCACTTCCATCACTCTGCACACAAACACCCCTGTCATCTGACACTCAGTTCCCCAGACGTGCATTCAGATGGCTGATAACTCACACTACATATCTGAATCCTAACCAATTTTTCAGAAAAAATGTTCTTTGGGCAGTGACTCCTACTGTTCCAGCTGTCTGTTCCACACAAGAGCTTAACAGCTTTTGCAGCTATCTTGAAAGATGGGAAGTTATCATAACCTCCAGATTTGTCTAAAGTTCCACCTAATCTGCTGTACTGGAAATATGGCTCTTGAAAAGGAACTTAGAAAAGAGAAGGTTTTAGAAAACAGAAAGATTTTAGATTATTTTTTCTCCGTGTGATAATACTGTGATAAAAGAGTTTTTACCGGGTTACTTCTCCAATTGAAGAGTCCCTGTCTGAACACTTTCTAACTGCAGTGATTTTCTGGACAGGATAAGACCCATCCTGGGTCAAACTCTACTGAAATATAACCAAATGCCCAACTACATTAGGCAGAGGGCACCTGTTGAAAAACAGGTAGGGAAAATCCAAGTCACAATGACATTTTTTCATGCAAATTACCAAATGATATCCAACTGATTATGTGTGGGAAGCTCTTACAGGTTTGTGATAACTGTGTACGAATTAAGCATGGAAATGAATGTTTTATTTAAATCTTAAAATTGCATTTTCCATTTCCTGGAAATCTGTGCTCAAAAGCATACAGCTTTCAGTAACTAACACAATGCTTAGTTTTGTTTCAGTAGCTGAAAAAAAACTGTTAATACTGCCAAGCTCCGTTCTGTTGCACACTGTGAGAAAAATGTGTATGGTATCACCACATATTAGTTTACATTGGTTATTTGATTGAGAGCTGGACTCAGAATGACATGGCTAGTAGGTGGAAAGATGACTAATTGCATACATTCAGTATGGCAATGACACTAATGTAAAGGTTTCAGCTGATATCCTCCCTGCCATGTGTCGTGGTTTAACCCCAGCCAGCGCCTAAGCACCATGCAGCCGCTCACTCACTCCCCCCCACCCAGTGGGATGAGGGAGAGAATTGGGAAAGAAAAAAAAGTAAACCTCGTGGGTTGAGATAAGAACAGTTTAATAGAACAGAAGGGAAGAAAATAATACTTATAATAACAATAATAAAATGACAATAATAATAATAGTAAAAGGATTAGAATACACAAAACAAGCGATGCACAATGCAATTGCTCACCACTTGCTGACTGATGCCCAGTTAGTTCCCAAGCAACGATCTGCCCCCCAGGCCAACTCCCCCCAGTTTATATACTGGACATGACATCACATGGTATGGAATACCCCTTTGGCCAGTTTGGGTCAGCTGCCCTGGCTGTGTCCCCTCCCAACTTCTTGTGCCCCTCCAGTCTTCTTACTGGCTGGGCAGGAGAAGCTGAAAAATCCTTGACTTTAGACTAAACACTACTTGGCAAAAACTTTCAGTTACAGATTCTCCCCCTCTAGTCCTCTCTCATGAGACCCTACCTGTAGCACTGAGTCCGGCTCTGGGGCCCCCAGCCCAAGACAGACATGGACCTGTTAGAATGGTTCCAGGGGAGGGCCACAAAAATGATCTGAAGGCTGGAACACCTCTTCTAGGAAGAAAGATTGAGAGAGTTGGGATTGTTCAGCCTGGAGAAGAGAAGGCTCTAGGGACACCTTATTGTGGCCTTTCAATACTTAAAGGGGGCTTATAAGAAAGACAGAGACATTTTACCAGGGCCTGTACTAGTAGGACAAAGAGTAACAGTTTTAAACTAAAAGAAGTTAGATTTAGCTTAGATATAAGGAAGAAATTCTTTACAATGAGGGTGGTGAGACACTGGAACAGACTACCCAGGTAAGTTGTGAATGCCCCATCATTGCTTTGAGCAACTTGATCTAGTAGGAGATGTCCCTGCCCATGGCAGAGGAGGTGGAGTGAGATGACTTTTAAAGGTCCCTTCCAACCTAAACCATGCTGTGATTCTATGACCAAACCCTCCAGCCTCCTCTGGTTCTCAGCAGGTGACCTGCCTCTGTGGGTCTTACAAATCTGAGCATTGGGCTCATCTAACTGGACATTGCTGGGCACCAAATTTCAGAAAAAATCCCAGTCTTTTCATAAGAAGAGTGGTGGAAGACTTCTGTTGGTTTACCAGTGTTCACTGGATCTTCAGAAAGACTGATGAAATATGTATAAACCAGTCCCCAAACTACCTCAAAAATGTGTAAAAGTCCTATATGAACTAAAGGGTTTCATCTAAGGATTCCAAATATAGTTACTTATCAGGTAATTTATATAAATACTATATATATGATATCAGCTTAATTTCTAAATAGTCCTTAAAATGTCCTTTCATTTCAGAACTTTGGGTCACATAGTGACACAGCTATTGATACTTCCTATGGCAGTGCTTAGATTTGTAATTTTAAAATATCTTGTAGCAGATATTGTCAAGACCTGTTGAGAGTGATATTATACAGACCCACATACATTAATAATTTAAATAAATAACTAAGGCACCTGAAAGGTGAGACAGAGTACATAGACACAAGGCAATTTCCTGACCAATATGCTGTTCATCATTAATAAAATCAGGGTAAAAACCCAGCTTTCGTAACTCCAAAATTCATGTATCATGTACACTAGTCTTTACCTTCTCCTTCACTTGTAACATACTGCTGTAAACAGTGGGATTTAAATCTTGTAGAAAATCAAAATGTTTGATAGTTCAGATAAGACCTCCAAGTCTGTTATAGGGAGGAAATAACTTGTATTGGGTCTAATGAAAGGACTGTGCTTGAAAGCTCAAGAGGTGGTTGAAAGCAATATATTATTTCTCCTTACAGGCTGTGTGACTGAATGATAATTATTTGATATTATAGCTAAACCAAGCCTCAGGGAGATAAAAAGTTTGGTCCATGACTGTAAAGAAGAAATACTGCAAAATTAGTAAATAGAAGTCATTAGTGTAGATTCTTCATGGTGTCCTTTTACTCTGAATTTGCTAATAAACAAAGAAGTATACATTATTCACAAAGCTGACACCTTTTATTTAAATTAAATAATGTTGGTGCTTAACAAAAATGTTCTATTACATTATGAATACAATATCATTAAATTTACAAAATCATGAAGAAAAAACCCTTGTCTTATTTTCCTTTTGTCTTAAAACACAGCCTTTTAGATAGTCCAAGAAAATTCTCTGTTCCCTTTTCCCTAAGAAAATATTTTCTCCCAATTTCTGCGGGAGACCAGACTTTGCTGACAAAGCTAGTATGACTCTTTTCTTTTATCAAACTGTACAGTCCTGATCCAAACCTCAATTCATGTACTGATAGGCATGTGGGAAAGCTGCAACTTATATATAGCCTTTCCAATAATCACCCTCTTCAGCTTTCCTTACTGCTTCTGACTACGAGCTTTCCAGATGACATTATAGCTATTCTTTTCTTTGCTAATAAATCAAAAAAGTCTATGCTTTTTGAGTACCCAGTAGATTAGAAATGATGCCAGGACCACAGCTCTGCAAGAAACCGTGGCAGTTATAACAGAAATGTAGTGGATCTGCAATTTGATCCATCCCAGGTCTACTTCACCACTAAACATGACTAAAGAATTCTGCCAAGGAAGATTTATCCTCTTGTTTAATCAGTCATAATACCTTAGCACATTCAGTAGAACATAATCAAAAACTTGAAAATTGCAAGAGACATAGAAGCTGCAATAGCCAATTAAAGTAATAGTCTAGAATCATGATCTCCAAAAGTATAATAGCAGGAAAATGAATAACACAGTTTGGGCACAAATCTTTGGATGATTTTTTCTGTTGTTGCTAAATGCACTGTATCTTCAGCATTCATTCACACTTTTGAATACTTACTTAACCATTCCATGCATTCCCTAAAAACAAATTACATAACTCTGCTTGAAACAGTAGGTTGTTTATCACGTACATTTGATCACATTCAGTGACCCAAAGGACTGCTGCAGTAATAAAAGGAGGTGTACCTTGATCCACCAAAGCACAGGCTTTATACTGACAACATATTTTTATAGTATTTAACTTTTTTTTTCACTGACTGAATTGATATGTTAGTCCTGTAATACTGATTCCAGTGAGAATTAAAAAGGTAAGACTCAGCATAGAAATAAATCTGATAAAACCAGCTCATTACTATATTTATTTATAGTCTAAATATACTTTGCATTTCAAAATTTGCTTAAAAGTTCTCATTTTTAAAATGTGAAAGGTTTTACGAAGTATTGCTCTTTTAACCTTTAGCCATTCTTTGACTTCAGGGACTCAGAACAACAGGACATTTAGATCAATGCATGTAGATGAATCCTAGAATAAAGGCGAATAACCTGCCATTATTGAAGACAATGCTGATATTGTCAGCAATTTTGAGAGAGACAAGGTCTCATGCCAAATCAGGAGTGCATGGACATCAGCAGCATGAGCATATGTACTCCACAGCATATACTCCAATACTTTGAAGTACATATTGCCTCAGATGCCATCTCGTTTTTTTCAAAAGGACATCACAGAAAATAAAATACTGATCATAGTCAGATAATATTAGCTTCCATATTTTACTGAGAAATTTCATGGTAGAGTACCTATCTTGGTGTTAAAATCATACTTGGGACATTTAAGCATAGTTCCTTGATGCATTTTATAAGAGAAAATAATAATACCTTTATAATAAGGTGGCAAGCAGAAAAATCATCATGCTTCACTTTTAAATTAGGTGTAGCAGAAAATCCTGTATGACAAAGTTTAAACTCTTGTTGATTTTTTTTATAGTTCCTGTTTCTCTCAAGTTACAGCAACACTTGTTGAAATTCTTTCCTTTGCCTGTGATCTATTATTGGTTCATAGCTTTTTTTTTTTTTTTTTTTTCTGTGAAGAAATGGTAGCTGTGAATGAGGCCACAGAAAGCAAAAGTAGAGTTACTAGAGCAAAATTTCGGATTCAACCAAAACGCATTAGTTGACCAAAACTGTTACCAAACACTTGCTGAATAAGGTAAAAAAGAGGAGGAGGTAAGTGAGTCAAATAATGATAATAAAAAAAGTTTAAAAAGTTAGATATTTCACTTCAACATTTTCCCAAACAAAGTATTTCCATTTTCTCTGTTTTTAAATGGTTATTTCTTTCATCATTTACCAAGTTTTCATTATAAGTCCATAAAAAAACTAATCTCAAGCAACATTTTTAATTTTGAAATTCATTGAAGTGATTTTTTCTGAATTTTGCATTTCACCAGTTAAACTGAAAATGCTTTCAGTTCAGAGTGACCCCAAAAGTATTTATTTCTTTTTACCATTTTGGTCAGTGAATCAAAGGACAGCTTTGCACATCTCTGACAGCCATGGGTTTACTTTTTCTGAGTATTTCTTTTTTTGTACTTAGCAAAGAAATCTGTTTATCCTTGCAATATGAAAAAAGATTATATTTTATGAATAAGAACTTTTGTTTACAAGAAAACAAGATAATCAGTCATGTGGTTTTGCACTGTATTCTAACACATTTATGGTGGCTTTGATATGAGGAACTAACTCATCTTCGCTGTCTCCTTCTGGAGCTGGCACTTGCTATAGGAGTGGGAGCTAACTTTCCAGTTTTAAAAAGAAAACTGTGTATGAAAAGACAGTAATATCTCTTTAGTGTGATTATGAGAGTGCTGTCATGATTTGAGAGCCACCACGCTCCTTGGAGCTCGTCTGTTGTAGTGGCTTCTAATGGATGCAGCTGCTGACAGAGGAAACGCATTAGTGATCAATGTGTGTGCATTCGGGTTTGCATTTTCTCCCCATATTCCCCACAGCTGACTGTTCGATAGTGACAAAGTCACTGAGGTCTCTCGTTGTTGCCATCAGCAGTATTTTGTCTAGGAAATCATGCAGGAGAAACAAAGAAGGATCCATATGAAACATGGCCCAGGTTTTGCTCTCCTTCCACAGGCTTCCAAAACAATTTTTAGTTATAGTTGTGGAAAATAAAACTTTTGGTTGTTTGAACTGATCTGAAACCAAATAAATCTTATCATCAAAATGCCCATGGAGACAGTCATTCCCATGTTACAATAGGGAAAAAAATTGATTAGCGAACACTCTCAAAAATAAGCAGTGGGAATTCACTGTAGAAGTCTTAACATTGCTAGACTGCAATAGTCACTGAAAAATTACTTTTTTTTACTTAAGTTAAATGAAAGAACATACTAGACTGTATGGACCAATTTTCAGTAAAACAAAAATGTAAAAGAGTTTTTGTTGGTGGAAAAAAACTGGGTGCAATTTACACTTCATGTTGCCAGCTCCTGAGATTTTATCACAAATCTTGTGATATTTCGTATTGGTCTGAAATGTTTCTTGACATTTAAACCAATCACAAGATTTCTGAGGACTTAGCTTTTGATTTTTCAGCAGCTATGGATTGCAGTACTAGCATATTAGTTTGTCCTGAGCATCAGAAAAGTACAGTCACTTCCCATTGCACAAAACTCTTCATAAATCTTCCATAAGCTATTCTAAACTGAGACCCTAGCATTCCAGCATTGCTTACCCATATATCATTTACTTTACTCCACACGCTCTCAGAACCAAGGTTTCACCTGTTTTTACTCATATAAAGAGGCAATTGTCATTTATTTTTCGTTGCAGCCACTGATGTCTTTCAAATTTACTGTAGTCCTGCAACATATGGGTGGTATTCAATTTAGAAGGAATATTTTCAGTCCTTACTTGCCCTTCAAATGTGAAACAGTGGGGATGGATGGAAGCCTTTGAGTGAATAAGTCATTTGACAAATGTTCTGCTTATTCCTGTCTGAGGATTTTTTATAAGCAGTTTGCAATTTTCTCATACACATTAGTCATTCAAAATTACTGCCTATTTTGTGCAAATACTCTGTGGTCTGTCAATTGTACTCCAGCAGATCCTTCCAAATATATGAAATCTGAGCCACTCTAGATATTTCTGACTGGAGACAGAGCTCACACAACATTACTTTTGCTCCTCAGCTTTTGAGTACAGTTTTTAGAACCCAGGTTTCCATCTACAAAGGTGCCTTAACAAAACCAAAATTAGTTTTCCATTAATATCTCCTAAGGTAAAAAACTACTACCACTACTGCAAAAACTATGATCAGTAAACACAGTGACAAGAATATCCACGGACATTAAGGACAGAAGGAGGAAAAGCAGGAGGAGCAAACTGCGGTGAACATACAGACTTCTTTTGCAGATAAGAATAGTGGTCCTGATTCAGCAGACCTTCTGGAAGAAGCTTAAACTGTGAGTGCTTGATTCATCCCAGAGAGCCCCTTCAGCAGATTTAAATGCTTAAAGAAAAAATTGTGATATTTTGAAGTTTTAACATACATGGAAGAATGACACACACCGCAGCAAAACTAAAGCCATCATAGTAAAATTAAAAGAAAGAAGAATTATGATAAATTACTATACCATCACTGAACTGCAGTTATTTTTCCTAATTGTTGTTAAACTATTATCCCATTGAGTGGAAGAATCCATCACACCTAGATTTAGCTAACTACAAGTTGCCACCTAGACTAAGATTGTCATCTTATCCTCTGTATAGTCACTAGAGAGAACTCAGGCAACACATTCCCCGGAGGACCCTAGTAGTTGACCAGGAAGACGGCTTACATGACTAGCTTCTACTCCAGATCAAACAGATGGTGAAAGCAGACTGTGAAACTTAAGAGAGACAGGTCAAAACAATCCTGGACAATTTTCTAACGTTCTTACATAATAAACTTCTGTTGGGCAGTAAAATCCACAAACAACTGGACTATGTGCTATGATACTTTGAAGCGATCTGCACAGAAAACGTGCTAATGACTCCACACAGAAATGATGAAAGTAATTGAAGATGCATGAGAACTACAGTAAATATATTTTATAATCTCAAATTGATCAAGATTTGTGTATAAAAAAGGGGCTTATGTGCCTCAGATGTGTTTCATATGTTGGGAATTTAGCCTTCCTCACACACTCTTTGTTCAGGTTCACACATATTTCCAAACAGAATAAACATAGCTTTGATGTCAGGCAAAATTTGTTTAGTTTTTGTTTCTAATGTGAAGGGCTCCTCAAAAATAAACAGCTTGAACAACTGAAGAGTATATCACCTTGACTCACTTGAATGAACAGTACAAACTAATAACATAATATGCCACATTTCTTTTTATATCAAAAGAAAACAGATTCCAAAAGCTCTTTCCAAGAAAAGTTGTGTGATTCAGAGAACAAAAAGGGAGATCAAGAGTCAAGAAGACTGAGTTTCATTTCTGTTTCTATCCACTGCTTATTGGGTGACCTTGGAAAAGTCACTATATCTCTGGTTTCATCTTGACCACTTAGATCATAAGCTCTTTGGCATAGGATCCGTTTTTACCTGGCGATTGCATGCCTAGCAGAACGAGATATCTGGAGGAACATAAAAGTTAATAAATAACTAAAGAAAGATCTATTTAGTGTATAAAACAGTAGGCCACTGAGTATTGTTCAGCTTCTAATTACAAAAAGAAATATCAATGAAAATTTGAATGAAATATCAATGAAATCATTCACATGCATATGATATACACCAAGAAACTGAGCTAAGTTTTTTTCTAAATTCCCCCAGAAGTGGAACTGAAATCACTGACATGGACGTACAGGTGAACATCTGCGCATAACATCCATTGGTGTCTTCTCTCTCTACTAAACTGCCTTTATTACTTGCTAAGAAATTTTATTAGCTTTTATTATTGCATCAATTATTATTCTCACATTGAAAGGAATGGAATAGATCAGGGTTACCTATTTCATACCCTAAGGCAACTGAAAAGGGTAGCGAAGCGAACGCGTTCACCACCTGTGTGGTCACTGAACCACACAATAACAATGGATCCAACAATAAGATTAGAAAGTGTAAATGCCTTTTACATCAAGCAGTTCAACTGCATGGCAGATCAGGACTGTTCCCTTAGGTATACTCGCTAATGCATTGTCCAGTTAAGTTTTAAACATCCCTTATAAATGTGTGTAGCATGCACAAAATTTCCATGTATTGTAATATTCCTGCAGGGACTGGCCAAAGATCCAAACATCCTGTCTCAGTGTCTGTACCACCTAGGAAGAAATTTATGAAAAGTTTTGGTCCTGCTGCTTTCTGGTTGTTTGGGCATGAGGGAAATATGAAACTAAGTCAGTTGGATGTTGCAAGTCTTCTTTTCCTGTTGACTCTGGCACAAACGTGCATATTTTGGGGCTGGAAAACTGAGATGTTCTCCCTGCACACCCAAGTGGGTTAAATTTCATAACAGAGGATCAGCCAGTAGTGAAAAAAAACATTCTTTTACTGAAAATATTGGATGAATTTTACAGTGAGTGGGATGATATGGAATGGTCTCATCATTCTGTCATTCTGTGAATCCACAAAGGAGAACTAAAGGAAAGTAAGAATAGCCATGTCTACTTGGAGTCTATGGACAAGGATTTGTGTTTGATCGTATGGGCAAAATAAAAGTAGTGTATATCTAAAGAGCATATAATATGAGCTTTTTTCTCTGACTAATACATTTCGTTAGCCTATGGTGTTTCTGCAGCTTGCCTGCTTTCAAATATAACTGAGGAATAAATTTTAATTGCAACATGATAGAATAAAATCATATATATAATACACAATAGAATACAATAGTTCTTAATCTGTGGACCACATACTACTCCATATTAGTCACAAGCACAGGTCCAGAATTTGTCATTGGCACCAGTAGTATTACTTACTGTTGTTGATGATGGAGGTACTTAGAAAATACTAGTAGGTAATACACATATATATGAAATATATATATATATATTAACAAAACGGCATTCTTATCAATTATATTAATTCAAATACTTAACAGATGCAATTCAGAATTTATCAGAAGTGGGAAATGTTCAGTTAGGGGCTGGTGCACAGATAGAGAATAGTCCGGATGGGAGGGACAATATTTGGCAATATTGTTTTCCTTGCAAATCAAATGAAAAATGGAGGAATGCCTGACAAGTGTTTCTTCCTAGAACAAAGATACGGGACGGAAAATTTCTTGTATGTCTACCAGAACAATACTGCTAGATTTGTAAAACCAGCCAGGCTATCATCAGTGTCCTTAAGAGGAAACCCCTGCAGGGATTGCCAGTCGAGGATAAAGCGATGGCCACCTCTTTATGTGCAGCCTCCTCCTGGTTTGCAGCCCTGGAGCAGCTCTCTGTGGGTCAGCAGCGTGTGGTATATCAGCCTGGAGCAATTTTTACTCAAGAATCAAATGGAAGAAGCTGGAAAGAGCCAGGTCCGAGAGGAAAGTCGGCCTTCCCTTCTTGGGGCTCTGCCAGTGACCTCATAGCTTCAACACTCATCCATCACTGCAGTGACGTCTGTGTGTAACAGCACACTTTAGGAAAGAAATTCTGCAGCTACTTATATCCCCTGTACCAATTCCAAGCCATCCTTTCCTTAGTCCATAGAAATGATTATATGATCTGCAACATTTTGTTTTTCCTTTCATATCAGAGGCTCCTCAGCGATCTGCAGCAGTTCTCCTCGTATCAGAGACCTTCGTCTTTCCCTCTAGCCCTTTCCCAAGAGCTCTGCTCCTCGTTGAAGGCTGCCCTCTCATCTTACACTCCTTACACACTTCAGCCTCGCATTTGAAGAATTGTTTAGTTGAATGACTGGTCAGTTGTCTTCTGGACTCACAGTGCTGTTCAAGCATGCATACAACCTGTACCCGCAGTTACATACGAGGTGGCTTTGGTTTTCATGCGGAAGATCTTACCCAAAGTCTGGCTTTTCCAATGGGCCCCTTGAGCAGACACAGAAACACAAAATTCCAATTAATGTCATGGGAAAGAAATCCTTACTTCTATCCTATTTCTGTATTTCCAAGAAAGAAAAATTACAATTTTTTTTAAATTTTTTTTTTAAAGTCTGCAGTACCCCTTTAAGCATACTGGGAGATTTAAAATGACAAAGAGTTTCTTACTATTTCAGTTGTGAGCATGGGTGTTCCATATTTTTATGGCACAAGTCTAAGATTCATACAATATGTTATTTCTCATGGGCTGGAAAAGATGGTGCATTTCTTTAGACTTTTCTTAGAGTCTGTAGGGTTCAATTAGTTGTATAAATCATCACTTGGCTGATGATCAGTCTGTCTCACAACATATTAAATATTTTTAAACTATGTAGATTTAAATAGTTAATTCATATATAGCTGAGTTACTAGGTGTGAAATGAGTTCTGGGGCACAATTTATTCAAATCTATATGGATATGTGGTTCTGGTAAGGCAGAACAAAGATATAATGCATAGTTTCCTGAAGCAAAATTCAGAGCCTGTAAGACTTGAAGTCACACATAACAATTAAGACATTAGATTTTTTCACAAAAAATATTTCTAATTGCCTTGCTCAAATTACTAAACTGAACTAGTTTCCACTATTCATAGATTTTGCTTTAAAAATATAAAGCATTGAGACAAAATTACTAGTGAATTAATGAAAACGTATTCAATTGCTTATTGTATATAAGTTCTGGATTTGGCTCTGAATGTGTGTTTAAAAATAATCTCTTCAGTGGGTAGGAGACAGAATGCTTAACTAACGAAGCAAGAAAAACATTAAGACAAGCATGCTAGTGGTTGAGCTGTCAACTATCGTTTGCTGAAGAATCTTTTACAATATGATATAGGTCAATATTTAAAGAAACAGTGCTTGAAGTTGGCTACTTTTAGTAGCCTAGATATATACATTTATGAGATTAACACAAGGTCAGTACCGTATTAAAAGCTGGATGGTTTTTAAAGCGTGTTTCTGTCAGATTGAGTGTGAGAGACAGAGAGAGATGCTATGCTCTCAGGGATCCTTACAGCTCAGCTCAGCTGAGCTCTCCCCTCATGTAACAACCAGCTCACTACAATGACTAACAGGGAAAAGTGAAAAGAAGAATCCTTTTTGTCCTCTGGTAAATCTATGCCTGATATTCTTTCACTTTTAGGAGTACTGATATGCCAGTAAGACAGCCACAGAGCATTAGCATTGGACCACACTATGTTTTCAGGTATAGGTGCTGAGATCCAATTTATTTCAAATAAATCTGTGCAAAGTTTGATCCAATTTATTACCACCTGAGAAGCTACCTTAGGCAAACCACTAAATCATAGGGCTTTTTTTGTCTAATGCAATGGCCATGTACGCATGTCGTACTTTCTTCACCCTGGGATGCCTTTGTAATTCTGGCTACCAAACCTGATTTGGGATTAAAGCACTTTGAATGAAAAGGGACAGAACTGATCTGCACAGTAGAGAGAAGGGTCCTTGAGGAAAAACGACTCAGCATCTCTGAGCCCAGGTGGTGGGACACACCTTCCACAGGAGCTTATGGGAACTGGACAAGCAAACAAGCAAAAGATGAAGGGTGTCAAGAGGATCTGAGGTGTCAGAAAATGGGGACAAAGTCGAAGGGGAATCAAGGTTACGGAGATGGAAACAAACCCTAGTGGCGTTTAGAGACAAGTGTGATGCCTGCGGGGAGTCTAAACCTTTAGACCAGTCGCTACCTTTAAGAGTCGACATTGCCTCCAACTTAGGCCTAGGCTGCCTTAGAAAGCATAACCCCTTGGTAAAATAGAGTATCAGCCTGAGTTGGCCTAACTTCCCAGCAAAAATATTTGCTTTCCTGTGTCAAGTTTAAAGATTCAATTCTTATGTTAAACAAATTTAAATAAAGTCATGTTTAGCACTATCTTACTCCATGACTAAATGTCGCTAGACTCTTTAGAACATGAGATAATTGCATTATAAGCTCCCTGGAGAAAAAGCCTCTCCTGTGGACACACTCTGTGGCTAGCTGAGGGGGTAAGAATAATGAGTATTACGGTATAATAATAATAATAAGAAGAAGAATCTGAAGACAAAAAAGGACCTGCAGATAGATCTGAAGAGGACCTGCAGATATTCACTATTAGAAAGTTGGCAAATCAATGAAAAATCATTGAATATTTATTTAGTTTGGCTTTTAGATCTTAAACTGTATCTGAGTTTTCCAATAATATTGAGATTCAAATTAACAGCCCTTCAGTGAAACATAATAAAACACACATAATTTTGCTTTGCTGCTTATCAACAACAAAATATCAAGAGGAGATAGTGATCCCATTAATACAAAACTATCATTTATTAATAAACAAAAGCTCTGATCAGGAGCAGAAGCAGACCTTCTTCTCTCTCTTGAAATTGTGTGATAAAGGCATTCCCCAAAAAGTTGAACTTGGGAGACTTCTTCCTCTACTTCTTGAGGGAGAGAATAGAAAACCAGTTGAGGACCTCCCCAAGTCTCCATTCACGGAAATGAACAGAGTCATTTTGACCGGGACACCTCTCAGTTTCTCACTCTGGAGTTCAGATGAAGTGACCGAAGTCTTCACCCAGTAAATGCATCTTTTTATCCCATGGCAAGCAGCCCTTCTCAGAACAAATCTGTAGTAAATATCTAGTAACAAGGAGCAGTGCCACAGGCAAACCGAACAGTTGGACCTGGCCATATGGACACACTAATGCTTCAGAAACTTCCTAATATGCATGAAGAGTGGAATACAGACCGCAGCGTGCCAGTAGGTCTTCTAAGGTCAGCAGGCTTACAGACTGGCACTTACATGGCGATGTTTTCAATCATGTCAGCATTTGACGAGCAGCCTACGTTTTCACTGATTTGCTCAGTGCAGGGACAGTTACAACCATGGATTTGGAAACCTCTGTTTCGCAGCATGTTTACTTGCTTTTTTTCAGAAATCTTTGCTAAATAAAGCTTTTCATAAGACAGAGCTGCTTTAAGATTGGCTATGGAGAGGTAATACCTCTGCACACACAGTAGGAAAGGTCCACTTGGGACTGTAATTTAAAGAGCTAATATTAATGGAATAAAACACATACATATTTCCCTTTTTTTAGTCCTTTTCCATGGCTTCAGTAGCACTGAATGGTCACGCTAAAAACCTTGAGGTTGAAAACTAAAATATTCTGCCCATATACTCTTGTTACTGTTGTCTCTATACTGTTCCAACCCAGCCCATAGTCAGGAAACTAATAACTTTTAGAGAAAATGGCACTATTCTTTGCTGTTTGCAAGGACCTCTCCCTGTTAGCTATAAACTAGACAAACCTCAAATGGTTCCCGGAGCTGCTGATAAGCACCCAAAACTTCTGAATGGCTTGCATTTGCAAAGCTAGGAGGGAAATCTTGTAAAAAGTCTTTCCTGTAATTTCAGACAATTCCTGTTTAAGGTCAAGCCAGAAATTCTTCACAAATAGTTTCTCTCAGGGTACAGAGGTATTTCCTTTTCAGGTTCTGGCTAGGACCCAAAGCGCAAAAGCATGAGGAAAAAAAAGTAATGATAATCAGAAAGTTAGCCAATATCCTTCCTATCTCAAAAATGCTTCCACTAATACTTGCAGTACAGTTTGGCAGTCTCTCAATAAAATGCGATGTCAACCTACCTTAATGGGTTCCTCATCTCAACACCTTCACAGGTAAGGTGCCCTCTGACCTTCAGTTGCCTCTTTGCTATGGGGTAGTTCTCTATTTCTTCAGACGAAGCACTTTCTTAAAAACTGAAAAGTATTTTTTCACTTCAGTCCATATTTGCAAATAATTGCGCTGGCTGTGCAGTGGGTGGAATGTCTTACCGACTAATGCGAAGGTATCTCCATGTATTTTTCTCATGGCTCCAAATACCAACACAAGCATAAGTAGATAAAAGGCGATATTAAAGATCTGTTCTGAAAGCAGACATGCTTTTCTTCTAATATTTGTTCTCGCTCTATGGTTACTTTCATTAATTTATTTTATAAACCTCTTGACATTATTTTATCTTTTTGCAGTGTGGCAGTGAATGTATGTACTCTCTTCATTTTATTTACCAGAAAATAGTAATCAAAGGCAGATGGACCATCTGGAACAAATGTCAAGTTCTCTAACGTGAGCCCAAGAAATCTGAGCTCTGAACTATACTTTGACTGCAGTTCTGGTTTGGATTTCAGGTAAATAATTTAAAATGGGAAAACTGTGCCAACATAAATCAATTTCCTGTGTTATTTTTGTGTTTAATGTAACGGCAAGTGCCTCATTCCTGAGTGATATGATGAGACCACATCACAGCAAGGGCAGAAATACCCCCCAATAAGACTTTGGTTTGGCTTCCTGATTCCTTTCAAAATGAACCTTGCCAAAAGGCTCATGTATGGTTAAACCAGAACCCATCAGAGACCTCATCATGGGTTAAGTATTGTGATTTGCAATTCTTACTCTGTTTCTAGTTATAGCAGGAGAGGAATGGAAAGTATGAATTCGAGGTAACAATCCTTGTCTCCATTTTTGTCACCAAAAATTTACTCTTATAGTCCCAAAAGTACCTTAATTTAGGTTCAGTATTCTATTTCATGTCATCATTTTTGCTGGTTCGTATAGCCACAGGCAGTAGAAAGTACAAAGCAACATCTACCCCATTAAAAAGCATTGTATCAGGGCCTGTTCTCTGGGTTTCGTTATGTGGGGACTGGCGCACACCCGTGCTTTTAAAGTCTCCCGCCTTCCAAGACAGGGTGGCTGCACCCAGATTATTTGCTAGGAATGGTCCATGCTCTGTGCTAACTTCTGAGATCTCCCTAGGACATCCCTGGGAGAGCGTCAGTCGGCTTAGGCCAAAATGACGCTAATTATTAGATAGCATAAAGGCTGGGCCATGGTACTTGGAATTTATTGATGTAGGTGTAGACTAGAAAACCTGGCATCCAGCTGGATCTTGTCCTTACCAAAAAGGAGGCAATTTCTCGCTGAAGGCACAATTCTTCTGTTAGTGGTTGTATCAATATTGCCAAGATACATGTGACATTCACTGGAACTGCATTCAGAAATTAAAACTTGCTTCTGTAAATACAGGTCTTTCACTTTTGGGAAGTAGTAATTTTTCTGACCTGAGCTCTGTAGTTTGCTTCTTCCCCTCATGCTCAGTGGGCAATATTTGGCATCATCAGCAGTCACATACACAGAGCAAGGGTAGAAAATGCATCATACATCTGCAACACACTGTGCAAGAGAAGTGTTTTCACTGAGGGTTTAAATGCTGAAAAATAAGTAGTATGCAAAAAAAATCACAGTGTAGATGGATTTTAGGGTGATACTTAGAGAACAAAAAACAGAGGAAACAAGATTACTACTTGAAACTTTGTCAGGTACAGATTTTAAGACATAAAGCCAATCATTTTCAACTCAAAGAAAATCTCCAGTTACCTAGCTAGATTAGGATAAACACCCTTCCTGAAGAGTGTGTGAATCTGTTCAAAGTGTTGAAATTCTTAAGAGAATCAATTTTCTCAAGTCCTTTTCGAGATCTCCTCTCATCATAAACCAAAAAAATAGCTTTTCTGAACTTCCAGCTCTGTTCCTGACTGGGAAATGAAAATGCAAACACATTAATGAAAGATTTGCTTAAAATAAAGTGGATTCTGCTAAAATTTTAACTTGAGTTGAGGCTAATTTGGGGCTGTTTCAGATTAGCTCCTACATTATCTGAATCCTTTGCCAATGGCAAACATAATGTTATCTGGTGGACTGCTGGACACTGTCACGTCACCCCTATACACTCAGAAAATAAAGTGCTTATGTTCTGGATATTTCTAAATTACTTGCTGGGTTGGAAAATGACTCTCAGTTGAGCACTTTAAGGGCTGCAAGAAAACACCTTTGATAAGAGCAAAGCATTTAAATATAATAAAAAACACATTCAGATTTTGCAGTCTTCCCATTAGACAGTTCATTCAGTTCGAGTTTTAAGAACAATAGGAGAAAACTTTGTGCAAAAAGGCTGTGTATTAAAGCGTATTCCACAAGGCTTAATATGGCTTTGTCCTAGTCTACATTGTGGAAAGGAGCTGTGTCCCTGGGCTATTCCTTCTGACCTCCATTGGGATGGCACATCACAGCTCTGGGTTTCACTTTTCCTAAACTAATTGGAAAGACAATGACACTCTTACAGGTTGTGGAAGAGAAAGCCAGAAATTACTGGGTGGCTGAGGGAGAGAGATGGAGGAGCAAGGAATTTATGAGATTGATCTTAGATTTCTGCTTTAGGATAAAACTACTCACCCTGTGGAAGCTCACTACTTGTCTTTACATACTAAACAACCTGCAGAGAAAAACTCTTCAGATAGAGTCTACATTTTTGTTGTCCAGTGTTAACCAAGATTAATTCCACTTTATACTTGGAACGAAGATATGCATACATGTATATGTTTGTGCAGGCACATGTACAAGTACCTTTGCATACGCATCTTCCTTTTCTTTCTTTGGCTGCTTGGGTTTGTTTCTTTCCTTCACAGGGGCCATTTTGCACAGCAACACTATTTCCTTTTTTTTCCATTAGTGAAGAACTCATGTGTTTGCCATTAAAAGCTTAGCATTTACAGAAAATTATTAGAGACATAAGCATAGTTTTCCTTATAGGTAGACTAGGCAAATGTCATATATGTTGAATCACTTTTGTCACCGTGGAAAAAAGATACCAGTATTATAGCCTGTTGTTCTAATACCTGGTTGTCAATTAGTCTGCATATTGCCTTTCCCTGGCATACGTAAACCATGGGCTGGAACCTTTCCTGCCACATGCAGAGGTGGCAGTGGGCAGCAAATGCCTTGCAGCAATCATACCACAGGTGCCCTCTAGTCCCTCCAGCCTCCCAGGAAGATCAACCAACGTATTCTCATCTCCCATCCTGCTGAAAAACTGCATGCATGCTAGTCACAAAGACAAACCAGCATATATGGTGTCTTCAGCAACCAGACAGTGGAGAGAAATGGAGCAGGAGACACCATAACTGTGTTCATGTTTCTGGATATAATCCACATTTCCAGATTTAAATTTTCTGTTTCCAGTGGTTTATTTGTTTTTTTCATCACTAAAGGTCAAAATATTTTGTGGGAAGCAGACATTAATCATAAGCAAAATATTTATTTGCAAAAAAATCCACATCTAATTAAAGGTTTTTGTCAGCTCCCAGAATATGCTAAAGTTTGTATCTGCTGCTCCACCAGTCCCTATCACATGTTAGAGAACTTAAAAAAGCAACACTCCTACATGAAATTTCACAGTGAAGAAAAACCCTGAAATTTCCTTTAAAAAGCCTTTTCTACCTTCATATGGCTAAGACATATTATTTGGAACCATTTCTGCACATCCAAAGCTCAGAATACTGCAAAACCATTAGCAGTAGCTAAATATTACTGCAAGGAAATAGCAAACAAAACATAGAAAATATGCCAACCTTGCGTGTCAGATTTCAAATGTCAAAACTGCTTTTTTAGCTACTATTGATTTCTTTTCTACTACTGCAGAAAAATCTTAAAAGTAAATGTTAGACAGTTATAACAGATTTTATCTATTCTTAAGATGTCATGTGACTATTTACTTAAGAAAAAAGAATTCTAATAGTGCATTGTTTTTTGCAAACAAAAAGCTTTGGAGGAAAAAAAATATAAAGAAAATGCAGGCATAATGCAAACTACAGTACCTCCACTGCAGCAGAAAAGAGAAGGGTGGTCATTAGGTAAGGCAGACCCTGGCACTATACTGGCTGATTTTGGGTTTGGTCTGCTGACTGCTCTTCACATGTGAACATGAATGTTCATAAGAGCAGCCTTCAAAATGGTGCAGTTCTTTCCATCTCCCGTGAGCTCACCTCGTTGGAAATGCAAACAGTCTATTGGACATGCTTAGCCAAATGTTTCTCATTAGAAAATGCTGTTTGGCCAAGACTCAGTGTCCAATATATTTACAGAATTTAGCTGTACAGATTTTAAAACTATCTTACTTTTTTTTTCAAATTGGTAAAAAAAAATGGGGTTTTCATAACATTTCTGTTGTGAAAGTTTTCATTTAGAAACACAATTGAATGTGAAGTAGAATACAAACATTTTTTGTGAGAAGTATTTTAATAAATTATGCATTTTGCAACTACTGAAATAACCCAGTCAGCATTGTTTTACCCCAGATGATTGTAATAAAAATAAAAATAAAAATAGTGAGAGCAACTATTCATTGTGATTCAGAATGGAAATTTTGAATTCTTGACAATCTACCTGGGACAGGAAAGCTTCCTTCTGCCCAGCAGGACTTCCAAGTGGCAATCCAGTCAGCCTTTGAGTTACCTACTGGCCAGTTATACTATCTCCTTACATTCAGGGGTGTTTAATACAAAACGGAGAGTAAAATCTGTACTCTTGCTGCCATGCCTTTGAAGCACTATATCCTGCAACTTACAGACTAAAGCCATTCTTTACAAAAACACCTAGGAGGGGGCCATCTAACGTGTATGGAAATAAGAGGAAAAGGTTCCCTGCACTATAGGGAAATAATTATGTTTGTATGGGGTTTTTTATCTTTTTCTTTGAGACAATGCAGCTATAAACTTCTACCCAGAACAAACAGTAATTGTACTTTTGTGCAAGGCATTGCAGCCACCATTTTGCACAAGAATTAATGTAATGTTTATATATGGCCGGGGCAACTGAGGATAGTTTCTGACCGCAAGGTAAATACTGTATTTTCTTCTACTCTGTTTCTACTTTGTTCTCAGTGTTACTTAGGTACCCCAAGAAATGCATGGAGCTGAACAAGCTGAAATGCCAGTTCACTCAGCTAATACCTTCCTCTGGTCTGTGATCCGTTCAGTTTGAATGTGGACGTTTTGCACGTTACCTTTAGGCTCCTTCCAATTACCAACAGATAAACTCATCTTTAGCAGAGCTATTTAGTCCTTCCCAAGACCTCCCATTCTGCCCATGGCCTGTTCAAGTTAACAAGGAACAGGTCTGTGGGCAGGCTCCAGGTAGGTGGCTCACCTATATAGTGAAGTTACCCTCAGTTTACACCATGGAAATCTTTTCACGGTTGCTGTGAAAGATGTGGCGGATCATGACTTTTCTCAGGGAACAGAGGCAAGAACCTTCCAGGTTTAGTAGAGCGGTAAGGGAGGAACACGACTGAGACTTCTGCTTATTTGTTTCCATTTGAGTCATTTCCCACAGACAAGACAATCTGGTTATGACCAAAAGCCTCTCAATTCAATCTGGAGAGTTCTTGCCTGTGTTAATCTTGCAGGGATGTTAAATTAAACAAAGTTGATGATGGTTTCAAATGAAAAAAGAAAGTTCTGCTTCCTTTTATATAGAAAGGAATTACACCAGGCTTTCTATCAGCAGTTGAAGAGTATTAATATAGAAATGGTTTCTCGGTTGCTTCAGGTTTATGTCAACAGACTACCCAGCCAGGGGAAATTCTTCAGTAAATATAAAAAGCCCGTAGTTCTCTGATATAAGTGATGCCTTGCTCTTTCTGCCTCACTAGACTTCGTGTTTTTTATGATGGTTTTAGGTAGATGTCTGTTATGTCAGTATCATGTTTCCTGTTTAAAATGGGTACAGCCATTAAATTATAAGCTCCAGAAGTATCTTAGAGTAGCTTCGCCAAGGAGACAGCACAACCATTTCCTTTCACAGGTGAAGATACAGCAGGTTATTTTCCGGTAACTGAAAGTTCACTCTGTAATTCTAGTATATTAAGAAATCCAAAAGCAGAGATTTTATTTTAGAGGAGCATTATGTTCCCACAAAGCAGTGATGATAATGATAATAATAATAATAATAATAATAATAATAATAATAATAATAATAATTCGATGAGTGCTTTACAACAAGTACGTGGTTGGCCTTCACACCAGCTCTGTGATGACATGTACATGGCAGTGATAAAAATAACTATGGAGTGGAACTTTATATACTGCAGAAAAAGAAATCCACGAAAAGGCAATTTCCTCTAATGGTAGCCTCAACGCTACATAAGGTGTCTGAACCCAACACTGCCTTTGTCCAAACTCCCTCTGTCAGTGGGCCCCCAGTCTCTATGTCCCTGTCGGTGGAGTCCCCGGCATGCCTAAATCTCTGCTGCTGCCTGTGCCCATAAATCACTTCAATCTTGGCAGCACTGAGCAGCTAAGCACAAGGTACCACATAAACCCCTTGGGCTCTGCAAACCAGGTGTCCCCCTCTAATTTTGCCTCTTCGTTCTGACCCACACAGAGCTCTAGGACTCATCCAAAGAAAGGCAGAGAGTCATAAAATATATCGGTCGTAGAGGAAGGATCCTCCAGGGAAATCTGCTGCTATCTGTGGAAATCCCCGGAGTGCTAAGTCTGGGCCCGGTGTCATTCCTGTACCCTCAAGGACATATTGATGTATTTCAAGAAGGTCATAAATAACATCCATGTGAATAGTCCCCAAGGTTAGTGTCTCCAAAAATGTGAACTGTTAACCCTCTAAGACAAAGCTTTCCTCCCAAGAAGGTGAAAGGTGTGCATATGCAGACACTGAACCTTTCTATTCTCACTTATTTTCATTATGGACTTCAGCTGAAGACTGGAGCTTTTCAAAGAAATGTCAGAAAATGCCTCTATGTTCCCTTTGTCTATCGATTTTTCAAGAAGACACAGCTGTTTCATGGTAGGGATTGTTTTCTGTGTTTTAAAACTGTCTACGAGCAGGGTTTCACCTCATGAAAAAAACGAATTAAAAATCTGCTGTGCCAATTTTAATATTACATTAAATAAATATCTACTTCATCACAATAGCACATTGCAAGGACATGGATGCATATAACACAATATCCTATCAGCTCAACTAGTAGGTACTAATAGGCTTTCCATTTACAAGCAGCAACCTCTTCTCTAACTATAAAAAACAATTTGTTGTTGAACAGATAATAGCCATGCTAACCCAGACACATTGTACCTCTCTGAGAATGAGAGAATGAAGAGTAAATGAATATTTTACCTGCACTGACTTTCCTTGAAATAGCACTGAAGAGCAGGATATTATTATCTCCAAATCTATGCCTTTCCCTGTAAATTCCCTGGGAAATTTCAGGTGCTGTACATAAGGAAGGGAAAAAAATATGAAATCAAATCAAAGCATAAGATTCAAGCTTAGCTGAGAGCCATATCTCATACATTTTAATTATTGTTATTGCATTTTTAATTTAACTGAAGCTGTTTCTTATGGAAGTGTTGGTACTACATCATCATTCAGCTTATTCATTTTCTGATCTGACAGCCCTAGATGCATTTGTGTTGATGGTTTAATTGTTTCTTTCCCTGAGCAAGCACAAGTGGGGGAAGTTCACAGGATGCCATGCCAGGTTATCTTAACTACAAAGCAACCTGGATTGCAATAGTTTGTGACTAGCAAACAGCCAAACTTATTTTCATGGAAAAAAGAAAACAATGTCTAACAAACACATTTGGGATAAAAATGAAAGCAGAAGCAATAGTAAAGGCTACTTGAAAACAAGTTGTCTCATGTTTAATCAGAAAAGGTCATTGTTTTGCTTTTTTTCCTAAAGGTTTTGGCTTTTTATGTTTTCCTTTTATTTCTTTATTCTTTTCACAATAACAAGTAAATCAGTAAATGGAAAAAAAGAGAAATAAAGGAGAAAAAAAAAAAATGCCGGCAGGTAAGAAGGAAGCAATAAATCCCACTTTTAAAGGCAAGAAAATTTGCAGAATAACTATCTTCTTTTAAAAAACATTTAAGTGATGAAAGTTTTAAATGACAGTATTTTGCTCCACAGGTTAACTTTGTTTCCTACATAATGCCCTCATTTTTGGGGGCCATCCAAAAGAAATAGGTCTTGTCTGTGCCTGTGCAGAGGTGACCCATTGGGGCAGGCTGACTAAGCCAAGCTATTTTGGCCAGGCTGTGGAAAATCAGAGATTCATACACTATAAAGGTTTTTTCATTAGAAGAAAGATTATTATTAAATAAATAAATAAATAAATAATCCCTCTTTGTCTTTTGCTTGGACATTAGTACCGCTGCTGTGGGGTGTTACGTGCTAACCTATCTGATGCATGACATCTTACAGCTACTTTGTCCTTATTTTGCACCACAATATTTGAGTGCAGAAGTCATCAGGCAATGGAGAATAAGGCCACAATGTTCTTAGAATTTGCAAGGGGAGAAGGAATGGTTTTCTTAATATGCAACTAATTGCTGGCTATGTTGAAAAAGTGGAGTTGTGTTACTGAGAGAATGAGTTAAGTCCACGTCTCCAAGATGATTTACCTGTACATCTTCATTTGAAGCTAGCTTGAACTTTGCTGCCTATAATGAGCTGCTCTTACACAGAGGTTTTCATTTGTTGTAACGTGAGGCAAAATGATAATGGAGGCATTTTCTGTGTCTATTCTAATTAAAAATACTTGCAGCATTGTAGCACCACCTGCAGGAGGCCTTTTATTTTACTAGGGTACTCACTGTACCATGGGCAAGCTTGTGTGGGGGGAGCATTGTAACCCAAAGCATTAGAAACCTTAAGGTTTTACAAAGGGATTTAAAAAAAACTGGAGAGAAAACCATGATAACCCTGCTGCATACATGGCAAAACCATGTGAGATGTGTGCTGTTTCAGACAGATAATTTTTAGCTCTTGATTTTTAATTGTTTTCTTTTGACCAATTTGCTGCAAGAAATTGCTTTTAAAATTAGTTTTCCAATTGATTGGTTAAAATGTAGAGGGCAATACGGCAAATTTTCAGGCTGATGTAGATGAAAAGATTAGAGGTGTGTTTAATACCCCTGAGGTGCACACGCTCTGCCAAACAATGGAGATCCCAGCGCCTGGGCTTTTCTGATAGCCCAAAGCCAGGGAGAAGCTGCACTACAAGGGCAGCGAAGGATTTCCCATGCACAGGGAAGCTGCTGGGGACTGGGGTCTGCACGGCTGAGCCAGAGCCACCAGCTCGGTCTTCCCCATGGGGATATTCTTCTCCATACGTGGCGGAGGCACGCAGTGCCCCGACGCCGCTGGACCAGCAGCCCTTTGCTGTGTAGCTGTGACTTTGAGCATCCATCACGACAAGTCCAAGGGGCCTCAGGGGTTGAGTGGGGTCAGAAATGTCATAGAAATTTGTCTTTTTTTTTTTTTTAAATGAAGTACAAGAGAATAATTCTGGTATATTTAAGAATTGGGAGACCTCAGCACATCAGCTGATAGGTCTCCATCCCGCCCTAAAAGTCGAGGCTGTTGTGGTAGTTAATTTAGTCACGACAGCCCAGACACCCTTCACAGGGACAGCCCCGGACTCAGGGCTGAGCCGTGCAGACAAACGCTGCATTTCCATTGACTTTGCTGGCAGGACCGCACTGTCTCGCGGTAGCCAGCCTCAGTGACAGGGTCAGGGATGTCCGAGATTTTCACCACCCGTGTCCAGAAGGCTCCAGCGCAGAAAGGACTGAAGCCCCGGAGAGAGGCACTGCTCGCTGCCAGCCGCGACGGGTGCGGATGGGGAAAACCACTGACACACAGCTCCAAGGCCACGATACTTCTGCAGTTTTCTGCATAGCACAGATAGGAAGCAGCGTCCAAGCTTCCCCGAACAGCCAGCCACAGCGCGTTAGACAAGATATCAGCAAGAGCAGCAGACCGTGGAAAATTAGTGGGAAAAGGGAGGAACGAGGACCTGTAATTTGCAATGGTTGGTTATGCTGTGCACATTTCTGGGGTCTTTCATGCATGTGTGACTGCACTGCAGATACAAAAACACACATATGTAAAGCAGCTTTGCTACTCGACATGCGAGCTCTCGCGTACTGTAAAATCTTCAGTCTGCTGCTGACTTGACATTTTCTCATTGTCCCCCCCCCCACCTTGCTCAGGGCAGAGGACACGTGCAGGAGACGGGGATCAGCAAAGGAAGGAGCAAAGGCAAAACGATGTCAGATAAACCAGAAAGCAAAGGCTCTGCGACATACTGTCGTTTGGAGCAGGGGAATAACGCTGAGGGTGGAGAGGGGAGAAGCCTGTCTCCCTCTTTGCCCGGCAGCCCCAGTCCTGCTGTGGAGCCCCGTACCCCACCAAAGCAAGGCTGCTCCTCCCCACCTCAGACTTTCCTCCATCGTCCCTGGGCTGAGCAGCTAAAGAAAGGTTTCAAGGAGACAAAAATCCCTCTGTCTGAACAAAAGTGAAGGCAGCACCCACGAGACCTTGCCTCACCCCTGAGAATATGTCTCTAGCAGCTGATGCTCTTTACGTGTTTGCTTTCTATTTTAGGTGATTTAGAAACAAGTCACTCACGACAGCTTCTTCAGTAATGCTGGAAGAGACATGGGCACGTGTGCCTGGCAAAGGGATTTTGCTTTTCAAATAGGTACTTGATTTTGTGAGAAAGAGTACTCGTGAAGCTATTTCTGTTTCCCGGCAGCAAATCATTTGGGCGTTATTCTTTCAAGGTGGCTCAAAGGAAGGAGAATGGGTTTAGTAACGTAGATTTTCTCATGAAAGTGTGTCTCTTTTTCACACTTTCCCTCATTCCCTCTCTTGCACTTACTCTCCCTCTACCCAGCTTCACTCTCCTGCTCTCCCACCCTCTTACACTGTGCGCACACGTATGTGTGTGTGTGCACGCATATGCATATGCCTTTCCATTCCTTGCCTTTTTTTTTTTTTGCCAGGAGAGTCAAGTCTCAGTAAATTACTGTATAGCCCTGTCTCATAGCAGCTCGCCTGTTCCCTCCTCTAGGCAATTTGGTGCCAACTGGATTACATCAGAGCAGTTGCTTTCCCCACAAGAGCAGGAGAAGGTGCAGGAGATTAAAATAAAGATCAGTCAACCCTGTAGCACAGCAAATTAGCTCAGGCCATTAAGCATAATGGCCTTCCAGAGGCCAAAGGGGTCAGCTATTAGTTCAAAATAATGACCTTCAACCCAGGCAGGAGGAAGTCTACACACAGATGTCTGTCGTTCACCTGATTCAGTTTTCAAAAGATCTACCTCACTCCCCATTTTGTACAGTTAAAATGTTTAACACATTTAATGGGACCTGATTTTTATTTTTTTTTCTCTCAGGCTGACACAGGAGTTTGAAGTTAACCATGTGGAGGCTGCTAAAAGATCCAGGCAGAGTGATTCCAATTAACAACATGGAAACACAGTTTGCCTAATTTCAAACCTACTTAAACATCAAAGGTTCAAAAGTTCAGTGCAAATGTTCCTGGATTACATTATTTCGGAGAGGAAGAGTGAGTGAAAAAAAAAATGTACTTCCAAGGCCTTACAGTATAGACTGCATATCATATGAAATATGAACTGGTTAGGGAAGATGTTGAAAGCTCTGGACTGGGATTTGGGGGATGTAGATTAAATTCCTTGTCTCTGCTGCAAACTTCCTGTGTGGCCTGGAGCAAACTGCATTACTGGTTCTGTCTTTTAGTTTCTGACACGTGCGTGGGGTGCAGCTAATGAGTCCTTTCTCCTGCCCTTTGTCTCCTTTCCCTACTTAGAGATGCTCTTTAGAGAAAGGTCTGCAGCGCTTCTCTTAATGAGTATATATACAGCGATGAATACTCAATACAGGCTTCACCTCAACTTTGAATACTACCAAAGAAGAACTAGAAAAACAATAATTAAAAACAGTAGGCTGGCTTTCAGGAAATTCTTGGCTCTGTCACAAATTTCCTGTGTGACTTTCACCAAGTCATTTAATCTCTCTCTGATTCAGCTCCACGACCATAAAAGTACTCCTCAGTAATGTAGTGCGTAACGCATCCACTCACAGTTGTAAGGCATGTGGAAATGACAATAGGAGGCCCAAAAGGCAGCTAGGTAGACTTTCCTTGGTGAATAAAAGCTGGAAAGCTCAGTATCGTATCACAGACGTGTTCTCGGGAGGCTCTCTTGAAACTCCGAACATGCGCAGTGTTCAGCCCGGTGAGGGAGGCAAAGGACTAGCGGACCACAGACATATTGCACCCTATATGGTCTCCATATGTGTCAGTCTTGAATTTCAAGCATGTTCTCCAAATCATAATGCAAAGCACAAAAAAAAAAACCCAAGCGTATTTGTTTTGCTTAAATCGGGGTGAAAAGAGGATTAGAGGGGAGGGAAAAGTTTATGAACTCAACAAGTTTTGTGAACCCCGATTGGCAGGAGAGAAAGTTCACGAAGCCTTGAACCCCGTTGCTTTCTGTCATGCCTTGCTCCGATACGGAGAAGTCTGGCTGAATTTACGACTGTTTACAGCATGAGAGCTACACAGTGTTTGTGGAAGTATAAAAGCTGTTGTTGAGTATCATAAAAAGAATTAAATCACCAAACTGTTTTCACAGGAGGTTAAAAGGTCTGATATAAATCTTCAAAGGGTAGGCGGAAACTCTGTCCTTAATCTGCCCTGTTGTGCTGAAGTACTGCAGGCAACGCATATGGAATATAACGTTCCCCAGCGCAGAGAGACTTTTATAAAGCCTATAGGCACAAAGAAGCCGATAAGGGTGAAGCTGCATCATTAGGCTAACACTGGCTTTTTCTGCTTTCATGAGCAGATATTCAACTATAAAGCTTTTTTATTTAAAAGTAGTAGTATTTGAAAAAAAAAAAAAAAGGTGAATGTAATTTTGAGCCCTTCGCTGCCTGCGGAGGTCTTGTGAACGTGCGTGTGGAAGAGAAAAAATGTACGAGGGGAGGGTTGGTGTATGCGAAGGTCTCCGCCTCTCAGTGATGCCAATTAAGCAGGCTTTCTGCTGGTGAGCTGAACTTTACCCGGTGAGCTTTCACCGTACAGCATCTGCCAGCGGGACGGCAGCAGCTGCGCGGCAGGGCCAGGCATCCAAACTGCAAAACGCCCGATAGCGCTGCTGGGGGATAGTTAGAGACCTTCGGTGGGACTTGGTCATTACACGTCCCACTTGGGATAATATTTTATCCCAAACGCTATGGCGCTGCAGAAAATTCGTTCATGGCTTACAAAATTCAAACTAGAGCTTTGGAAATGTTTATAAGCTGCGCAAGTGTGAAAAACACCCAGAAGTTCATTTGTACCCCAAGTACTTCATCAGGATACAATTTTACGTTTAACAATGATTAAAGATGAAAGCATTCTTATTAATTAACATTAATCAAATGTCGATAAGAGAAAAACTAAATTAAAAAAATCATTAAACATCACTCCCAGGCCAAGACCAATGCCAGCTTTTCTTGCCTGGATTGAATTTTGTATTGGAATTATAATATAAACCTCTGAAAAGAGGGTTTACAGTGGAAATACTGACAGACTCTTAACTGGAGCATGCTACGGGTGCCTTTATAAACATACCAGGCATGATGGTTTCGAGCCAAAAAAGTGCTTCTTAAAAAATGTATTAAAAATTAATTTATTCCTTATGCATGTCTAAGTTAAAACTTCTCGGCATGAGCTTTATTAATTCCCTCAGGGCTCCTCTCTACCCGTTGCAGACAACAAAAATGTACTCTATATAAGATAAACTGGAACGGCCCAGCCCTCCACGGGATAAGTGGAATGCTTTGCTGGTAGATAGCAGCACCTTCCCCCATACTCTGCACGCTGTGTGTGTACGAAAGCGTATCCAGAATACAGCTACGAAACAGCTAGCCCTGAGAAAACTTGGGTTTGCCTCATCTTCTAGCTTTCCCGCGGAGCACAGGCAGAAGAGCCCGTGATGGACGTGTGGCGGTGCGGAGTTTAGGACACAGCAAGGCAAGCAAACACCTTCTTTCCCAAACAGGGTCCCCTTCCACCAGCCAGGGAGCAAGTGGGATTTGGCCACGCTTGCCACCTCTTCTGCAACTGAAGAAGCAGCAGAGCGCAATTTGAAAATTGGATACGGTCCGCAAACAAAATCTGACATGCAAACAGCTAAGAATGCGGGTTATGTGCAAACCCCAGCCCCACATCTGCACCCAATTTGCACAAAGGATTCCTGTCATTTTCCGGGGCTGAAACAAAACCTCGGTTCAGCAAGCCCCACAACTTCGGAGGGCTGAAATCCGCAGCGGAGCCTTGCAGCCTCGTTTCCCCTCAGATGGAAACGTTTCTTGCCGTAACTCCCCAGTTCCTCTCTTCCAAATGCTGAGCATGTTCTCAGCCCCAGCTGCACACGGCTGAAGATAAGCCTGGGGCAACGTCAAGAAGAAGCTGCAACATTTCTTTAAGAAGCGAGTATTAATATATTTCCTGTTAGACACGGAAAATAGGATTAGAGGTGATATTATGACAAAGGCCGTCTGTGAAATGAGGAATAAATGTCATTAATGCCCCCTAATGGGCAAAGTGGTCTCCCACCTGCATGTATGTATCAGGCCTGTATTAGATTGTCATACATAATTGATAGTGAAATAAGACCTTTTTCCACTGAAAGGGAAAAAAGGCTTATGCTGTAAATTCATTTACAGCAGATTCATTTGCAAAGAGATTGATCCAATCAAAGATTGAGAAATTGAGTCCAAACCGATTTTATTACATGAAGACTAGGATCATATTATAAATATCTGTTAAGTATACAGCAAGTAAGAACAAAGCAAAATAAAGCCAATGGAAGAAAATCCTTCCTCACCCTGAAAGGAGTATGTACCCTTTATTTCTTCTTAGCAGTTCAAGATACAAGATAGTGCAACATAAAATGTCTCTCTTAACAGTGATAACCCTTCAAGTAGTTTTCTCCATGTGACATTTACTAAACAGTGACATCTATTGGGGACCAGTATTTCAAGAAATTGGAGAACAGGAGTGTGTTCAGACTTGACTGATGAAAGCATTTGAAATTACCCTGTATAGGAGACAATTCTGAATTAGAAGAGAGATGGATGAATGACCTCAGAGATCTATGCCATCTCTAGGGCTAGACCATGTTATTACGAGACGGACTGAAGCAGTTGTGGGTGGGGAGGTGTGAGCGTGTGAAATTTCACTGCAGTTTTAAACCAAATACTGGCAGTGGGCATTTCCAGTGGGTGTCCAGTGGAGTGTACGTGGCAACAAAATTTTCCTTTTAAAAAATGCAATATAGATACACGTTCTCCACTGTGGGGCAGCTGCAGAAGCCAGGAGTCCCGGTTAGGAACCGTGTGTCCTGCCGCTTCCCTGCAGCGCTCTTCCCTTCACCAGGGGGACATGAACCCTCCTGTCCTTCCATCCCCATAAAGTGGCCCTTTCTTTCTAGGAATGTCAAAACGAAGCTCTGACAAATCACACAACGCTTAGTGGACAGTTTTATCAGAAATGGCAAAAAAAAAATAAAATATGGCTGTAGAATGGGCTAGGTAACAACGAAATCAGAGCTCTTATTTCAGTGCTGTGAGGAGCCCAGCTCCCAGGGGCTGCTGCCAGCCCCCCCAGAGCCATGTCCCCCCAGGCTGAGCCAGCAACTGGTCCAGCCCCGACCAGCTTGGAGGTCCTTGCTGAATTCACGCCAGTTTGTCTATGTTTTGTAGTGAGGGAGTCCCAAACCCAGGCGCTATATCCTCAGGTCTCACGAGTGGGGAGCAGAGGAGGAGAACCCCATCCCTAGACGGATGGACCGTGCTCCTGCTGTCACTGCTGGCTCCCGCATGGCTCCTGGTGCTCCAGGGCACCAGTATCTCCCACAGAGCTGGTCTCCTGCCCGGCCGCCCCCAGCCCTCACCCTTGCAAGGTTAATCCCCTCAAAGGTCCGGGAGTTTGCGTCGATCCTCCTTGAATTTCACAAGATTGCTGTTGGCTCATCCCTCCAGCCCAACTGGGCCCTGAGGTGGAGAGCTGTGTTGTTGCTCCTGAAACGATTTTACTAATCTTGTACATGCCTTGGAATCCCTTCAGTGCATTTCTGAAGGCAGCTCCAGGGCCAGATCATTTTCTGAAGTGAAGCTGGCAAGCAGGGGCTGAGAGGCGAGCCAGGCCATTTCCCACAGAAGTTCGGTTGCTGTGTTTTTGATTTATATTGTTATTTTGTAAATGGCACATTTTAAAAGTAAAAAAAAATAAACACCAAGTTAAGCGAAGTAGCCTAATACATACTTAGAAGAAAAATGAAATGAATGCTGAGAACCTGAGTACTTAATTTCTGTGGCATGGCCTCAATTTCAGGTTGACCTGGAGTTTTTCAAAAGAAAATACAAATATATTGCAATGAAACTTTTCTAATGAAAATATATTGGTTTTCCGTAATGAGGTCCAGAATGGAATTTCTAGTCTGAACCAGAACAAAGGAGCAGCACCTCCGAATGGTCCCTGCCTAGGGCCCACTTTTAGGGGAGGAGAGACCCAGACCCATAATAATGTTGTGCTCAGCTCCAAACAAGGACCTCCTACCTCCCAGTGGGTCCCTAACGGGTTGCTCTGCTCAGTTTCCAAAACAGTTTTTGGAAGACTTTGATTTTATTCCAACACAGAATGAAAATAAGTTTCAAAACCTCAACATTTTTTGTTAAACAGAATTTTCCCAGCCAAACCTACCATAGATTATTACTGTTACAAATCCCCCAAGTGCTTCCAGAATAATCAAAAAGAAGTGCTTCATCCAGAAAAAATCCAAAATCAAAACCAAAGGGTGGAAAGAAGAGATACAGCACGTCGGGAGGTCGGTGGTTGTGTGGCCACCCCGTACTGGCATAACGGTACAGGGAAGGAGATTCTTATCATTGTGTAAGCACCCACAGGAGTAATCCAGCCTGGACTGCTTTTTTTTTTGGGGGGGGGGGAAGCAGCCCGATCTGTGCAACCTCCCACACGCCGTTCCCCACCGAGGCAATGCTCCCTGTGCACGCAGCCATCTGTCTCCGCATCCCTCTTCCCCTGCCTTGGCAGCCACCTCCTCCTCCGTGTTTCCCCACCAGGACGGCAGCAGCCCTCCCCAAACATCCTCGCGGCAGGAGCTGCCGCTGCCAGCCGTACCCTTCTTCTGCCTTGTCAGGAGGAGAGGGGGGACAGGTAAGCAGGGGATGCAACGCTCCTGTACGGGATGAAGGAGAGGAGGTAGCTCAGCCCTGGGAAAAGAGAAGGAAGGCAGGGGCTGGCACGAAGCGGAGAGGGAATGGGCTTGTTCCCTCTCCCTCCTTCATCTTCCAGGGCTGACCAGGCACATCCCGCAGCCTGTGTTTGACGTACAGACAGTCAGGACTGTGCTATGCTCGGTATTAAAGGCGTTTTGCAGCCACATGTCACCGGGAATCCTTTATCCAGGCGAGGGACCCCTAAGCTGAGCCTGGTTGGGTGTCACCAGTGGGGTGAGGGTGAGAGCAGGAGCTCTAGGTCTACACAAGCACTCGCGACGTGGGTGTTTGACAGTCAGAGCATCCCTCCCGCAGCGCTCTGCAGCACAGCTCCTCGCTCAGGTTCACGAACCCCAATGTCGATCCTAGGGCCGCTGGGCTGGCATCCACTCAGCGTGTGATGTTTAGTCCACTTCTGCCTTAATTCTCCATCGGCAATATGGGGAAAATACAGATACATTTCCCTGTTTTCCAGGATAAACACATTACAAGATTGTGAAGGTCTGGATGGGGACCAGAAACAGGAAGAATAAATGTTTCTCTTTTCCTATTAAAGTGGGTGGAATTTTTATGGGAAGGGAGGCAAAACCTTTACTTTCTGTAGCAGAATAATAATTTCAGGCTGGAGAAAAAAAAAACTGGAAGAGGCCTCTGGTAGGAAGTTGTACCTTTTTGTCAAAGGGCTCAGATGCCATTATAAGGCAAAATACCTATGCATTTTTCCTTAAGATCATCTTTCACCAAAAAAGATAAGCTCTTGGTTGAATGCTTGGCATCAAACAGCAGATAGTGAAGCGGGGATTTCTCGTGTCCTGAGCTCTGTGAGAAAACCCCACCTTCGTGAAAAAGAAAGCGCGGTTTGCTAAAAGAGCAGTTTCACAGCTAGCTGATCTTTCTACTCCTCTGTGGACAAAGGGCATTTCTAGTTCTGCAGCCCTTCTCCCCCCACCTCTCCCCTCCGACGTCTCTCTGCTCCACATGGAGACTCTTCCCCCAGTCAGATGTCCGGGACAGCGCAGGTCAGGGACAGGGTATGCACTTCCTCAGCCTCTTGTTTTCTGAGATAAAGGTGAAAAGAACAAAACACTACCCAATCCAGAGCTGCGCTGTATTTATAGCAACCATAATTAACATCCTCTTAGGCTGGCCTGGGAGCTCCTGGGTTTGTTTGCCTGATAAGAGACTGCTTAGGGATAAAAGCAGTTCTGGGAAGAGACCCCTCTAGAATTTTTTCTTCCTGGAGATTCTGCATGGGTCTGGGTCTGCTTCTTCATCTCAACATCCACAAATACAAAAGGGGGCCAAGCAGGAAAGCAGGGATATGAGGAGGGCAGGCATCTCGTCTGTTCCCTGCAGCAGCTCTGCCTGGCACAAGTTCTGCCACCATTAGGGCACCAGGCTTTCTTCAGGATTTTCTCAGCAGGTTTCCACACACTCTCTGTGCTTGGCCCAGCATGCGATAAGGTTGCTAGCAATGCAAATGCACGCTCTGCACGGTGCTTTAATAACTTGCAAAAGAGAGGATTAATGCAAAATCTCCTGATCTGACTCCTAGAAGCAGCTTTATCCCAGGGTAGAAAATGGATGTTTCTCCACACAGATCTTCTGTGAAGGCGACTGTGCTGAATCTCCCAAGCTGTGATTACTAGAGGCTTCAGCCAGCAGTTATTTGTGTCTGTTTTCCCTCTATAGCAGGAAAGTAAGGGCTGGTTAGTTCAGCCGGATGTTTCTCTGCTCAGTGAGACTTTAGTCTCCCTCCTATCCCTGTTCCCCATCCGTCTCTGAGTCTGCTTTCTCTTCCAACAGCTTGGGCATCACGCAGCATTCCAGTGCCTGGAGGTCAAATGTGAAGGACCATCGCTCCCTACACATTACACCTCCTGCCTCAGAGGGGGGTGATAATCTTATTTTTCTTTAATTTGAAAAACATTTCACTAATTATATCATCACTTTTGTTTATATGATATTTGAAACGTCCCATTATTAATGTTGTCCAACACTTCAGTGTAACAGCGTGCTTCTATTTGCTTGTTTCTCTGCCAAATTTCCATGTTCTCACACAGAATGCTTTCCTCTGGCTGATTACATTTTTAAGTGTTTTTTCAAAATCAGCCCATACTCCATTTCTTGGAACAAAGCTGAGAATAAGATATGTCATTTCCCATATTAAAAAGTTATTTTCTGATACCTTTGCAGTGTGCAATGTCTTTCTATCTCAGAGCAGGGACTGGCATTTGACTGGCACGGTAGCCTTAGTATTAATGCACACATTTTGCCATTTTCAGGAAAATTGTCTATTTTAGCCCCAATTTCAGAGAAAAATAAATGCCTTTGTTCTATATTAAGGATATTGATGTAAAATTAACATTTTAGTGCCTGATTTGGCAGCCTTATTAATAATGTTTTCAGCATATTATTTATATATGTTATTTTATTGAAGTACTTTAAAACCTTATTTTCCAAATCACCTTTTACACCCTACTGAGTAGGTTCTTTAGCATATTAAAATTCACAGACATATGCACACCAAAAAAATTTGCTCTAAACACAGAATTGATTAACCGTAAACTTTTAAATGAAAAGTCTGTAGGCTGGAGTAGCACAAATAATTATTACAATCAACATGAAGAGATTTTTTAATATAGTTCATAAAATAGGAACAGTGGCACTGTGTGTTATTTCCTGTATTGAAAGCAACTATTATTTGCCACTTCTACACATTGCTGTTTGAATGAGACATTAAAAATAGTGCCTCTCATTTGCCAGGCTCTGAAACTACCCAGCTGGAGGGCAGAGAAAGGAAGTGTTCAGGGTGCTCACAAAGAAAACGTGCCAGATCCTGCTACCAGTCCCACCAGTGCAAGTCTAGAGTAAAGCTACTCGCTGTATTCATGGGTATTCTGGAACAGTATAGAACAATGCGATTTGATCCGTTGGGTAATAACAAGACACAGAAGAAAAGAAGAGAAAAAATGAAATGAAAAGAAGATAGGCTGCACCGGAGTGATCACTGGTGACTGGGCTGTTTGTTAGGGCAGAAAGGAGTATCAGCCTTTCAGGTCTTGCTGGCAGCTTATATTTCATTTCAGCAAAACGAACGAAGTATCGTCGTCTTTAATCAGGTTTGACCATTCCCACATTCAGTCACGCCAGCCCCACAGATCACATCCCGCAGGTGTTTTTACAGCAGAAGTACAGGGGCGGTCAGGTACCTGCAGCCTCCCCAGTCCCTCGCCACCGGCCGATCAGTACCAGGAGAGAAACCAGCCCAGCAGGTCCATCAAAGACCACGCTACGCCCTTGTGCTATGGTCCCTTAGCGGCACGTCCTTTAGACCTGTTGATGCTGCCAATGTGGTGTGTAACAAGCCGACTGTATACAGAAATGTGGATTTATATCACAACTTTATTTGGGTTTTTTTTGTGCTAAGTCTCATCTGTCTGTGCAAAGGAAATAATAAAATCAGAGGGCAGGTTCTGGGATGTTCATCATGTACAGTGTTATGTTTTGTTTCAGTATGAAACAGCTGTATAAGGATTATAAAAATGTGATTTGCCAAAAATATTTTAAATATTTGAAAAAGGATTTGGTGGCATTTTCCTTATAAAAATAACCGATTCCTTCTGCGTTGACTAATGGCAGCCGTACAGAATGAGGTGTTTCAGCTGTTGTTCATACAGACAGATCATTCTAGAGACGTACAGATGTGATGCACATTAAAAATATAGCATAACGCTCATAGATGTTTTAGGAGGTGAAGAGCAAAACCTTGACATTCATCTGGCGGTGTAATGTTTTCATTGGGGGAAGAATTGTGTCAGGAGGAGCAAAACCTCAGGACCCGTCCTGTGCTAAGCACCACAGCCGGGAGCCCAGGGGAACCTGAGGAAGCTGCGGGGTCACGCAGAGATGCTGCCGTGCAGGAGAAACTTGTGGCTAATGAAGCCACCGAGCAGTGACGGCCAGGGCTGCACGTTGGGCTCCTACTATGAAGTTTCCCCGCTTCAGGATGCACAAGGGGTCCTTCATGCCCCCGGTTGCCAAACCATACCGGAGCTATTGGCTGAAACCAGATTCCTCTGTGCCTCCCACATCTCCGCTGAGTAGAAGCGTTTGACCTCCGCGAGAAGGGGCCGTGCAGACCTGCGGGGAAGGGGAACACGTCTGCGCCTGAGGACGCGGTCTGCAGGAGCAGCAGAAGGCTGGAGCCTGGAGCACATTTACTGCCCAGCTGCAGGGCGAGAGCCGCTCTCTACGCGCCTGCTGCCGGGGTTTGGAAGGGATCGCGGAAAGTCTGGCGGTAGATCTGACCTGACTGCTCGATGTGCAGGAAAATGGCCTTGCACACAGTGAGCCCCCACACATATCACACTTCTCCAAGTGAAAATGAATCCTCTGGGACTGCCCCTTCTGCTCACCATACACTGCAGAGCTGGATTTGTTGGATTCAATGTACATGAGCTGGAAAACTCACCTGCTGATGTGTTGAAAGTCTGATGCACCCAGAACTTAAGCAGGCTTACAATGCACATGCTTTGCATTGCATGCGGCCAGTTTCTGTCCAGGATTTCAGAGAAAAGATAGAGGAGCCCTTGGCCACTTTGCCATATAATCGGAGGGACCACAGCCGCGTTCACCCAGCAGTCCCTTTGAGACTCAGGACTCACGCCCTGTGTGCGCTGCTGTGTGCTGGTGATGTATTCAACGTTGCACCAGGACAAAAATAGAGTCCTTACTAGAAAAAATGTATAAACTCAAAGACAAAGAGAGGCATGACCTGCCAGAAACCTAGAAATAATTGATTCATGCTCTTTAATAATTAAAAACTTCCATCTGAGCATCTAGGCAAAGGAGGGATACTATTCAGGAGCATCTTACACTAAAGCTTAAAATACAGAAAATAAGATTTATTTTCAGGGGAAAGATGTGGAATCCCAGAGAATGTGAATCACAGGGAAGTCACAGGACTATACAAGGAGAAAATCCCAGTAGGTGGATCTTGCATTGGCTCATTTTTTATTTTATGAAATGGAATCCTGAATAGTATAATTCTACAGGTCATTTCCTTTTTAAAATTGTCTTGACTGAAAAGAGACATGAACCTTCCAATTTTCAATACCTATGTGAATCAACACATAGCTGTGAATGTCCTGCCGGTTTGGAGCTTTTTGGTACGCTGTAGTTTGAGCGTGAAGGGAAAGGTTGCATTGTGAAAATGAAACAGCTTGCATTTTGAAGATAGCTGGCTTTGATTTATTACATAAAAATGACTGGAGAGAGAACTGAGGTCAGCATACACACAGCCTTGTGCTGTAACCCACACACTGTCTTTCCTCAAGTTGGGAGAATAATGGATATGCATAAAGCAAAGCTTGCTACTGCAAAATGTTCTACGTTTTCAGCTTTCATGGGTACACAAGCCCCAAGCTGAGGTTGCTGATCATCCTTAAAGATGTACTTAGAACCATGCAACACTGGGCCTGAAAGCACTAATACTGCAACTTGCTCCAGGCATCACTTTAGAGATATGAAAGTCATATGTTCACTTTATAGTATATAGAATATCCTGATATTGGAGCAATAAAACTCTGCCCCAAACTATTGCAAGTCTAGCTTATGTGTGGTTTCAGCTGTTAACAGAATTCCAGAGAAGAGTGACTTGCAGATTTTCATTCTGAAATGCCAAATGCCCTCTCAAATTGAAAAAAACTTAGACAAGTATGCAAAGGCAAGCAAACAGATCTAGATACTTTGCTTTATAATGGCAAAACCCACAAAACTTTATATGTTGAACACTGCGTTTATGCCCATCAAAGGGAGTAGGTAGTTAAAAGAACAGCCCCTAAGCTGCACAAAATATAAACAGCTCTGTGATTTTAAGATGTAAACATGCGGACATCCGGACATTAGTAATTTGCATGTATCAATATTTTGTTAGTAAACATAGCAGTACTTTTTACACCTGACCACAAGCTGCTATTTTTAACTTACACTAAACAGGGCGAGCTTTTTTACTTCCCTAGCTTCATTTCTTAATGCAGGCATCTTCCACTTAAGGCACATAAATATCTTGTCTGTATTGCCTCCATAGGCAAGTGGAAAGAAACATGTATTTTAATGAAAATGAGGAAGTTCATAAGGCTGATGCTTCTGGGGCTTAGCACGCAATTACACTTACTCTATAAATACTAGCTGTTACATAGGCCTCCAGTTATGCTGACTGACACTAGCACAGCAAGAGTGCGAGGTCAAATGCAATTAGACTGGAAGTAATGTTGGAGTAAAACTCAAATCTGTAACAGGAAAAGAAGCTGACAGCAAAAGCCCATTTTCTCCCTCTCCATTGAGGTCACGGATGGTACAACAGAATGCACTTACTTACTGCATTACGTCTCTCCATCACTGTAGCTAAGAAGAAAAACAAATCAAAAAGGTATTTCTTATTTAACACCCACCAACAGCTCAGGTCTCAGCCTCCATTCAAACACTAATGCTCACACAAAGCTGTTAGTCAGTTACAAGAATGTTTGTCAATTCTGTTCCTTTTTTTTTCCCCAAGAGCAAAATTCCTTATGACATTTTGTGTGAACCCCCTGTAAAATTGTGCCACAAAACAGAGAAGAGGAAAATAAAATCCTTATTATTTTAACATCTCAGTGTTGTCTGTAAGCAGTTGGTACATTTTAAAATCAGTGGTTGTACTCCTGAATCCTCATCCCTGAGAGGAGAGAGATAACATGTACCTTGAAAAATCCTTACTGAAACCCTCTGGAATATAAACCGAGCCGTATTTACATGCATTCTCTGAAGGAAGGATTTAACAAGGCTTGAAAGGGTGGGATTTGCTTGCTATTTCTTAAGTAATGAACAAGCAAAAGATTTGAAATGGCCAACTGATATTTAGCTAAAATAACCTTTGTGAATGGATGCTTATTTCAAAGAGATATTTAATTTCATTTTATAACTATCTTAAGCAGAATAACAACTCTTTCATACTGCATTTGTTCACATATTGCAAGTCAGCAAAAAAACACCCCTACTGATTGCTAAACCAGGATTATTTCTGACAGGTACTAATATTTGGGGTTTATTCCCAGCATTTACTGAGTTGGCATTGTTAACTATGTCTTCACTTTTTTTCTACACTGAGAAGTGCTGAACATTTGCAAATAGTACCGGGGGAACCTGCGGTCCTTTAATAAATTTAAACGACGCAAAAATGAAGGCTTGGTGAAAATTTGGCAGTGCTCAACAATGCTGGTGGTGTTTTACAGGGATGTTTAGAGTTGCCATTACTTTTTGCTATTAGGTTTCAAATAGCAAAGGAAAAATGATGTAAACATGAAATCTTTGTCACCTGGCCTTCATACCAAACGCGCAGGTCTGTGCATTCGTACTGCAGCAGCTTCCATGCTCCGGTTTGTGATCCTGGCGATGCTGCTGGCATTTCCCAGTGGGGCTGTGAGGGCTATAGAAGCAGAAAGCGGGGTCTTACTTGAAAGTGGGACAGACATTTGGGTCCAGGACTCACACTTTAATCTCTCCAGTGTTTTAAAAACGTATTGTATAAAGCAGAGTGTTCTTGCACAAAGGGAAAAGCAGACAGCTCAGCCAGGAAACAATTCCTAGACCACAGCAGCGACACGGACAGAGAAATGTCTCCGTGGCCACTGGGAAGGAGGCAGGGAAACCAGAAACGAGACCGCTGACACCTTTCTTCCTTCAAGAAAATTGCAAAGCCTTTGTCCCCCAGCAGGCAAACGCCAGGAACCGCTGTCTCCAGCAGACGGACGGAATGCGCTGGGCCAATTGCCTGGTGGTCGCCGCGGTGGGGGACAGACACTACGTCCTCCTTCCCGGGAAGGACACCAAGCTGGCTGCCCAGGCATTCCCCTTCCCGGAGCCAAAGAAGACTAAGCAATCCTGCTTTGTAACAGTGCACAGAAATACTCCAACAGATGGGAAACTGAACTTAGTTAGCATTTCCGATAGAGCGAATCCACATCGCAGACCCTGCAGTAGGGCCACCAAGAAACAGCGATCCAGAAGTAACAAACTGTGGTTTCGTGTGGATGTGGGCACTGCCATGGATCCTGTGAGCTTCAGCTGAAGCTCCATTCGTGATAGAGGGTCTCAGAAAATATGTAGCTCCTATGTGACTTTTCTGGTGCCTAATAATGCACAACCTGATACTACAGCCTTTCCTTCAGCTGGGGTATTTACAGAGGCTTTTATAAGCTTTCCCTTCTCTGGCTTAGTTCCTGTTTCCATAAAATTTGTGGGAACTCAGATAGCTCAGCCCTCAGTTAACTTGGCTTAAAAGTGGCCAATGGATTCGTAAGTAAATGGAAAGACAAACCTAGTGGAACACAAGCACGGTGTGATCATATAAACCTTGTTTGTAATGGGAGCTGGCCTAAAAAAATAGTCAGATTAGTCCAGTTCAGAAGATGGAAGCTATTAGGAACTGATCATTAAATGGCTGCTTAACTTATGGTCTGACTTCAGGGTAGAGTTTGGGGGAAAGGGGGTTAATTGATTGATTCAAACTCATATTTCCCCACTGTAGACTTTTTTAATTGCTTTGGAGTTTAATCCTAACTCAAAACTTTTGGAGTTTGTTGAGCAATTTTGGGGACATACCTACAAAAAGTGGACAGTATTTTTTTCTTTTTACTACTAATATGCTTGTAACTTCTAATTAATATGGGGCTTAAGCTACCTGAGTAGAAAACCAGCTATTTTGCTATTTGCTGGTACAGAAAAATTCTTATTTAGCAACAGCTTTTTATCCCAGACTGAGTGTTGTTAAATTAGTGATTCTCTATGAAAATCAAAAACCCAAAGAGCTTTTGTATTGGCTCTGTGTCAAGAAACTCTCAAATTTATTTAAACTTCATGGGTGCATGTTTTGTGGAAATAAATACATTATCTGAATATTGCTTCCACGTTTCATGGAAAAGAGTTTCAGCTAGACACACTCGTGAAGTCTAAGGTGTATCATTAAATTGCAATGAAACCGCTGGTTTGGGATACCACCTACACTAACATAACGCCATCAAGGCATTTGCACTATGTTGGTGTAAAACTGGCTCAAGAACTAGATGAACCACTCTCAGTGCTTTTATCTTTATCATGCTGACTTGCTGTACTAATTGGTTCCTCTTTTGACGTTCAGAGGCATTTTCATTTTGCTGTATTTCCTTTCCTGTCTTACACTGCTTTCTATTAACCACCTGTAAGTGATTCACTACGGGATGACCTAAGGTTTTGTTCAAATTGCTTTGTTTGCTGTAGAGAATATTAAATTAAATCAACCTCTAAGACAAAATGAACGTTTAGCATAAAACTTGCTCTGAAAGGTTAATGAATCTCAGAAATCCTCCCAAGTGAAGGAAAGAGGCTATACCTAACCAATATGAAACCCATGCAGCAAACACTGCACTTCTAATATAATCCCTCTGATTTCAGTGAGGTTAAACTGGAAATAAATTTGACCTGCCTGAGTCAAAACCACCCTTCTTTTCAGGAGAGGTACAATATCCAGCAAGGAAAGAATCATCTCTCACCTGCCAGTAGCTTAATGGGATACTCCAGGTCAACGTATGAGCATAAAACCACATGGCTTATTTCTGTTACCATACCTCTTTTATTAGCTCTAACAGATTTCCCAGGCATTAGAGGAAGCTAAAACATATGCAAATAAAACTAAACATTACTGCAAGGAAGGTTCTTGGTGGCCTAAAATAATTCACTATTTAAGAAAAAAAAATGTGAATACATTCTATTTTTTGATATCTTGTAAATTTTTGTGAGTGTGGTTACCAGTGAATTATTAACCACAGGATGAGACCAGTTCTTAGAGGAGAGAGGAGCAGTCTGAGCTGTCCTAATAGCATATGACAGAAATGTAAATTTACCATTCAATCTTTTATAAAGGAAAATAACTTTGGGTTCCATTTTATTTAATTGGGTTACGTCTTATTTAATTTTTTGAAGATTCAACAGTTGAGCTATTCAGAAGCAGTAAGACTACGAGGCATTTTGTAGGAAATCTGATGGGTTTGGTGTCACTGTAGTGAACCTGAACCTTCATTCCTAGAAAACACAAATGGGGTAACTTTAATGAACTTTTCGATAACAAGCTGATCCTCAAAGTTGGAAAAGCTGGTATCTCCTTCAGGAAAAGCATCTAAAAGGATTAAGCTCCTATTTTAGATAGCTCATCTGAAAGTCTAAAAAGAGGATGCATCCCAGCCAGTGCATCCTCAAAGCCATTGACTTTGCAAACTAACATCTCATATTTTCATGAAGTTACATTAGATTTATACCAGAATAAATATTACAAAACAAACATGACTTAACAGACAGCTCAATCCCTTACTATCTTTGTCCTTCTTGTGGCGCAAGCTGAGGCCCCCTCTACACCGGAGCACTGACTGCCGTCCAGGTTGATCATTCCCTAAAACCTTCAAGCATGTGACTGCACACACTCTCTGTGCACAGACCCAAGCAGTGAGAAACCCAGCACCCTCTGGAGAGGTGGACACTGGGACAGGACACCGTTACAGGAGAATACCACTGCACCATTGCCTTGCTTGTGTACTCCTCGCTGGTTATCTCCCATGAAGACTGGAACCTGCATTGGCTGTTCTGCTCTCTCTGTTCAACCCATTTTTTTGCATTTTAATGGAAGAAAAGTACCCAAATCTTCTCAGCTCATTTTAAAAAGTGGCTAAGAGCAATGGTGATACGGGGTTGGGTATACCCACAGCTGGGCTACTGCTAAGGAGGTGGGGCAAGAAGGGCTAGAAACAGTGCTAGCACCAAGACTGCTATTTAAAATACACTGATTTAGATATCTGTCATTAAGGACATCTCTTAGGTCAAGTCTTATATCCCTGCGCCAGGACAGGTTTACGTGATATTCTCCAAAGTTTCTTCATTAGTACTTTTGGTCAGTGTAGTTTTAAGTGATCCAGTGTGAAGGGGATTTCCACAGCTGCCTAGTGGAGTCTGACGCAGCCCAGCAAATACTCCCGTGCTGCAGCCAGGGTATCGCTTTTCAGGCTCTTTATGCCTCTCTGTGTTGGGAGGTTGTGTGGGGAGGAGGAATCGGCAGCCAGTGGAGGTCAGCTTCTTATGGAGAGGTTATGAATGTTTTTTAGTCCCTCAAAGATAAAGCAGAGAAGCACTTTCTGAATATTGAATGGCAAGAGAATCCATGTGGGAGTAGGATCAGTAACACAGAGCTGAGGATAAAGAATATAAAATTAGGTTCGTGTGGAGTTAGCCCATTAAGCTGTAATTTAAACTATCTAAATGGACAGGTCACTGCCCCCCCATCTCTTTACCATCCCTTATTATCAGCTCAGAAATAAGATACATTAGTTGGCAGCCTGTGTTTTACTATACTCAATAGGAAGGGGAAAAAATGGAGTAAAATTATGAGGAAATGTTTCTCCTCACATTATTTGTATTCTGCCTTTTGCAGAGCATATTATAATGGAAGAGGGAATATTACACAACCAGAGGCAGAAATTCAGTGCATGCTTCACTGCAGATTACAGACACTGGAAAAGAAAAACAAAATCAGTAAACATTTTCCTTTTTGTTCATACAATATTGCTATGGCAGCAATGGCTGGTGGGAAATTTTCCAACTAACACTGTATACGTGTAAACATTTTGAAAGCTTCTTCAAAATTACAGTTAACTTGCAGAACACAGTATTTCTGCAAGTATTTTTGTACTTGAATAACTCAAATACATCTTCTTTAACATATTTCTACTAAGACGTGTTCAATTATGAGTGAGGATTATACACCTTATACAGACACAAACAACAACAAAAAATCAGAAACAACTCCTCCGCTCCACAAATCACATAACCTAAAGGAAGATAGTACTGCTTCCTCCTTACCACAACTCAGTTACCTAATATGTGTACCTGAATGAAGCAAAATATCAGCGTTACTTCATACAGTTTTGAATGCCATAGACATGAGCAAGCTGATTCCAGCTGAGTTAGAAACTGTATTCCTACATTTCTGCATTTGCCCAGGTTGTCTGGGCAATGCTAGTATTTCTATTACAAATTGGAATCTTTCTTTTCAGTTGTAGTAAAAGCACAAGTTCATTTTCTCAAACTGGCAATACTTCTGATTTTTTTTTATTTAAAGAAAACAAAACCCTGTGAATAAATCTCTAAGATAGATTAACGCATTATTTGTTTCACCTCATTAAAACTTTGTAAGAGTAATGGTTAATACTCTTTTCTCGCTTCTGTGTTAGGAACTAAGAATAAACTCCTGCTGACAGTTACAGCAGGGGTGGAGATCAAAGCATATTTAAAACCAGGTGGAAACCGGGAGGAGCAAAGGGAGATAAGGTCTGTTCTGCAGCTTATAGCACTGGCCTTTGCTAGGAGTTCTCCAGGTCTCACCACTTCAGGGAATTCCCTGGCAGCATACCTATGTAAATAACTGTGCTGCTTCTTTCACCTCATGAGAAAGGTCACCTGCAAAATCCTGTAGTTTCCCATTAGGATCAATCCTTCTCTTGCTTTATCATCCTCAGTTAGGGTCGCTGGCTGGGGTAGGCTGTTACTTTTCCTGCTGTCCAGGCCCCCTTCCCATCTTTGCAGCTACACAGAACGCACAGCAAACTTTAGATGAATAGATAATACTTGGGTACCGAAGCTAAACGTACATAAATTAGCCAAGCTAATTTACCTTCTCTTTTATCTTTTTAATTTTTTTTAAATTTCAGTTTATTGAGCTGCATCTGTTTTGCTGTTAATTTGATCTTTCATTGGAGTTCAGATTTGTGCTTAGTAGCTACATGGTAATCCCTTTGTTGCAGGAGCAAAGAGCTGGTACAAAGAATGCAAGAGGAAGGATGACATTTTCACACTGTGCCATTTTTAAAACGTCTTATCTCATGTCTTTTAAATGGCTGTCTAGGGCTGGTCATTTTAAAGCTGCTATTACTAATCAATGCAAAGAGCAGGTGCTGGTCATTCATTGTGTCACCATTTAAAAATGAAGAAAAGATGAACTACTGACTTCTTCACAACAAGTTTCACCAAGCTGGAAATTAGAGGAAAATTATTCAGGCTGTGTTCTGGATGTGAGAGATTTAACCTTAGCCCAGGTTCTCCTGAAAACCTGATTTGTTAAAGCAGATATCTCAAAACTAAAAATTCTTTGACGAAGAGAAAGTCTATTTATGCCATCGGTGTGGACCAAAATATCAAAATGCTTTCAGATGTGCAAGACAACCAAGGTAAGTAACTTCCCACCCTTGGTTTTACTCTTCTCCAGCTACCAGGCTCCAGATATAGTAAAGGAGAAATGAGTTAGGTCAACCCATAAAATTCTGGGCATATGGACAGAGCAAAGAAATACTCTATCGGAAGTAAGAACAGCCGTAACAGTATCTTTTGCAGCCAAGGCAAGTGTTATCAAACAGAAAAATTAGTGGTTTGGTTTGGTTTGTTTTTTTTTTTTTTTTCCTGAAGAAGTAGTGGATCTCTTATTTCTATCTTTTTTAAGGTATTTATGTAGCCTACCTTTGTATTTCGGCATCTGCAAATATTTACAAATAGAAGTATTAATAATGCCTTAACAAAGATAGAAATAATAATAACAACAGCAGCAATAATAATAATACATTCATTACTCCATCTGACTCGGCTTACCCTGTCAGTGAATTGGTTTTCAAGACCAACAAGAAAGCTCTTCCCTGCATTTCTCATACCAAACCCCAGGCAAGTGACCACTACACCCAACCACATCCCTCTTGTGTCTATACCTCTTGACTTTGGAAATTCTTTGCCAGCAATCCCACCTCATGAAAATACACAAGCTGGCCCAAATTAGCTACTTCTTCTCTTGCCCTTTCACGCAAGTTTCAGAACTTGCTGAGTCTGTCTAGGTTACAGTGAAACAGGTAAGAAAAGTATCTGTGATTTATATTATCTGGCTGTATATCTTCAAAGTGTGAAAGAAACAAATACTCTATTCTCACTGCCTTCTGAATGATTTCTAATATTGCTTGCAGGCTTCCATTTTATTACAAGTTGTACATGATTTGCTACATTTCTGGGAATGTGTACAAACTGTAATAAAAACCAATATCACAGACAAAAACAATAGTTAGATGGTCTAATAATAAAAGAAACTGACTTGGAACAGATCAGTGTTGTCAATCAATCTTCAGGTAATTCTTTCTTAAAGGAAATGCAGCTGCTGGAGTTAAATGGCAAACTGCTGAGATTTTGGTAGCGTGATCCAAGCCAAGAATTATCTATGCTGGTTAAGATCTTCTCTGCCAATGAAAACAGGATTATGCTTTGGATCGACAATGCAAAATAAAAATACCAAACTAGCTGCCAGTGTGTTTGGATCAGGCAAACATTCCTTCTCAGCCCTTTCTTTCTTACCTCATCTCAGAAAAGCAATTTTGGTTTCAGTTTTGCACTAGGCAACTTCTTGGCTGCTGTTCACCATAGTTTTCTGTTTCCTTAGAAAGGATGTAATCCCCTGAGATACAGAGAAGTTTTCAACACCCTCTTTCCTGAATACGAGCCTTGCAACGCGCAGGAATTTTTAACAGTGACCTCTGGATCAGTAACATATTCAAAAATAAAGATATGATGGGAATTAAACATGACCCCATAGACGCGTAAACATGCCTTTCCTTATTCAAGTGTTACTCTGCAGGCTTCAGGAGGATATTAATGTGAAAAGGTTATTCGTGTGCGCGTAAGTGTCTGTAGCTGAGCCAGAGCTCCAGATAGTGTAAAGATATGCGGGTCCAGCAACAGGAATGGAGCTTCATCAGTCTGTACTGCAATTGTACTGAGAGTCTGTATTGAGAGGCCAAATTTTGTCATTATATTAGCTTGGAATGAATTACTATCCAATCTTGAACTGAATATATGAAAGTATTCAAATATCGTTTCTTCTTATTGAATCAGCCAATTTTTCAATATCGAAGGTGAGCTGAATCCTGAAAGGCCTGGGACTTTGGATTTCCAAGTAGATTCGAGAGACTCGCAGAAGATTTCTACTCAAAGTCCCTGTCATGCTAAGGCCCTTTGACATTTATGCATTTGTTTTAAACATATTTTCAAAAAGTAGAATGATAGACTAAGGGATACTTTTAAAGACAACAATGATTTTCCTGTGGCCAGCATTTTAAAATAAACTATTATCACAGTATCAGTACAAAGAATCTCAGAGTTCTCTTCACTGAATCCAAATGCCTGCAGTTCAACAGATCAACATGATTAAATGGATCCATAACTTGGACTGATGGGCTGACCCGAATATCTTCAACTGACAATGAACACTCCTTAGTTTTTCTTTCTGTTTCTTTGAGAACTACCTTGATTTTATTTAACAAGATTCTTCAGTTTTTTCCACAGCTTTCTGTCTCAATAGAGCACTGGTTTTATTTATTAATTTATTTCTAGTTCATATTACTTACTGCTTGTTATACTGTCTTGTCTGTGGTTTAGTTTCTTTTCCCATTCACCTCCAACAGTTTGGTTCAGGTCTCCTTACAGCAATACAATGAAGTATTCAAAGTGATGCTGTAAAACACCAAAATTCTAATTGTTTTCAGTATGTAATGAAAGTAGAGTAAAAGCCTATGAAAACCTTTAAGATAATACAGCTTTTTTTTCTATATGTGATGAAACCACAATCTTTTTTTTTTTTTTTTTTTTTTTTTTTTGCCAGCGTTCTTTTTCTGTTAACAAAAAAGAAGCCAATAAGGATTCTATGGAGTTTATGGTCTAAAAATCCCACATATAACTTCAAATTTACATGCCACATCCATTAGGAACACAAATTCATGTCTGGCAAATAGAGCCAGCTCTCATTTATCTGTGAGCAGGTAATGTGCTCTGTTGATCATCCATGCTAGGGATACAAAGCCTCATGTGCAGCAGGGTGTGTAGTGATACATGAAGCACATCATGGATACAGCTGTATTTCCTACAGAGCTTTGAGTAATAGACTCTGCTGGATCCAAATTTTATCTGTGCACGAGCTTAAGTTCACAATCAGGAGTGTTGGAGAATAGCCCGAGTCTTGCAAGCCCAGCACTCAAACAGGGTTCCTTGCGGTAGTATTTCTGTATCATACGCAACAGACCCTGATGTACTTGTTTTATTTATTATTTTCCATTATGCAGCACAGCTGAGCCTTCTCCTGCCCTGGACCCTATCAAGATGTAAAAAGCAGTAGGAACACTATGTACAGTTTGCATGATCATATTCTAGACATAGCACAGGACTGATAAGGTGTAGTTTTCCCTGCTGTTTAGCACAGCAGCCAAGGACCTAATCCAAAGTCTGCTAAATCAGTGGGTATCTTTTTGCTGACTTTAAACCAAGGCCTAATAACACAAAGCCAGAGAAATGCTTCTCTAGCTTATACATGAGAGGTGTGTGCTCTGAGACAAAGCAGATGTTTGTAAGAGATGAATCAGTAAATTCCACAGTAAGTAGATACTATTTAATGATGCAGAGGTTGCTTTGGGAATCAACTCCTTCTGGATTAATTGGAGTGCTGTCTAAAAAGCAGTCTCATCAGTTTTGAGCTTGAATTTTATTGGTAATTGAGTGTTTATTGATAGGAACAACTATTTGTATCATTTATTTAGCACACGTACCTTACAAATGAAGCAGATTAATAGTAGTCAATTACAATGTCATTTTAAAATAAAATTGCAGGTAATGTGTTAGCCCCTAAGAGACCACCTCTAAGTTGGTAGCTGTTTTGAAAACATAATTACTTTATTTTGTCTTTCAGCATTACCATCAATTTATCTCTTCTGAGAGAGGAACTGAAGTATCTTACTTACAAGGAGGAGAGTAATAGAAGTCAACAACATTTTGAGGTCAATGAGAAGTGTCTTTTTTTTTTCTTTTTTTCATATGTCTTACCCTTAATTTACAGTCACAAAGAGATACACTGCACTAAAAAAAAAATGATCTGCAGCTGGTATTTGTTGGCCTGTTCTGCAGATTTTGTAGGATCTCCACCAGGAATATGTGACAATGCAATTCAGATAATTTGTCAAAGGTGCAGAATTAAGCAACAGAAATTGGTTAATTCAGTCAGATCTCCTGGCTCTGCTGGCTGAGTTATCCTGAATTATGAACAAGCCTGAGTGATGTAGTGCCGCAGCGTCCCCTTAGACACTCAGGATACAAACATACCACTGGCTTAATCAGTGGTCCTGCTTGGTTCGCTAGGTGCAACGTAGCATCATTAACACTTGGTGAGCCCCTGACTGGGGATGCCAGCATCTTCTTACCAGAGGTGGCCCCAGCACGGGACCCTCCTGACACCCAGATGAAGAGAGCAAGGTAGCTGTGCCTGGAATTAGTCTGGAAGACACTCTGCTGGATGTGAAACTTGTAAAGGAGAAATTCCCTTCATTCCCTTGATTTAGCACGTGCTAGTTAGCACCCCCTGCAATTGAAACATATCAATGACCACAGAGGAATAGTGCGATCTGTTGAAAGTTCAACCACTCCAGATTGACACCAGGTAGTACTGGCAGAAGTATGTGAGACACTGCACTTTAGCTAACACACCTATCATCTGAACCTTCCTTGCTGTACAGATAGGGACCAGTAATCTGTGACCTACGTAATCCAACAACAGACAAGTACAAGTTGATGATACAACTCTAACATAAAAATGGTTAGTGTTCAGTAAGATCATCACAAGACACATATGGCATTAGAAGCGTATGGAATGAGACGGAGAAGAAAAGAAAAATAAAATGGAACTCTGTCCAAGAAGATTCTTGGAGTTGTCTCAGCATTTTAAGACAAGTGCATAGAAAATAGAGGGTTCACACTTCCCTACATTTGTGTAGTTAATCTGTAGGCTATAAATCTTTTCTCAGGTTACTGAGCTAACTTTCTTCTATTCCAGGCATAAAACTATTCACTGTTGGGTTTTGGGTTTTTTTGTAAAGTCATGTGCTTCATGATAAACAGACCCTACAGCCTGTATTTTTGAAGTTGAATTAAAGCCAGTTCAGCAAATTAATATCCTGTGATATAATTATAAGGAGAAGTTGGGCTGCTACAGACAAGCAACTTCTCATCCCTTCGTTCACCTCAGTCCCCAGCTTCCTGCATGTCAAACATCCCATACCCCACGAGTCTAGAGATCTCTCCTGTCAGCACCAGCAAAGCAGGGATTAAGGGCTTTATCTCAGTCTCCATGGGAACCTATATATTTTGAAGAAAACCTTTTGTCATAGCAAGTGGAAACCAAGAGCCACAAAGGTACTTTGTGTATGACGTGATCTACTCTGCCATTGGGATACTTTTTTGCCTTGTGCAAATCCCTTTCCCATATATAGAAGACTTGGCCTTGTAACTGACATAGCTTTTCTAGATTAATTTGGCTTCATACTTCTTTTGTTTCCATGTGGTTGAGGCACGGTCACCACTGTTGTACTGCAAGACAAGAAAATTTCCCAAATAATGCTAGTCCTGAAAAACATTTATTGTCAACAGCTGAATTACCAACTCACAAACTGGTCTGTACAGAGGCATATTCTGTTATACTTTAAATATTCCATAAAATATCATTTGAAAGCTGGACAACATGAGATGATACAGTCTAGTTCACAAGACAGTTCATTACCCTGCTTTTAAGGATTTCTACTCCAAGGAATGAAAGGCCTTTGAATTTTCCAGTTATATTGAGATCACCTTTAGTGGAAGCTAGGTTAAGATGAAAGAAAAATAGAGAATGTATTTACCAAATACAAATGATACAACAAAAAAACTTAAAAAAGAGATGAGTGGAAGTGAAAACAGAAGCATACACGTATCTACCACTTAGAAAAGCTCCAAAGTTTCCTCTTACCCTGCAGTATGCAGCTGACAAGCTGATGAGATGCGTCATGGCCTTGTCAGTCTAATTCTGTGCAAATCCTATGTCCTTACCTTGCCTCACAGAAGGCTAAATTTGCTGATTCCTCTTCCTTTTTATGCCCCAAACTTTTCTTTAGGGTGAGTTGAAATGCAAGTCCAGCTCCTTCTTCTGTTTTTCCAGAATTTCTTATTGATAGCTTCCAATAAGAGGTAGTTTCAAAATTCCGGCCCCAAACTATTGCTTACTTCCTTCTGCTTTGGAAACACTAATATTCCTTGGGCATGCCCAGACAAGGGCACCTCTTGCCCCAAAACTGAATGGAATGTGCTAATGACTGAGCCCTGTAAAGAGAAGTACTCCATTATCATTCAAATGCCACAGTGGAGCCTTTCACCAAAACCTTATGTTTTCATATAAATGTATAATTTGATAATTATATCTTATGCAGTTATATTACCAGAATTAACACATGCGAATCATTACTGGGTTTCATTAGAAAGTAGTTACACTGGTAAATAATTGTTTCAGAATGTTAATGGTTTTGGGGTATTACTACGTCCTAATCTTTTTATTGAGTACTAAGACACACTCATTTTCTTCATATTACAACAAGGAGTCTCTGCATTTTCCTCCTTTCCCTTCTTTTGGGTAACCTCTGCGATTACAGCCTGTCTAGAAATTAACTATTTGTTGAGAGGAACACCCTTCTTTGTGTTCTAACTCTGAGAATTCCCATACAAATCTCTTCAAAAATATCTTCCTTGCTGCACTATCCAATATTCCTAAATGCCTTAAATGGGACATTCAGAGGGTACTTAAATCTACAAGGTCAGGGAAATCCGTGCTTTATGGATAGCTGAATATAAATGGCAACTATGATAGTTGTATAATGTGTATAGACTTGCAGTAAAACAAGTGCTAAAGAAAAAAATTCAAATCGGCACCACCCAGTCAGTTGGATGATGAAAACACAGCTTGAGCCAACACTGGATCCAACAGAGCTGTTGAATGATAAGGTCAAGTTCATAATGAAGTCACCAGATAATAATCTCGTTTAAATTTTGGATAAGGTATTTGGGTGGATGTCTGGCGAGCTCATAGGAGGAAATGTAACACAGACTTTAAGAAAATGTTGGGTTTCGAGTGACATAATGGAGGCAATGCTGACACTGAAAACGGAATATGCAGAGGAATTAACATCAGCAGAATGTGATGGGGATTGACTGGCTATATCACCCTTTCTCTGTGTGTGGAAGGAATACAAATGCAGTATGACTGACAAGCCCTCTGAATAAAAAATGATTAATTTTCAATGCTGTGCTTATATATTTCATGGATCTGTTTCTGTCAGGCACAACTACATAGATAAAGCATATGGGTTCAGACAGGATCAAAAAAATAGAAGAACAACTACCAGTTTAGGTTTTTGGTTTTTTTTAAATAAAATCTTTCATACTTCAAGGTGAAAATTGAATCTGAATAATTTTCCTTTTAAAAAACAATAACTACCCTCCAAGTTTGTCTTTTTCACATGTAAAGTGCCAAATGAACTTCAATAGTTCCTTGTTCAGCACAAAGAGTCTTAAAATCCTGCAGAAATCCTAGTGTACTTCCTGCCCCTTTTCAGTGCAGTGACATTTTTAGAAAATGAAAGAAACATTTCCTTGTAATTGCAAATGTTTTGTCAGGAGTGACCCCAATTAATAAGTATAACAAAGTTTTGAAAGTCACCCATTAAAAAAAATACAAGGTGCCATGGAGTGTCCCAGGAATACTAAATCTACTTACACAATAAAGTAAACGAAAATGTAATTAGACGTAAACCTTTCAAAAACACAGGTGATTTGTCAGGTCTGTTCACACAAGTGGGCCTGTGTGAGGCTGGCCTTTGGGACACAGACTTTTAAGTTACCAAGCAATTAAAGTAAGTGCTGTGTACTTCAAATTTCATTTGGTTTCAGGGAGAGGAAAGACCCATAAGGAACCAAATAGTCACAGGGCCCACCACTGTTACCCACTGGAAACGCTAAAATGGCTGCATGGGAGTTGGCCATGGCCAGTGAGGAGTAATAATAAGCATTTCCCTTCTGCCAAGGGTCATCATTAGCTTTTCCCTTGATTTTCCTAGGGCAAGGACTAAGTTCACTTTTGGAAATAATTGTTGATAAAGCACTTAGAAATGTACAGCATAGTGAAGATGCCACTAGGAAATGTTATCATTATTCTTGCTTTAAGTATCAGTGCACAAGTATTTTCGTATCGCAAATCTCTTGACAAGCACCTCTGGCATTCACCCACTTTCTGTTTCAGGCAGCTAACACACATCCGTGTTGGCATGGGGGGGTAACATTTGAAAATGGGAAAAAAATACCACTCCTGAAACTCATGAAGAAAATTCTGGGTCTTAAGCTTGCAAGCTTCAATTACTAAATGGCCCCATCTTCTCTGTACTACTTCCCCAATGCTTTCTGCCTTCAGCGAGTAGAACTGTCAGACAGAAGGGTAGCAGGACGACTTAACAGGGATATAAGTCCTCGCTCCCAAGCAGCCCTTCCTCCCACAGGCATTTTAGTTTCAACCTTAAAGATGAAGTGTTTGCATTTTACCACACTTTTCGTAACAATGTTAATTATTATGGTCATCAAGAATTAGTAAAATAAACCCTGTCTAGACAATTTCCCTTGATATGACCTTACACTGCTTGAAAAAAAAAATAAAATAAAAAAGATTGCTTCATCTGGGGAATATTTTTCTTTCTAATAGTTGACAGTTTACCTTTGGAAATGTGTATTTTAGAAACATAGTTTGAGGGCATCTAAGGGTTGTAAAGTCTAGTGATGACACACCTCAGTGTTTAACAGATCTGTGCACTCTGTCTTACATTTAAAGGCACGAAAACATGTCATTATGAAACCATAATGCACATCCTGTCATGTCTTGTCGCTTAATTAGGTCATGTAGTCTGCCTACCTCATTAAGTGCAATGACTGACTTTATATTTCTACCATTTTTTCAGATTGCTTTTAAAACTCCCAAGGGAAGGTTCTTCCACTAGTTTCTTACAGGATTATTTCATATTCCAGTATATCTCACCATTAGAATGGTTTCTTGACTACTTTTCTATTTATTTAATATCAGGCAATTAAAGTACTGCTTTTCTGCATGATTGCAGGGATTTCGCATCTTCTTATCACTTCCATATCTCCTATATCATTTATATTTCTCTCTGGTTTTGGCAAATAAATACATATTTATAGCTGAAAACTAAAACTAAATGAAAAATGTTCAGTTCCTTCAGCTTCTAGTATTTTATTTTAAATAAAAATTCTGGAAACTTTAAACGATATGCATGGCCAGTCTTATCACAACTGCAATCTAAACATCAGCATGGCTTGCACTCCTTCTCTCACCCATAGCCTGACCTGAGACGTACCTAAAATTAGTTGGCACTTTTTAGTTGCAGGACACCTGAAACAGAAGCACCTATTCTTGCTTTCTTCTTCATGGGTCATAGGCCACAATCCAAGCTTATAAATTCTGCAAAGACCTGTTGAGACTCACTAGGTTTGGACTGACTGTACTTAAAAATATGGTGAGATGACAACACATTTTGCACAGACCTCAGTAGCTGCAATACATGCCTGGAAATTGGGGGAAACCTGAGATGCAAGCTTTCTAGAGGCTCAAGGAGTTTAAATAGACATCTTCTATCTCCTTAGATATAACCTTTACCACCTGGCTATTCTGTAGCTTCTCCACCACTCCAGTGAAAGTTGGGTAACTGTGCAAAAAAGAATGCAAGGTTTAGGAACCTAGAGAGAGAGTAAGGAGGAGATATCCTGGACCCATCACCTAGTGGTAGATTAATACCCAGAACGGAGCAGAAGAGTCCTGGGTTCCAATTTCAAAGCCAGGGTTTCATCCAGTGTCTCTTTCGCACAAAACTGGTCGCCAAAGTAGTACTGAAACTTAGTATTTGTCCTCTAATTTGTTATAGACACGAGCTTTAGGTATAAATCTGCATTCCTTCCATTGGGAATAAGATCTACAGTGTTTTGCAGAGGACAGAGTCCAGGTTTCTGGTTTCTGCTCCCTGGACTATTTCAGTACTCTGCCCAATCCTTGTTTCAGCACAGGCTGTGATGCAAAATAGAGGAATGCAGAATACAGTTCTGTTACAGGAAGTTTTTGTCTGAGTAATTCAAGCTTACATTGGCATTTGAGAGTCTTTCTCTTATACTTGCCTTTGTCAGGGCAATCACCAAGCTGCTTAACTTAAAAAAAAAAATTAATAATACTTGGTTGTGAAAAAAACTGTTTGGTGGTCAAAAATTATGAACTGCCTGGCACTTTCTTAACTTTCTTTTCACTTCATAACATAGTGGCTGGTAGTGACTTATAAACAGTGTTATCTCTGATTTGAGGGCAGAAGTTCATCCATTCCCTAATTAGTATTTTCCATTCATTATTTTCACTAAATATACTGTCCTCTTGTGCCTCTTTTCCATGCATTAAAGTTTGCATATGTATAGAAATCAGTGATCAGGGATGAAGATCTGTACCTGGGGTCTACACAAAACTCCTTAACAGGCTGATACACGAGCACATAGAACTGTCTGCTAAGCACAAAACACTTCAGCTCCACTTTGCAATGGAGTAGCAACCTTGCACATACGTCTAATCTGCTACAAATAGCCACGTAGGGAGATGAAGTGGTATAATAATCATAAAGGAACCCCAATCTTACTGCACGCTAACCTTCTTATGCTGATAAAATGTCATGTGAAGTTTAAGGACAAGACACAGAGGTGGGCTGAATTTCTGCCAGACCGGGCAAGTGTATCCAACATATTAACTAGACAATATGCAGCCAAGTGTTTACAGCGAAATGAGTAATTTACTTGTTCATGTTCAAAAAGTCAATGCGAACTTATTTTATTCTTTAACAACTATATTCCAGACCCAAACCCTTCATTATAGGAAATAGCATGGAGAAGTGTTTGGACTGAATGAAATTTCTGAGCATGTGAATTGACCTGAATCAATTTTTGTAATTTCAAGGCCATTCACTGTGAACACAGTTTAAGACTCCAAGGGAGCACTATAGCAACACATTCAGACTGAATTGCTTGAAATTGGTTAAAGGCTACTTCATTTTCTTCAGCTCCATTTTGGAAAGCATGTTTTGATAGGGTAAAATTAATTTCAAGTTGAACTGCTGAATTGATTAAATGTCTTATTGTATTTTACTGTAACTTTATTGTAATTCCAAAGCTCCTAAAAAACCAAAACAATAACTACAAAAAAAGCTACAACAGTGATACCTACTGCAGCTTCAGAAACTTCTTCAACTCCTCAACTATTTCCTTTAATTTTTTTTCTTTCATTTTTTTAGCTTTTTTCAGTGATGATGCATAGTCTTTTTCCCCTCTGCTTGTTTTCTAGATGAATATGGTCCTTCCAGGATGGCCAAGAAGAGCTCTTGATCTGCTTTTTTTTTTTTTCCTGTAAAATTATAATGACTCCCAATGGTGCATTACTATGAGCAGTTTACAGGAATGTGACATAAGATTTACTAGGATATTAGGAGGAGAAAAGTGGAAAGAAGTTTTTTATTCCTGCAATGTGGATTTCTAAGACTTGTTCCTATAATCAGGCCTCTTAAGAATAACATCTCTCACTGTTTTCCATGAAAGATGCTCATCAGCGCTCCAGAAACAAAAGCTTCTTGCCCAGCTGCCCATGCAGCACTTTGCTCCTGGCACGAAACAGAAGGCAAGAGCCACGCTTGCAGCTGAATCTCGGCTGAACACGGAGCTTTTGTAAGGGCAGAGCTGCACAGCCCGCATTCACCGGTCCCACGGTCAGTCACGGTTACTTGCACCTACAATTGGAAGTTAAAAATATTTAGCTAGGACGTTGCTGAAAGTGTCTTACCTGCAGCCATGCACCCAGAGGCACTTTGTTGAGCACCAGATCATCTGGAAGTCTGGTTTCACAGCCAAGGGTAATGGCTTAAGACATTTTTTAACAGACATTACTACCGTGTGTTACAGGTGAAAATGGAGATATCTGGATTGCATAAAAAGAGTCTTATAATCTGTTTTCCATAAGGTAAGAAAGGAATAATAAATAAACCCAGACTGATGGTTATATACTCTCTCTTATGGTAACCATTTAAGGAGTCTCATCTTGCTGTAACTTAAGGGGAAGTTTGCATCTGAACCATCATGCTCAATAGCCACCAATTGGTTCCTGTGACTCTGTCCAGCCTCCTTTAAACTTATTTTTATGCTTTTTACCTTCACAGCATTCTGTAGCAGTAAGTTTAATAGTACTTTTATGCAGTCTTGAAAATTTGACAGACAAAAGTACTTTTGTCTCAGACCTTTTGTCTTGTAATTTGATTTGGTTCTCTTAGGTGCCCTGTTATGAGAAGCAGTAAATGTCACTTCCAGTTTACAATGTTGGTTTTTGCTGTCATTTCTCCCTTTGGTAACTTTTTTTCATACTGAAAAATATTAGTGTATTTCTCTCTCCCCTTATGGAAGCCATTGGTCTGTACCTCTTGTACAGAGGTACCCTGTACCTCTCCTCGTTCCACTGCTGATTCTCCGCAAGAGGATAGCCAGAGAGCCAACATTTTATGGCACAGAGTATGTATCAATTTTTATGAGGGAACAACACCATTTTCTGTTTTGGTTTGTTTCTTTTTCCTTCCCTAGTTGTTCCTACCTTTCTGTTAGCCTCTCTGGCTGGCGCTGAGCATGGAGCTGGCATTGGCACAAAGCTGTCCACAGTGACTCCTAACTCGTTCTTCTAACTGGAAAAAAACAATCCTTAAGTATGCAAAATTCTGGCGTTTTCTTCCCACGCACCTAGCTCTGACTGTATCAATACTGATTTTCATCTCCTGTTTTGTTTCCCAGGCACCTGATAATGAAATCATCCTCCAACATTTTGTCAGCCTTTAGATTAGTCCTGCCTATGTATTCCTTTGAGGAGAACCTTTACAGAAGTCTCAAAGAAGATTAATAACAGATTGGGAGGGAAGAACTGGACAGCCAATGACTAGGATCTAACAAAAGAAGAGTAAAGATGGAACATTTCTGATGTTCCAGAATACAAACTGGGAAGATAAAAGCAGCGATTTCTGATTTTAAAATGTTTCGGATCACAACACTTCATCCCAAGGCTAATTAAGGCAGTCCTTTCTGGGGAGCATTGCAAGCAGTTTCCACAGAACAACCTTTCCCAATAAAGAAAGATTTTCACCTGGAAATTTCTACCAATTCTTGTATGCAATATTCAGCTGCAAGCACTTCATCGAACAATGATATTTCCTCTGAACTCTCATACCATTGGTCATGATCCACGCTGTTTTGATTAAATTGGATTAACTGCACCATGTTGTCCAGTTTTACAGGGCATTTTCTGAAATATTGCACAGATAAGACATTATGAGTACATATTTTTACTGCATCTGTCCTTCAGTGCAGAGAGTGCAGCCTTCATGGTGCCGTGCAAAATAAAAGGAAGGCTACAGCTGCATTTCTGCAGAGCCCTGCAGCCTCTAATCATGGTGCCTGTATCCGCCCCTACTTACTCAAGATAACAGCATTTTAAAATATTTATTTCATTTCTAGATGTTTCCATGTGAATTCCATTCATGGGAGCATTCTGTGTTGAGTCCACCCAAGACTGAAGAAAAAGTATACCGCAGCCCAGAAGTAAACCCTATAAATCCTGCAGTTTTATTCTGCCACAGCTGTTTAGTAAGGTATTGCAGTATTACAACTACATTTTGCAGATGTTCACTGTGCCTGTATTTGAATATCTCCAACTGGACAATGTATTATCTCTGTAAATGTGTTTCTGTGCACTGAGTTGTTTTCAAGTCCATAAAGTTTGAAAACACCACGTGGTTGTTCTAATGTCAGCACTCTGTTTACACAGTGAAGTGTTACACATGGACTCTTGCAGAAGTAAATAAAATTATCTCAGACTTATCAGACTGTCACACAGCTGGGGAAAAATGTCGCATTTCTTTCTGACACATCACTCTGGAATAGAGCAGATCTCAGGAAATAGTACAACTGTGGGAAAAGTTATCTCTGGAGTTAACTATCTCAATAACCATGTTGCTGTACGTATTAAGGCTAACCTCGATATGACTCTCATTTCACTGCAGTGGGACTCCTGCAGCAAGTGATATACAGTGAGACCGAGTGGAGATAAGGGACAGTGAGGAGGCAGTTTAATTTTAATTTTAAAATAAGTGTAAATAGAATCGTAGCTCAATTTCTTACCAGCCCTTTGTGAACACTCTGCAGAATGGTACCTTCAGTTCCAGAGGTTTATAAAGGGACAGAACATTTAAGGCCCAGTCCCTTAAACGTGTCAGTGAACGATTTTCCATGAGGGAGCTGTTTCATGCATCAGTGGAGCCAGTCTGCTTCACACACCCCCTAACATTTCATTGAAGATGAAATCTCCTGTGGTTTCCAAAGAGGCTGTGCTTTGGTGGGTGACTGTGTTACCACCTATTTTAAATCAGGTTTTAGCCCTTGTGTTTTTGTTAGCTTCCTATCACAGAGATTCATATACCCTTCTGAATCCTAAACACAGCGGTAGCATTAATTACATATTTACAAGGGCAAAATACAGAAATAAATAACTTCACAGAACACAGAACCATGTTCAGAGAGAGGATGGTCAGGCAGGACATATGATTTTAAATCCTTCTGATCTGGCAAGGAAGAGATTACTGCTTTCCATATTCATATTTTATATTTTGAGTGACTACAGACTAACCTCACAGAAAGCCCGGAATATCGGCTTGTCTGCACCCGGGAGCTGACACCGGAATATGTAATCAGGAGAGCCTGCCATCTGATTAAACCTCTCCTGACACCGCCCCGGCTCTGGTGAAATTTCAACTGCCTCTTCCCTCTTGCTCTGCCATTGCGAGAGGCACGGCGAGGCATTATACATACCCTGCTCGTTAATGACGGCTGACCCCGGTGGTTCAGCCCAGGCTGTCTCCTGGGGGGGACACGGCAGAATTGGGCTGGCACCAGAGCACGGGCTGCGCTTCAGACCAGCCGGTCAGCAGGGACCCCCAGTCTGTATCACCGACGACGGCAGCCGCCTTTCATTTCCTCCTGTCCCTTGAGTTTTTAACGTTATGGCGCAGGGAAAGTGCCTTTTAGTATTTCATTGACCATATTCATTATTGCTGCTTCTCTGAGCCATTTGGACCAGAGCAGGGGAGGTGGCGCGAGGGGAAGGGAGATGTAGTGGAAAAGGAGAAGCATCACGTTTTCACTGATGCTGCCACCACAGGCTACTGCACTGAAAGTTAAATAAATCCTTTGGAAAGCTGTAAGATCTCTGACTGCACTGAAATCCTTTGTTATCACAATGCACTTTGCAGCACTCTGTCTCTGGGCATGTTTTCTCCATTTTTGTAGCAGACATGATTTGTCCCAAAAGATGGCATAAATGGCCTTTCCCCCCCATATGGATAATGAACACAGACCTTAAGCTCATTTATTGTATTGCAGCATCCAGATATGTCAGAGACCCCACGCTCAATCACAGGAGACTTCACTTCTGGTGTGAAGAATTTTTGTGATCATGACAGAGAAGGTGTCTTGAAATGAGGATGTGCCTGAGGTGGGAGATTACAAGCCAATGGAGTGAATGAAAGATATAAAATATATCCTCAGTATGCACTTCTACCCTTCAAGGTTACTGAATAGAGTATTGGAGACTATCTTATTAATGTAATAAAACAGGCAGTGCATTTGCTGCAAGCATCGTGGAAAACATGGGTCCTTATATCTGGAAAAAAAAGAGAGTTGCTACACCAGCCCAAAGCACAAATTCATTAGTTAACAGGAGCTGAGGCAGAAGGCCGTGTTTACCTTAACCATCTGTCTGTGAAGTCATTTTCCCTCCTCTTCTTCTTCTAATACTGAATAGCCTTACAGGGAGACATGTTCTCAGAAAAGAGCTCAACCAGCGCTCCTCTACTTTTCCCAAATCTGTTCAGTAACAGCTGAGGATATCAGCTAGGATACAAAAAAACAGTATTGCCTCACTGCTTTGAATCCCATGGACAGAAGACTTGAATTTGAGGAATCCCAGCTTCTGAAAGATATATTGGAACTTCTTACCTTCTCTGCAGAAAAGACAGAAATTGCCTTTTGCAATCTGCCTGACAATCACAATGCTCCATTTTAAAAATGACTAAAAATGACAAAATTAATAATATAGTGCAGCTTTTTTGTTGTTGTTGTTGTTGTTTTGGTCTAATCTACCAATCTAGGTCCTGTATGTAAGTACATGCCACCAAAAAGAGAGGGCTTGGGATGCTGACCTCATACACAAACTATGTTTAAGTGAGAGGTCTTGTGGAGGATCAACTATGCAGTACAAGGCTCTGACTCTCATTAATAACAAGGTATAAGCTATTTACCGTGAAGTATTAAGTAGAGAGGTTTTGGTGAAGTTGGATGTTTTTAACATTCAAACACAGGCACTCTCAGATCACCTGGTTTAAATTCTTCCCTGTAGTCAGAGACAAAACAGCAGTGTATTAATAAATAAACAGAGTGCATTCGTCAATAAATAGAAGTGTTAGGAAATTTTCCAGTGGAACAATTTCAGCTGAAAGATTGCAATGTTCTATGGAGGCATCTCAGTTTTGGTAAAATCCCATGAAACCACAGGCAGGTGAGCTGTGCTGGGAGTGAGCTTAAGGGGAACGTGGGAGGCACAGGGTCTTTGCCCCTGCAACAAGCCCTCAGAGGAAGCTTTTCTGGAGCTGAAGACCTGAAGCACTCTGGTTCCTGTCTCAAGGTGCAAAAATATTCCAGAACAGCCATGAACTGACACCAAAATAAGCTATGTAAGTCATAAGATTTTTTTTTTCAATTGTATTTGCAATCAGAACAGATACTGATTTTGAAACCTCAGTATTTGCCTGGAATCAGTAATCCTCTGTTTCAGGCCAGCTGTATGAATTAATATTAAACACCAACATACCTCTTTAACAAACAAAGCTTTTACTTCATATTGCTTCTGATCAATGTCTTTTTCCACTAAAGGGGAACTGATATAAATCCAAGAAGGGCTGAGAGCTTCCTATGACATCAGTAGCTATTTTTATCACTATCATCATCATGAAACCTTGCAGTACCATTGTTACTACTCAAGTGAAATATTAGCAAAATCTTAAAGAAGGGACTCAACGGGTTCTGGGTGTGTACCACCACCACAGAATGCAGAGGCTTGTGTTTTACTTTTCTTCTAGCCACCCTGCAGCCTCAGGCACAAACATTCATAACAGGAGCTCAGTAAGAGCCTGTGAGTCTGAACTGAGCTTCATGCTACGTGCTGCTCACGTATGGTCTGTCCAGGCCACCTGAATAGGACCCTGGAGCTACCGCAAGGTGCTGAGCATGCTTGTGCTCTCCTCCCCAGGACAGTTCTGGTGTGGACATATGTTCCCTTCTGCTGACTTAGCTGTGAGAGTAGAAATACCCAGCAAAGGGATGGAGTGAACCTCTGGGTGTGTTGACCTCTTGTGCTGCTGCCCAAGTTTCTCCAGAGCTTGTCTGTCAGCATTGTGTGAGAAGACAAGGACTGCAATTGTTTACTTCTTCCTATAGAGAGGGTACAAGGGGGAGAAACTCACGGAAACATTTCTTTCTGTGCATTCCCACAGAGGTCAGTCACAGTCCTACCTTGCGAATTACATGATTTAAACCCTTCTGTGAAGCAAAAGTACATTGATTGCGAAAGTTCGCATTTAAGCAGAGCACCTTCATGGTTACATTAATTATTTGACATATTTGTTGGCCATGTAGAAAACTAGCAATTCCCACCCCAACAGCTAAAGGAAATGTTTTTTCACAGTCTGCTGGGAAGTAGCTTTGTATACGCAAATAAAACCTACAATGAACTGTTAAGCATTCAGTCCTCAAATTTCTGTTGTGTCCCAGTTATTAACCACAGATGTCCAGTAATGATCACTCTTTGTTCACCAAATTGACTTTTTTTCCCTTTGGGGAGAAGGATGGAGCAATTTGGCTAAAGAAAGTCTGTCCTTCCACTTCTTGTTTCCTTAATGAAAAAAAAAAAGAAATCTCTTGAAACATGGAGTAGGTTAATTGGAGCAACAACTGTCTTGTTCAGTTAATCAGCTCTGAATTCACCAATAGGCATCCCAACTGGCACTGGAAGTAATCACTGGAAGTGTAGGAGTGTGTATATAAGCTAGCCAAAGCTCAAAGAACAAAACTGCGCCTGTGATGACTGAATAGACAGCATTATCCTGATGAAGGATTTCTTAGAAAATTATTTCAGTGGAACAAAATAGGATATGCACAGTACAAAAAAGGAAAAGCAGAACAATATTAAAATGAAGGAGATCATAAAAAAAAGGAACATTAAGACTTGAATCTACAGAGTCAATAGAATTCAGTTGAATAGCCCATTGTACCTATTCTGCTGTAAAAAAGCTCTATTTGGGAAAAGGACTTTACTTTAGCCTGAAGTGACACTATGAAAGGAAATTTTCTGACTAAGAATTTGCTGGGACAGTGACAGTCATTACTAAAATAAGAAGAGACAATAACATAAACTTCTACTAAAAAATACCTACTAGCACAAGCAATCTAAATATATTCTCCTATTTAAGAGACATTAACATTCATAACACCTGGGAGCTTGCTGTTACACCTCTAAACCTGGCTCTGCACAGTGGGCCTTCACTCATGTTCTGCCTCTCCAAAGTCATATTACTTTTCCCCCAAACATTCAATTAGATGACAGAGAACTAACCTGAACCAGCGAAAGCCAGCATAGCAATGTCGTCTCATTATCTCTTTGCTAAGAGATACCTCTTTTTTTATTTTTCTAGCAACAAAGGGCTGGGTCCTGCTCTGTGCTACACCAGGGAGTTTGCCAATGTAATTTTAGAGGGATCAATCGAATGGCAGAGTACAATTGAGTGCCAATGGGGCTAGTCTCAAGGCATGGATAGGACGTCATGTCCTGGATCAGCATGGAAGAGGTCATGTCTCTGTCATTTTTTTCTTGACAGCTTTTGATTATGCAACTCAAGCTGTGGAAGTCCATGGCTACGTTAACAAAAGGATTCGTGCTGTATTTAGGCACCTCAATTCCACATGTAGACCTTTGACCTGTGCCTTTGACATGAACCTTCCCCGGACACCAAACCTTTCCCTTCCACAACAGCCCAGAAGTGCCCCAGTCTCGACACCACTGCCTAGCTGTAGCCCAGCTCACTTCCAGCTTCCAGCCCGACCCACGAGCCAGCTCATGTCAGGTTCTCTCATCTAAAGCCCCCAGGTGATGATTGCTGCCAAAGGAGGCCTGCCTGGCTGGGTTTCCATGGAACGGTGCCCGAGATCACGCTGGCAACGAGTGCGGTGTAGTCCTGCCCATGCAGCATAGACAGCAGGACCTAATTCAGGTATCACAGACGCTGCCAGCAGCCTTAGTGCTTAAATCCTTTTTGTGTAGGCAGTCCTGAGGGACAGTTCCTCAAGTCGTCCTATAATTCCTAGGGACAGCTAAGATAGTGGTCTTATTTGTTTATGCTTAAAATTTAAGAAGAGTAATTTTGGTTAAATGGATACAAATTTATATTACAAGAGAAGTAACAGCATAAAGCTAATTATGTGACTTCCCCCCCCCCCCAAAAAAAAAAAAACGCATCTTATTAGATAATAAAACTTGGCTAACCTTTCTGCACTACCACAATATTCCATGGCAATTGTTATGACCTGTTTTCTGCTCTTGGCAGGGAGTAGGCTCCTTTCTATCAAGGTCACACAGAAGAAACCTAGCTGATACAAAAAAGGGGACAAAGTCTAAGAAGCATTTTGTATCAGTTGTTGGCATGCAAAGACATAATAATAGTACCTAGGCTGTTAAATCAAAGTGTGCCATTTAAATAGCATAAAAAATCACTCTGGCTAAGAGAAATGTAATAACAGGGAATAAAGCAACAGGAAAATCCTCTAAATCCTCAAGAACTAAAGCAAATCCATTCATTATAAGCCAATAAATTTGAACCAGAAATCTAAATTGCTCTATTAGGGAGCCATCAGTGGTAATTCTTTGGCCACAGAAGGTGGGATATCTGTGATTAAGTCCACCGGTGCCAAGATCAAAAGAAACCATCAGACATTTAATCACATCACAGATGACATCTGAAGGAGGCTCCTGTTTGCTGTCACAGTTTGCTGAGGGGTTGTGTCAGGCTGCTTGGGGAGTTGTCCCGAAAAGAAGTCATGCCTGTTACTGAACAGTGTCCCTGTTTACACGATGCCCAACTCTGCTCAACTGTGTGAGGACCAAAGCTGTCAGCAAAGAGAAATTCCTAGCTGATGAAATCACACTTGTACTTGGCACTTTTCTGAATGCAATCTTTGTGAAGAAGTCAGATTTCAATAACACAGATGTTACAGGGGAAGGACAGTCTAGTTACATCCTATTTACAGCAATGTGACTAAGATCAGAGTCTGGCTTGAAATATCTAAAACTGAAACTTGAATAATTTGGACACAAAGGATCAGAGGGTTTGATAGGAAACAATAAACACTTTTAAGCAATACTTTGGTTTTGGTCTTCCTCATTGTGGTCAACCAAATAAGCCTCTCTTATACTGAAATAAACTTAGTAACAGGCATTTGTTCATTCCCTGAAATCTGAATGTTCTTTGTGGTTTTCCAGTAAACATTCATTGCAGTTTGGGACCACTGATTTCTCTTCTGAGAATTCCTTGTCTGGACAGATCTGTCCTTCACCTTTTTGCAGGTTTTTTCCTAAGACAGAATAAAAATCAAAGATCTTATCTTTGCTCCATTATGCTGGCTTTGTATCATACCAAGCCTGTTGGTTTCTGTAGAAGGACATCATGATCTTCATGTATCAAATTCAAGAATGAAATCCTAAATACATAATGCTTTTCTAGACATGATCAGGCACAGTATGATCGACGTTCATAGTGATCTGAAGAGTGTCATGGCCAAAGCAGAAGAAATCCTGTCTTGGGAAGAATCATTCTGGGAAGCAATAAGATTAAACAAGGGAAAGAAGGATTGGAGAAACAGAACTGCTTTCTTCTTGATCTGTCGTGTTATGTCTGTGCAGTCATTCATCAGCTGTGTCACAAGGATATAGTAATTTGCATTTCATCGGTTAAAGGATCTGTCTTCCAGTGTTAGAGGATCAAGAAGTGTAAGACTATCTGTAGTCTCTAAACTATAAGCACTTCTTACCCGATTTGAGCATTAGTTCAGTTAAATACAGGCCATAACACAACAGTAATGACAGTTCTATTGCTAATTAGCAAGTGCAGTTCCTAAAACACCAGTGCAGTATGCTTTTTTTCTTGAATTAGTTACACTTGACACCTCTTTTTTTTTCACAGAAGGTAAAGATTTATTGCAACATCCTAGCTCAGCCTGTGATGCGCGATGTATTTGCGACAGAGAACCTAAGGGTTGTTAACCTGACTCAGATTTTACGTACATCAGGCCCTATCACTTCTTTCAGCCAAAAACTGCTTCAGCTCCAGAATGCCTGCAAGAAAAGCTATGGGAAGACAATATCTGTGTAAGTGTGCACAGACAAAAGCACTTAGGAGTTCTCATTTTTTATCCATGTACTGCAAGGCTGTGTCATTTCTGTAGAAATTAGCAGGAAGAACAGAAGTGAGGGGGACACTAAGCCTCAGGAAGCTGTAATGAAACTGTTAAACACACTACCCCAAAATAAACCACAGAGAGGACACATTTTTTTCTGTAATACAATGATATTTAACATAGGCATGTTTAAAAAGGGTACACCATCACACAGCCGAAGTATTGTTCAAAGCTTTCTTGAGTAAAAGTGTGATTTACCAAAAGACTTTTTGGCCATGTGGACTTATTTTGTGGAGATTTTAATTTTGTTGGATAACATATCGCTTCATTTTGCTGTATCAAGGATGACTCAATACTGGGGACTGGCTGCTAATAGCTCATGTCATTAGTTTTAATTGGATAAGGTCCATTTGCACAAGCAAATATCCCTGGGAGCACGCAAAGATTCTCTACTTTTCACAAACCTTACTCACATGAGCTGGAAACTGCTCCATGATAGCAGGAACATGTTGGTGAAGCCAGTGGTATGTGCAGCCCCTGTTCCTTCTAATTATGTGAAGAACAGAAACATGCTTATTAGCTGAGACATCACTGCCTTCCACCTGATGAACTGTAAAACTTTCATCTCAGGCTGAGCCTGCAACTGCTTTAAAGCTGCCTGGTTATCTGTGAACTAGCATCCATGTTAGACCTGAAGTACTTCTGTTTGAAAGCCTCAAGCTATTCTTCAAAATAAATGTAAGGACAGAAAGAATATTTTTAACAAGACCAGCTTTCACAGACAGCATTTGAAAGTTTAGCACCCCATTCAGCATCAGTGCATGATTTTTTAAGTTAGCATGAAACATTTTATGTTCACAACATGACTAATAACTAGGGAAAAAGTTATATATGATTCCTCTTTAACTGTCATCAGAAAGTGAAGTTTAAGATGACTGACTGTTGAAATTTTTGCTGGCAATCATGAAATCATGAAGGCCAAACATGAGCTGGCATGTGGAAACGGAGGAGACCTGAGGAGCCAACATGAGCGGGTGGTGCCCACGCTGGCCATGGCATACCCTGCCACCAGACAGCGCTGCTTTTAATGGAACAGGTTCACAGACCCCAAAGGCTCTGTGTCAGTGGAAGATTTGCACAGGAGATTTCTGCTTTCTGGTGTGCCTGACAAAAGCTAGCAGAAGCCAGCAAAGAGAGCTAGTGAACAAACCTTTAGGTTTGTTTCTTCTCCACAGGAGTGAACCTGGCTTTGTGTCTGGGATGCAGGTAGACGGAACAACAAAAAAAAAAAAAAAAAAAAAGCCAAAATATTAAACAGAAATATAAGCCCCAGAGGGTAAAGATTTCTACTTGGAATGAAAGGCATAAGAATATTGTGAGGGTCATATAACCTGGTGTCCTCAGGTGATATTCATTGCTTTGCTGAAAGCAAAGGCACAAAATGTTCTATAATGCACCCAAAGCACAGAACTACAAGCTTAGGGTAGAAGAGGGTCCCCGCAGACCTCATCTACTGTTCAGCTTTTGCCGTGGAGTGTTGGGACTGATTACCTTATAATTTCTACACAGATAATATTTTGCATCAGTGAGTTCTATGAATTAATTCAGCACAGCTTAAAAGCATTCTTCCTTATTTGCAGGCATTATCTCCTCCTTCCCCGCTCCCTGCACTGTGATTAACTCCAATGGCTACCATCCAGTTCATGACTAGATTGATCACAGGTTCATTCTGTCTTCATTTCCCATGCTTATTACTATGTCAGATAATTGTGGCATTTCCTGAATTAATATTTTGCCAACAGACAACCCTGCAGAACACACATATCGCTAGACCTTTCTGCGTGGGGAGGTGCTGACTACCCAGAAGCAGATGGATTGGGGGGTAAATAAATACAGACATCCAACAGAGCTCGTGGGTGACTTTGGAAAATTAGGCTACATATTTAGTCTCTTACATTCGTATTTAGTTTCCTAGCTTTGGATACTATTAAATGTGTGTGCATGGGAGTGTTTCTCTGGAGCTTTGCAAAAAGGGTGCATAAGAGGTAACATCACATAATGTTTCTTATACTTCTTCCTTGTGCTGCTTCATCTGATGAACAACCACAATCCCCAGCTGCCAAGTCAAAGAATATATCTTCCTTTCACACAGCATCTGCCTGTCTGACATGTTCTTGGGAGTTGCCATATGTACTTATCTCCCGATATTTTGTCTTGGGTGCAGTATTCACTAAACTCTGCTACGGATTGCTCATCCAATTTTAGTGCTGCAGTTTTCAAACCAACAAGCTCAGGATGCCTCTGAATAAGTCTTTTAACAGAGTGGTACATCATCTTAAATTAAAATCAGAGGGTGCTTCCATGTTCAGACGTATTTGCTCATGTGTTCCAGCAGCTTTTCAAGCTGAAACACACTCGAAACATATTTCTGACAGCTCCAGCCTCAGAAACCTCTCAGGCTAATGGGATTACACTAACTGCAGTGGTGCTTTTGTTTTCAATAGAAAGCACTTCCAAAACAACATGAATTAAAGACACCAGCAGAAATTCAGTCATAGGGTATTTGTGAAGTTGCCCGACAGGAATTTCAGATAGTTCCTTCTCTTAGCCACTCTCTTCCTCGCTCTGCTTGGTCAGTAACATCTCCACGTCGAAGAGAGCTAGATGGCCCACAGGGGTGAAATGGCAGCAGCTCCCTTGTTGTATCCCCCTAGCTTCATAAAACAAACATTTGTTAGGTAAATTACTTTTTCTTCCTGAGTCACCATGGTACTTGGTGAAATGTTTGCTGTATGCATTGACTTTTCCTGCTTTGACCTGGTGATGGCCCACATGTTGACGATTTATAGCTAACTAAAATATAAGGGGGCAGACTTAGGGATCCTTTTCAATGCTTATACATTATATTTAATGCAGCTACATTAAATTATTCTTCTCTGGATGTCACAAATATTTTTTCCATAAACTTCTAATTTGGGCTCATCATATCTTATCATTATTATGCAACAAGGAGGGCAAACATTCCAGGCCTAGCTACTCTATTTATTTGACTAAGATCTGATGACCGAAAGGTTGGAGAGCCTCCCCTATGAGAAAGACTGAAGGAGTTAGGTCTTTTCTTCCTGAAGAGAAAGCTCAGGGGGTACCCCATCACAGTATTCTAATACTTAGACAGCAGCTACAAAGAGGACAGAGGCTCTCTCTTCAGAAGGAGCCACACGGAGAAGGGGAAATGGGTACAAATTTCACTGGGAGAAGTTTCATCTTGACATAAGAAAGACATTTTTTACAGATTGTAAGAACAATCATTCCCTGGAGCAACCTTTCCAGGGAAGTGGTAGAGTGCCCATCTCTGGAGGTTTTTGAGATGCTATTGGACAGGGTGCTAAATAATCTCACCTGGGCTCTCTTTCCCATGAAAAGTTGGATCAGATGATCTTTCGAGGTCCCTTCCAGCCTGGGCTGTTCTATGGTTCTATGATTCTTATGATCTGCTCTGACAGAAAGGAAACTACCTTCACAGCTGAAACTGCAGCAGTTTGCCACAGACATTTCCAAAATACTGTAAGAGTGGGAAGAAATAGTCTCCTCCCAGAACCCAGATAATGTCACACACCTGGGACTCTGAGAAGGTCCAGCTAGATTATACCTGCAGTCCAGAGGCAAGTTGAAGTACACCATTAGCTTAGCTCGTTTTTTTCCTAGCTGTTGTGAAAAAGATGAACAAGAAAATAGTTGTCAACATTTTGTGCTTAGAAGAATGGGACAAGTATGTGTGACTCACATACTCAGACTCCTATCTTTTCTACAATAAAGTGATAGACTATGACAGAGGATCTGCATCCCTTCAAAGGAGGAAAAGCATGTACTCTGATATAGGACAACATTAAGTTACAGCCCTCTGGGGTCAAGGAAGAAGCTGGCAAGGAATTAAGACCTGAAGGTGTGAAAGTGTGACTGAAGCACTGTTTCTGAGCACAGACATCTACACAGCTTGTTTTGAAACTGCTCAAAAAGGTTCTTTCTCATTATTACCATTTTTTCTGGCTCCTGTCATGTCCAGAAATAACTAATTATGGGAATGCTTGCAATCCTTTATCTCCAGCGTGACTGGAAACAAGAAATATGGGTGCTTATCATAAAGGACTTCTACTTTTTTTTTTTTTTTTTCAGGCACACTGATTTAGATAAATATGGTTCCTTATATTTTCGCAAGCCTATTAGAACTGAACCTGTTTCTGAACTTTCTAGTCTTTCATATTCAGCTAAAAACCCAAACAAATTCTCCTGTAAGCTTAATGCGATATTGTTCAATGTTTTGAATTGAAGGCACTGAGCTTTCAGTACCTAGCTGAAAGATATCAAGGTCAAGTTTAAGTAGGCCTCTGAAAGTTTTGTACGCTTTTAATAAGCATCAACCAGGCATGCATACTTCTCAGTCTTTTGCATCTGTTCTCTATTGGATGTGAAGGTCACTTCTCTTACCAGCTAGTAGAGATAAAGGGAAAAAGGAGCTCCTACCTATGTCCCAGCAGGAAAGTGGTTGTGCACATTTGCTGGAGTGTGGAATTCATTAGATGCATTGCTGCTGGCAACTTCTAAGAAACTGAATAAATCACTAAGCCCTCACTTTCTGTATAGAAAGGTTTGGCTCAGACAAAAGTACAAGCAACTTGTTTTTCAGCAAATTAAGCCTGGGCAGTTCAGGGCCATCTAAAGAATTAGCTGTGTATGATTGAAATTAAGGATACCATCAAAATCTCCTCATATTTGTTTTCATTTGCAATATTTTTAGATAGTACAATGGTCAGTAAGAGAAGAAAATAGAGACCTCTGAAATACCTCCAACTTTGCAAACTAACATATCAGAAATGCAGAGCAGCACCACTCACAAGTGTGATTAATAATAATTTTTATTTTCCAAAGCAGAATAAGCCTCCATTCAGATCGGGTTTCCATTAAATGGGCAGGTTTCACGCAAAAATCCAAAGACTAACTCCTGTCCTGAAGTTAAGGATGTCTACCACAAGCCAAGTAATATCCTGTGGATATATATTCTGTATAATATTGTCATAATATCATCATTGTTTCACAGATCTCATAATATTTCTTACTTTATAAACCTCATCTCTTCAAGTCAGGACAATGTAGACTGAATTCTCATTTCATTCAGTTCATTTTACTTTAAAGGCACCACAATTACAGAAAAAAAAATGTAAACATAAACATCATGTGAGATAATAGTACAATGCAGAAGTAATACCTACATGATGTCAATGGGATCAAGGAAAAGAGTCTTACCATTTTCAGCAGATGATGGATTGTGAATAAATTAAGTATTTGTAAATAACTTTAGGTATTAGTATGAAAGTGATTATATTTTTCTAATTTGCTAAGAGGTTAAAGAAGAATTTAAAGAACACAGTCCTTGAAGGAAGAATGCTTTAATGAACTTTGTAGAAATAAATTAGCTTTTTCTAGGAAAGGATTAAAAAATAAAGCCTTGTTTGTTTTTTTTTTCTCTCTGAAAGTCAGAAAGAACTGACATAAAAAATAAAGGTTCCTTGGAAAATGTTAAGGCAGTAAATACTTTTTTCTTAAAAGTCATGGAATGCCACAGGTTGATTACATATAACCTTAATTTGGAAGCCTTGAGTACAAGTGCTATGTTATAGTCTTTATTAACTACACAGGTGCAAACTTTTACGACAGCCTGCTTTATTCAGTCAGTGCTTAGGGCAGACCAGTGTTCACTGAAGGAGCTGCCAAATATTGTCTTTTATCAGTGTTCCCTTTGTCCGTGGAGTACCTTCTGGCACTCACTTTGCACAGTGAGAACTGTAATTCAGGTTCCCCCAGCTCTGCCCTGTGGAGCGGGCTCTGTCAATGGAGGGCAAATCCTATGATGCAAAATTGTTCCTTTGCTGAATGAGTAAGATAGATAGTGCCTTCTGGGAGTGATGGGACTACCAGAGCCTTACAGGATGCACAATCTGGCCTTGCAAAGGGGGGCATCCAAATTTCCAAGTCCTTGAAATAATGTAGTTCACATCATAATGCTGAAATGATTCAACATACAGCAGTTTATCTATAAAAAATATTCCATCTTTAAACTTTATGTCGTGATTCGGGTAGGAAAATACTTTTATGTGTTTGCAAAGCAAAGATTTTGATGTCTTTATAGTTCTAAATGTAACCCACCTTTTCCTCCTGTTCTTCTCAGCATCACTGCATTAAAATTTATCACCAATTAATAGCCAGGCACTAGACAGAGATGCCCGTTGCTTCAAGGAGTTTTCAAACAGATAAAGTCTTAGAGGAAGAAAACACTGTTATCTTCGTATTGCAGATTGGGAGCTAAGGCACAAAAAGATTAAGTGGCATGCATGAGTTTAACCAGGAAGCTTTTAGCAGTCCCAGAAATTGAACCTGAAGTACAAGACTGTTCTTGCAACCACCTAATTTTTTGGAAGTACTGCCAGTCTTGCAGCAATATTCCTTTGTATCATGTTAAAAGTTTCTAGAACACTCTTCCCACTTTCTGATTTCTCTTCCTCAAAAGTGTGTTTTGTCCTTAATTTCAGGAACTGAAAGCAATGAAACCAGTCATATGAATAAAACTACAAAAAGCAGGTATAATGATTTGCAGCATTTCTGCTCGCACAATGAATGTAGATGTTGTGAGGTATGTATTCCTTGTTTACTCAGAGAGTAGGGATGAAAAACTAGCTGTCCTGAAACTGCCATGCTTACCAACTACCTCACATCAGCATATGTCCCATGTCTTGGTGGGCTGTTTCAGTACTCTAAACAAATCCCCATCTTCTGTAACAGGAAATCAAGAAGAAGGGGCAATATTTTCATTTTGGGTCATCGGATTAAAACACCTGAGGATCTGAATGCATTTTTTGCCAGACATCTGTAGTACCATAGTCTCACAATGGTTCCTTTTGGAAAGATAGGAGCTCCTTCACCTGTAGGAGCAAGTGATGACGTCTCTCTCCTTAAAAGCAGCAGCAAGGGAACGCTCTCCTTTCCCACACCCCGGGGTGTACGCAGGCAGTGAATGGGTTGCAGCTGCCTCGTCCTCTCTGTCACCCCTAAGTCCAAAGCCAGGAGCTGAGCTGACCTGGAGGGAATATTCCTTTCCTGTCCTATTGCAATGATACGTGATCCTCATCTAGCTGTTCTTGTTTTCATACAGTTTTAGAAATGTACTGTTGAAGTTGCAACACATGCTCAGAGGGAAAAAAGGGTTAATGAATATTAAAAGCAAGTAATTAATTTCTCCTCTATGTTATTCCCGAGCAGGCTTTCTGGAACATCCATGTAAATTATGCATAATAGCTTTATGAGGTGAACTTTCCATTTGTGTAGCAGGCAAAAGGTGCCTTTTTTTTTAGCAGCCTGTGGGGATTCAGCTTGTGTTTTGGAGTGAACAGATAGAAATTCTGGAATATTTCTAGAAATGTTTTGTTTTCCTTTCAAATTAGGCATCTTCCGTAGAAGGTAAAAGTCTTGGGATAGAAGATTTTATTAATCTTGAAATTATACAAAGGATGAAGTGAGAAAATCAAAGCCTGATTTGCTGACTAGTACTCTTTGTGAAAAGATTGCATATTACTCAGAAAACTAAATATAAATATGGCACTGGACTGTTAAACAGGTAAAGAATGTTTCAAGGCAAAGCAGCACCCTTGTTCCAAAAGCATCTTTTATTCATTTTATTTATCAACCTCTCACTAAGGAACAAGATGGGACTACTTTTGATCATTTGTTCAACCTTACATATAAAATTAACAAGTCAGCTTTGCTCTTAAGAAGTAATAGATTTTTTCCTACAAGCTATTAAATGTTAACATTGCATCTGGCTATTTGTACGTGCCCACAAAAGCATTTTTATAGAAGACATTACTCTGTTATCAACCCTTCAGAAAGAGCAAAGCTAGTACACTGTAAATCCCCCCTGGGGACACCAGGTCCAGGCCCCCTGGAAGCATTGTATCATCGGATCTATTCTTCTCCCTGGGAGTCTGAGACAGACATATGGTGTGTACCGGCATATTGTGAAGAAGAAACAAAAACCTCCCTCTCATCAAAGTGCATGTCAAACTTAAGTGGAGTGTGCTTCCTGGAAAATGGGCTAAGCATAACAGAAGCCCATTTATCTTCCATTTGATCGTGACTGCAGCTGGGATCTATACCCATTACCACAATGCCTTAGTCACTCGGAGGCTCTACTAATAGTGTAACTCCTGCCACCTCCCAGATGACAGCACATGGCACTCTCAATAGTTGTGGTGACACACTGTCAAGGTCTTCCACATACAAAGCACTGGAAATCTGTCCAGTCCCACCTGGAAAGGGATGATTTCTACGGTTTGCTTCTAAGTCACATCCTGCGTCCCACCTCCTGTCCTCAAGGAGAAGTCTCTTTCGATCTTTGGTGTGGGCCTTTTCACTCCTATTTAACACTCTCAGAAATACAAATTAGTTCCAATTTTTAAACTCTGGAAATTTTAAAATTGGCACCAGCTTCAGTAACTTGTGTATAGGAGAGAGGGAAAGTGGGAAGGGAATAACATGGCTTCACCTGGGGAGCAGTAACGCCACACACATCTTCCTGTCTTCTTAGCTTTTCTCATTTATAGAATACAAACAGAGTTTTATATTTAAATAATGAACAACACAAACATTAATTTTCACAAAAATATCTCCTCCCTTTTTTAAATGTCTTAAGGCAAACTTTGAAGGCTCTTTAGATTGGGCAACCGGACTATAACAAAACATCCACTTACAGGCTTCCTATATACAAGTACTGAGCAACCAAGAAATCCTTGATTCCCGCAGCACTGGGGGACAGCACAAGGTCGTGTCTATGTTGTTTTCATCTGGTGACAGTGGTTATGCAAGGTGTTGTGCCAAGAATGAAACTCAAAAACCCTCAAGGCAGAGGGCACGTTGCCAACTACGTAACCAGGGCTCCCTGTGGACACCCCGCACAAATCCTGCTCCTGAGCTGGGTCAGGCCATAAGTAAAGCTTATGCACAGCTGTGTGTATCTGCCCCCACACAAATCCTAAATTCCCTTGACAACATTTTGGCAACGTGAAAAGACTTGAAAAGTTAGGAGCAAGCACTATTTGAGGATATAGCCGGAGCACTGTACGAAGTTACGATCTTTCTGGTGTTTGATACTACATCTTACCTTCCTGCAGAAAGTTATCGTCTTCGGAGCAGAGCCATTCCTGCTCATTCATCTCAGTGCAAAGTCAGCCAAGTAAATGTAAATAATTTCTGGCCAATCTTGAGTCTTTGCATAAGAAGCACTGTTATGATCTTCTACCATGTTCAGCTGGAACGAGAGCCTGCAGAAAAGGAGCTGGAGGAGTGATGACATTGGAAACTACTGCAGCTGCTTATGGACTGATTTTATGATCACCTATTTTAAATAGGAATAAATTGCATTTTCACTCAAAGCCAATTGGAGACTTCCTCTATAGACTGAAAATCAACCTCAGTGAGAAAAGGAGGCAAAACAGATGGAGTGCTGTTGGGAAACACAGTGGCAACTCTGGCCAAACTCAAATGGAGATATCCCCCCTGTTTGGAAGCTCCCCTGCAGAAATTCACTTTTCAGAGTCTAGAGAGAGAGGCAGGGTAGAACTACGAGGAGAGTACAGCTGTACATGATAGGCATTATGAATATGGACCTTCATTTCTCTGTCATTTATTACCAGTTTCAAAAGAGAATATGCTTTTATTTTTCTGAGGTTAAAAAAAAAATCCTTCTGATGAAAACAGCAAAAATGGTTTTAATTTTGTAACATCCAAACATTTGTCTCCTTTTAGTCACTGAAATGAAAAATCAATTATTCATTCATTCCTAGTTAATGGACTCTCTCTTAGTGGATTATCAAAATCGCCAGCAAAATTAGCTGCTTTTTTCAGTGTATGATGTGGACAGGATGACATGTAAGCAGAACTATTTCTTCCTCCTCAAGGTGAGGTTTGAAGCATATTAGCAGATGATGTATATAAGTTTATATCATCACTTTGCATGTGATAACCATCTCCTCTTTGACAAAAGTAAGATTCAATTTGTCAGAACTGTCAGTCTAACAACTTTCATGAATACTGACATTTTATTTTTAACTGTTTCTTTGTTGTGGGTTTGGTTTTTTTTAGCATGTAAGCTGATAGAAATTTCCAAGCTCTAAAGCAACTAAGGTTCAATAGCATATGACTTTCAACTGAAGTACAGATCAGTTCTTATTTTATCTAAGTTAGTTCATGCCTGACTGCTCTGTTTCCCAGTGGAAGTAATGTGTAATAAGAAGGAATCAAAGAAAAAGATAATGTCTTCAGATGGTAATATGTGTTAGAAAACAATATTTTTAATAGAAAAGGAACTATCTCATATCACAGCTTGCTTCTACTGGCAGAAATAAGATTTCAATTAACATCTAATTAGTTAGAAATCCATTAAGATACTTAAAAGACATTGCTTTTGAGTTCATTTAAATGGAACTAGAGTATGTCTCTATAATTAAATGAAGGAAAATCAGTTTTACAAATAAATTCTTCAGAATATCTTCAAATTCTTATCTAATAACTGCCATATACAGGCAGTAGACATTTTTGGCTAGCTAATCACTGAATGGAGCAAGTATAAAGAGAGGCAATATATCTTTTTAATTTTTTAAAAAGAGATAAGGTCATGAAACACTAATTGGTAGATTTTTTTAACCAATTTGAGCAAAGAAATCGCACAATGTGAATTCCACGATTCAGAAGTGCCATTTGTACATATTTAATGAGAATGCCAGTATGTAGAACACATGGCTAATTGTTGAAACACTGGAATTCAGACTAGACACAAAACTGCTTTCTTAACTATTAAAACCAAACCAATCTCCAGATGAAGAACATGAACCTACAAATGATTTAGCACCAGGATTATTCCCCTCTACTTAGTATTTTTGACCACATCTAGCATACAGCATCCAGTTTTGGGCCCTTCAGTACAGAAGAGACATTGATGAATGGGCATGAGTTAATTGGGGGGCCGGCAGGCTGATAGGGGCTGGAGCAGTTGCCGTGCCAGGAGAGGCTGAGGGACATGGGCTGGCTCAACCTGGGGAAAGACGGCTCTGTAGGAGTCTAAGGGCAGCCCCCAGTACCTACAGGGAGGCAGCCGAGAAGATGGAGCCAGGGTCTTCAGCAGTGCGCGGCAAGAGGATGAGGAACAACGAGCAAAAGCTGAAATGGGAGAATCAGACTGGCTATCAGAAAAATCATTTTGCTCGTGAGGACAGTAGAGCAGGTTGTCCAGAGAGGTTGCCCAATCTCTGTCGTGTCAGAAACTTGTCACAAGGCTTAATAAACACACTGGCAGGGCAGAAGCAGCAGCAAACCATTAACCAGTGACCATTCAGCAGTGAAACACAATATGCTTCCTTGGATCTTGCACCACCTACTTCGGAGCAGGCTTTTCAAGAGTGATGTCCCAAAGCTTGTAAATGTGAATAAAGTCAATTTTTTCCCCTGGAGCTAGAACATGCAGAAGTTCTCCCTAATTTATATGAGGGTTTATGGCTTTTCAACATATTTGAAGTGAAAACATTTATTCAAATACCCATATATAATCTGAGAGGCTTAACCTTAGACTTTCCTGCCATTTGTAACAAATGCTATGATCCTGTCAAGGAGCTCACCGGGATAGCACATGAATGGAACATAAGCAAGCAAATTGAATCTGATGGTGATTCAGGCATCAAGACTTTTTCCTCTCAATTAGGATGGAACAAATGCACTAACAGGCATGTAGAACAATGTAAAGAAGAGATGCTGCTTTTTCATACAGAGAGAAACGTTAAGGTGCTAACCACTTAGAGGAAATCAAGCTCTCACATAGTGGGACACTTTTTGAAACATGAGAATCATTAAATTCTGTGTCATAGGCAATTTTAATATAGGCAATTAAAAGTTACTTCTGTAGAGTCAGTTGTGTGCAGCATTCCTCTGACTTATTGTCTACTCCTAAGATAGTAGTTAATGTTGCTTTATTCTCATATGCACCTCCTGATTCTTCCTAATGGTCTTGTGAAATAAGTTGCCACATATTTTTCCATCTTTTCTGCCTCCCTAAGAAATATAACTTGGAAAAAAAGAATACTTCTTACTATTATAACTCACTTCTTACCAACTATTTATAAGTTTTCCTGGCACATAAGGAAAAAACAAATACACTAAGTTTCTAATGGTAAATGTATCTGCTTTATCTTTAGTATGAAATAGTAATTACTTCAGAACTATAGTCTTCAAAACACAGTTCAAAACCATATCTATGGAGAGGCAAACCCCAGCTGGTATGAAAATAATACCCTCCACTACACTAGGCCTATATTAAAAATGCATATGCATATGTCGTTTATTATCAAGACTATCAAATAAGAATGGCCCAATTGCAGACAGCATGAAGATATAATCTCATACATAACAGAAACACTCAGGCAAATGCACTAGAGGAGACAAACCTTTTCAAACACATCCATGTTGTTTGCTGCAGTCTTAGATGATCTGAAAGAGTACAATCTGCACGCATAGTGTCCCAGAGGAACATGACCCATCTGCCCCAGGCAATAACTCTCCCATATGTTCCTATATATACACATAATGGGCAAACTAATGTGTGAAAATCAAGCCAAACTAAGGCCTTAATACAATATTTGCTGCCATCCCTGCTCTGAAAAATGAGCTGTTTTCCTCTACAACTCCTTCTATACTCTCTTGAATATAATTTTTTGGGTACCAGTTATGTGATTAGGGAACTAGGCAAGCATTGCCTGTTACACTCTACTAAATGAATTGTAAAATCTTTCTTCTTGTCTGTAAATAACTTGCAGTTTTCTGTGTTCAGCTCCAGAGATAGATACATGTAAAAAAAATAAGATTTTTTTCCCATTCACATCATAAATATTAACACAGAAACACACACACAAGTTCTAAAGCAGTAAATTCTCTAACTTAAGAGAAAAGAACTATGAAAGAAAGTCTTACAGTATCTGCTGGTTATCACTTTCTTTATCTCCACTGCCTTCCCCATCCTAAAGAATGATCTCATTTACCAACATCTTAATCCCTGATTTCTGAGAAATCCCAATCAAAATCATTATCTGTTTGGCTGAAGAGAGCTTTTAGGAGTCTATCACTACATCTCCTAAATTAGCAGGGGCATCACTATCTGAGCAAGAAGTTCCTCAACCATCCAAAGTTAAGCACTTTATTTTGTCCTTGGAGTGTTTTGAAGCCCTGCTATCTACAACAAAGAACTGCCATGGATGCATGAAAAGACCAAAAGAGATCCCCGCTTTCTAAGGTGAGCATATGGTGTAGGAGGGAGAAGGAAGACAGCTTGAATAGAATTCAAAAAAAGAGGCAGAGATTGAAAATGAAGAAACATAAAGAGTTCTGTCGAGAAAAAAATGACATCTCAAGACTGTTTTAATTCTAAAGAGCTTAGCAATGTTTTATAGATTTTAGGAAAAGAACAATGATAATTTTTCATTTGCTGGGTTTTAGTCTAATATCCAAGGTTGTTCTATTCTCTATTGTTTAGATAGTACTGATCACATTGATGTTAAGAATGACCAAAAATGTCAGTTTAAAATGGCCATAATCCTATGATCTACCAGCTCCATACTACTGATGTTTTTCTTTTCATAAAAAGTTTTTACCTGAAAAGCATTTCATGAGAAAGACAGAGCATTTTGGCTTCTACATCCAGGTCATATTTTTGAACCAAATATTGAAAATAATAATTGTCATCTTAAATCAATGCTGAGGCTGTACTCTAATCTTTTGCAAACTTAGTAACAGTTGTAAAGACCCATATGATATGTTAATCCATATACTTTGCAGAAATGGCATATAAAAAGCAGAAACAGGTAGAGATTTTATGCAGTCGGAATCTTGACTTGGGAAGTTACAGAGTTTGGTCACCAGATAATGTCTTTTGCAAGTATTTTTCAATAAAATGCAAAGTAAGTGCAGGGCTTAGTGGTAAGGAGCTGTTACTGTTTTCTTAAGGAGCTTTTTGTTGACTTTTCTGCTCCCCATGAGCTTTCTTGGATTAGAAAATGATTCTCCTACTCAAACTGCATGACATTTCTAAGAAACAACATATGGCATCCATTATTTTATCAAAGCCGTGTGCTTGTGGCAGTGGCAAGGCCACTAGGCTGAGGCCCCAAGTTTTGCTTGTTTTAAAATACTGCTGCTATCAGCTCTGTGCTGTTAAAAACATTGGTTTAGTAGGATTTCCAGGAAATATCTTTTCAAACCTGATAAGGCCTGTAAGAGGATGATGCAAAGTGGTTTGGGTACCGTGAAAAACTTAACAGTGCAAAAGGACATGACATTCCCTTCTCTTTGTATTTTGCAATCTCCCATGACAGCCAGCACTCTGGGAATCGAGGAATGAACAAATCCCACTCCTCCATTCTCCCCTTCCCTTGTACTTGGCCATCCAACAAAGTTTTCCGGACATCTGGCAATAGTTCTGACAAATGGCAACAACACATGTTGAGATCCATGGCACAACACATACTCAGTAACTCTGCAGCATTTTGAATAAACTTACAGTCGCTTAATACTCCACTTTAGTCACAAAGTAAACTTCTCCATGTACACCTAGGAAATCCTAAGCAAAACGCGGGCGGGTGGTGCTGTGCAGTACACAAAGGTGCAGTAAGGGCTGATGTGTTCAGGATGGATCAGGGTGCCTCTCCCAGTATTTCCCACACCCTCCTATTTTTACCTGGGACTTCTCTCAGACATCAAAACCAGGCTCCACAATGGAACAGGTGCTGAGTAATACATGACACGCCAGACGACGACCTCCCACAGCATAGCCCGCCTTGAGAGTGAAGTGATTGTGAAAGGGAAATTGTCTTTTGTAGGTAGGAATTTTCCTCCCAGGCAGCGCAATAATATGTTTGGCTAACCATGGGCAGAAGCAGAATGCCACAAACTAACCCCAAAATCAAAGGCTTTTTTAGAATTCAAATACTGAATTTCTGTAACAGTGTTAGAATAAAATGTTTTACGGGATTCAGCTAATTGAACCCAGTGGAAAAGTCCTTCCCAGGGCTCTGTTCTCAGTTCTCTCCAGCAGATACTTTTCGTTTCAGCCAAGTGTGTTGGCAAACCATGCAAACCTCTGTCACATTATCTAAGTATTTTTAGATTAATGGGACAAAGGCAAACTTATAAATAACACATCATCTTGCATGTCAGCAGTATGTTCCCGTCCCAAGGATGCTGAAGCATCTGACGAAGTATTGGCAGAAAACTCTGGTCTGTCCCATGTTCAAAGTAGGATGCCCAGGGGAGCTGGGGGAGGCAAACATCTGCAGTCCGCAGTGGGATGTTGTTTGTTTTCCCAGCAGCAGCAGCACCTGCCGATGAAACAGCATCCTTCTCTCCTAGTGCCAAAACACAGGCCTGAGCGCCGCTGGAAGGGGTTAGCATGGGATGTCAGGAGACTGGAGGACTCAGTCACACCTACCACCTAACCTCTGCTTGCTTGGAGCTTCAGGGAAAAGAAAATTCCTTACCTTACGTCAAGCGTTGGTCTGAGCTGGCATGAGTTGGAAGGCTGCTGGGCTTCTGAATAGAAAAAAAAATAATTTTGCTCCTTCCCACTCACATTACACAGTTGAAGGTCAGTAGATGTACTTATCTCCAACCACATTCTTGCGGTGAATGAGAAACAGAGTGGCCCTTTTCCCCATTCACCTCGTAATTCCTTCCCCTCACTGACCACTGCTCTAAACTTGTCTCGCCAATGGAAACTAGTCATATTCCAAAGAAGAGTGTGAAAAAAGGCAGGCAGGCACCAAGTGAACTCCTTCTGCTCCAGCAGATAGAGGATACCTAGGCAGTCTAGGCATGACAGCAGCTAAGCACTGCATCCACCTCTGGAAAGTGTAGGGAAATGTATGCAAGTCACCTGAGTAAGACAAGAGAAGCCATCTGCATTTCTGTCTTCAGCCTTAGCCAGCCATGAGAAGTGGTTTTCCACCTTTCCACCCCCAGGAAACTTAGATACACAGATGGTCGTACTTTTTTGCAGAAAAGTTCTTGTCAAGAAGTATCCTGCTATGCTTGGAATAGTCCTTTGAGCAGCTAGCTATTTCCTTTGTGAACCAGGAACTAAGGAAGACCTTTTGATGACCCAAGGACCTTAAGGTATGTGGAACCAGAAGTTTGATTAATCATAAAGATGTCTGATTGGCACAGCCTTATCATGACAGGCTAAAATTAGCAAGCAACAGCTGATGATCTACTCTGTTTAATTGACTTTTTTTTCCCCCTGGCAGAGAAAGACTTTTCTTTTTCCAGTTGGTCTATTTAGGAATATTGTTCAGCCAGCATTCAACACACCAAAATAAGCATGTTCCCCATTGCAAGCCTGTTTTTTTCAGAGTGGGTGCATAGGTTTTCAAATTTCTCCCAGTCACAAGGAGCATTTACATAATACAGGCAATGTCGCTGCTGAACTAGAGACAACACAGTCCAATAAATCCTCTCCTTTTAAGAGTCATTCATGCCCTCCAGCAGCCCAGACCAGGGTAATCCATTCCATGTGTTCCTAGGTTACGTCAAGACAGTCATAGAAAAATTAGGAATGCAGGTCTCTTTTTTTTTTTTAATAGGTTAGAACAAAATACAGAGGAATATTTATACCTGTGTGTCTCTATATTATCTGAATTAGGTGAATGATTAATGCTCAGGCCTACAAAGGTAACCTTGGCACATGCACATCTGATGTATCAACTGGTGACTCTTATTTAGCAGTCATGAAGCATATGCTTCGAAAGACTTTGTGCTGATCCTAAAGACACCCAAGTTTAACAGATGAAAACACAGGGGTGTCATATTCTGTGGAGATCAAATTTAAATTCATTCAGCGTGTCTCAGGCTCATGTCCTCATATTATTACCTTGTTGTGATGTTTCAGATTAATATCCATGCTGGCATCATATTATTGTTACAGCTCTGTGAGCGCATGGGGATTCCTGACAAGATCTTCTATTTCATACCTCCTCGGCGTTTCCCAGTGTCAGCAGGAATAGGAAACATATCTTTCTTAGAGACAAAAGCTCCTCCTACAGCTCTCAAGAGTCTGCAACATCCACTTTCCTATCAGTAAATTAAGGGGCCCATGTGTATGTTGGTTAATTCACAACACATAATAAACACCTGAAGCTCCCTGGCAAGGGTTTTCAGGGATACTGCTGGATATGTTTCCCTTATTTCCACAGCCCATTGCAATTAGATTATTCCAGTGTTACAACTGTAGGTTGTTTTAATCCAGTACAAATATAGGCTGTTCCAAATTTCTGCATATAAATTACTCCCTTTTATATGTAAGATATACAAGAATGGCTAACTTTTCTTTGATGCACAGCTAAGATAGCTTTTTCAACCAAAGGCTGAAGCTCTTGCACTTGAAACAAAACAAGTTAAATACACAAAACAAAACCAAATTGCTTTAAAAAGTTATTTCCACATTTGTGTTTCTTAGAAATTTTGGATTCTAGGTAGAATCATATAAGGACAGTTTTTATTAAATTTTGGTGTAGTAATTATCAGAAAACTCTCAAGAAACCCTTTGAGGCATTGTAAGAAATCAGACAAAGCATAAATGAAGATTAAGTGTCCCTCCTTTGCCTGGTTTGGGCTCTGAAACTCTTGTGGTGTGAGCTACCACTGATATCTGTCCCGTCGTAACTTCATTGCATTTCCTCAGCAGCACGCCTCGTGTCTTTCTGCAGCATCAGCAACAACAAAAAATATTTTTGACAGTATTTTGGAAGTCCCAGCAGCCAGGGTCGTGCTGTTCAGCGAGGGACTCCATTGCTGTATTGGAAACTACAATAACCATCTGCCTCCAAAGAAAACAGTGACCTGCAGAGCGCCAGCAACCTCATGTTGTTACGGCTCAGAGCTCTCCACCCCAACGGGACGCGCCGGGTCTGAGCTGCAGAAGGGTGGGAGCGAGCTCTCCTCAAAGAGGGGCTCTCGTCAGCAAGAGGCCAAAGGCAGGCAAAGAATCCTAAACAGGAAAGCCAACCAAATGTTAACGCTTTCCTCCTTTTGCAGAGGTCAACCTATGGCAGATTTTTCTCATGTGTACCACATCGCAGCCGTCAAACAGGCAAGCCTCTGGGATGAGGGTCTCATGAGAGGGAGAAAGTTCGCAATTGTTCTGGAAATAATATATTATGTCCTGATTAAATAGAAAGCTGTGCTTCAGTAATTTGGCCAATACAAATGGCAGCTTGAGATGTTAGTGATTAAATTGCAGCTTAGGAATTTCTTCCCGACCATCAATTATTTAATACTCACAGCTTGGAGAAATATGAAACATTTCAATCATGCTTCTAGCTAGAAATAAGTAGCCCATTAAAGCAGATATTTTCAAAATAGTGGAGTTCAAAAGGAACTCTTAAGGGAAAGTGTTATAATTTCTATCAAAATGGCAACTGCACATTAAGGGTAGAAGGTGAAAGGTTTCCTTAAGATGTAAGAACTCATTTGAGGACGTGCAAAGCAGGGAGAGACAGATGGCTTCTATCATCACAAATGGAATAAACTGGCAAAAATTATCACTTACAGAGACTGATGGACTCAAAGTGAACTGATAGCTCTCTTATATAGTAACTCTAAGAGTGAACTGATAGTCTTTTTGTGTAAAAATAAGTCTCCCAGACAGCAAGGCTAGTAATTTTGTTAGCAGAACACTGAGCGAGATTTCAGAGCTGCCTCTCAGCATTACTGTGATCTTCTGTGCTGATCTCCTGTGTGATGTACTAAAGTGATACATTATCAGAGCCTTCAAGGAGCAAAAAAAGAGTTGACTTTAAGATCTCTAGTTGCTGAACCACAGGTCGTAAGGCCAGAAAGGAGATTTGGGGATTTTTTTTGCCAGTGATAGGTCCTGGCACATTTTATACCCATAAATGTTGATAAATATTTCACTGTAGTTAAATAATATTTAGCTGGATGGATAATTAGATATTTGTACCTATGCAATAAATGGATACAAAGGCAGAATAATACTACTGGAATTTCTTCTGACAAGAATACTTTTCATATCACTTAACAGAGGTTCATTAATATATAATAGAGAACCATTTATTCTTCTAAATATTCAGAAAAAAATTAGCATGGTGTTTGTGCTAAGCATCTAATATTAATGCTATCCACACACAGAAGGAAAAATTGACAACCTTAATCTATAATAACCACACACTCCTGAAAATAAGTAAGAAATAGCCTCAAAAAAAGAGATACATTTTAGTATTGGTATTCAGCAGCAGAGTTTAAACATTTTCAAGACAAAATATCCTTAGGGGGTGATTTGAGCCACTCTATATCCAAACCACCTGGAAGATATCACTATTGAACATCCAAACTTAAAATCATATTTTTAAAGCCCTGAAGTCACTATGTTATTTACTGTATTGAAAACATGCATAACGAACAATAAATCACACACAATTTGACACTTTAGATATTTGGGGGGGGATGTGGCTGGTATATGCTAAATTGGGACTGCATGCACTCCCAGTCTAAATGAGAGGAAAGTGGGCAGAGGCTAAAATGCCGCCAGCCCCTGGTGAATTCCTCACTCTTCCACTGCAGAAATGTGTGCTAGAAAAAATACCTGCGAGCTCAGATAGTTCAGCCCGTGCCTGTGGTGGCACAATAAATGGAACCGGGACTGATGGACCTCTGAAGTGACATATTGTTATGTAGGGTTGGTTTGGTTTTTTTTAAATAAAAAAACTCAGTCCCTGAAGTAACATCACAACTTTCCCCATCCAGTTGCAGCATTATAATAAATTCCGCGTGTTCACTACAACATCATATACAACCTTTTATATAGTAAATTACTTCCATATATTATAAAAAATAATAGCCTTATAGAAGGAATGATTGCTGACGGCAGGAGGATTTTGCTTAAGCCACACAGAGCACCAATTTTGCTATCTTATTAAAAAATCCCTACCAGGTTGAATCTTTGCTGTAAATCCTTCCTCTTCTCATTTAAAATAGATAAAAAATGACGGTTCATGGAAACCTGTGGGTACTAGACATCAATATATACAGTTTCTGCCATAGCTGTTACCGTCCTCTCTCACTGCTAAGCACATACAAACATACCATGGAAACAACAGAATGGAGGAACAGTCATTTCGTCTAAAGTTTCATTTTGCGTTGAAGCTTGCATTTTTGTGTACAATGGGAACACTGGAAGGTCCTGACCTTGGGAGGGAGAAAACCTCTTCCCCCCAGAACCTAGATTTTGAATGAAGAGGACTGCTGAGGAGAGCAGGCTGGGTCACTGAGAAGCCTCCACGGGGAATTAAAAATTACGGGTCTTTTAATCAATCCCCTGCGGACTGCTCTCTGTATGCTTTAACAGCACTACCTGTCTAAACTTGTCAGAGCAACACTCCTGGTTCCACTTTTTTGTATTCTGGGTCACATCACATGGGAGCACCTCAGAGCCCCAAGAGGACCCTCTGGATCACGCTACCACCGCTGCTCCGGACCCCGTCCGCCTCCCAGGCACTGCTCTATCACCACGCCAACAAACCCACCGTTCTTCAGTACATGAGGCAGTGTCTCTGCAACAAGTTCCCCTCATTAGTCCAAGACAAGGAATGTCATGAAAAACAATGCCTTCTTGGAAAATAATTTTGACAACGAAGCATTGAAAATCATATCGAGCAAGCACTACGTTAAAGAAGAAAAAGAACCACAAAATTCAATTATACCGTGTATTCCCTCACAAAAAAGCAAAAACAATTAATTCACATAAACATAGCACTTTACATTAAAGGCAATTCTGGCTTCCAGAGCTTCATGGCATCTAAAAGTATGAATGCTAGTATAAATGTGTTACTCTGCTCAGCAGTCTACAGACTTTCTGGTAGGTTTGTTGTGCCATGCTGAATATCAAGGTCAATGAAGAAAGCCTTGTGTTTTCTCATGACTTATTCCTGCAAAGTGTGCACCAGACAATTGCTCTGTCTCATCAGAGTCAGATTTCTTTTTAATACAGACTTGAACCCTCAGTTTAGCAGGAAAGAAAGTGGAAAGGTAAGTTCCTTTTTTCTCCACTCTGTTATCAGCCATGCAACAGTGGAGCTTTCCACAACATCAGGAAATACAGATCTTGTCCTTTAGAAAGTGACCTTTCTAACCCCTTTTGCATTTGAGATTTCCACATTCCTTTTATCAGAAGGTTATTAAAAACTAATCACAAAGGTCATAGGTTACATTTCATGAAAGAGATCTATCTGAAACCTGCTGAGGTCACTTAATGAAGATAAACTTTAAACTCTCTAGAAAAGTCAGCTGGATTTTTCTTGTCTTGGTATCCACATCAAGGTTGAGTTGCAGGCCTGCTGAAATGATAAATCAAATTCTGAGTGTTAAACTGCAACTTAGTTAACAGTAAAGTGTCAGTTATCAACAGACACATCCATTTGTTGTTCTCCAAATTACTAACCAAGATTGTTATTAGTGTTAGAAATCATGAAAGGTATACCATGACATATTTTAATGTTTCATATTTCAGTTCATTTTCCCATTAAACTAAATGTGATTTTTTTTTTTTATGAGGCAGAAAACTTGCATTTTTAACCAAAGAGTCTCTGAACAACAAGATGCTGATGTCTACTACACCTTATACAACTAAAAGATGCTTCTGTTGCTGATGTCCTGGATGGTTTAAGCCCATGGAGAGAAAACTAAGCCTTGGTGCTACCCGTTGGCCTTTGCATTGTCCATGCATCCTCAGAATACAGATCTTCTGCTTAGCATTCCCTTTTCAGGCAGTTGGACTAGATGATCGCTGTAGGGCCCTTCCAACTGAAATAGTCCATGTGTCTTTTTACATTTAAACTCAGTGTCCAGATTAGTGTTCCCAGAGACTCACTGACTCCACGGTGTCAGAAAACCCTTTTAACTAGCAAAGTCATCTCTTTAGGTTCCACAAAGCCTCTGAGTTATCTCCTTTTATAGGTCACATGAAGTTTTGTTTAAGAGTGTGTGTGGTGAAGAGTAAATAGAGGACAGTTGATGCTGGGAACACAGCTCTGTGTACATCTGGGAAAACACAGTCAGCTGGGAATACTTTGCACTACTTTGCAATGATATTTAGGCACTGACTTACTTGAGGACAGCACTCCACAACAGCACTGCATCAACAGAAACATCTTTCTGCACTTCTCAACTACCTCTGTCATCTCATTGTTTCAGAGATTGCAACGGTCTTAGTTTTCCACTGATTGAGTTATGACCTCTGATAGACTCTATCCACTGAGTGAGTTGGAGATTAGACCCAAGGCTTTAAGCTAACAGCGCAAGTTGAGTGCGAGAGAGCTGTCAGAACTGTGAAGAGGCAGGCAACCACATTTTGCATCAGCGCAAGCCGTGGGTTTGCCTCAGTGGTCCTCTACAAATATAATGAAATATAGTAATTCAGTAGGAAGTAGCCAAGGTGTTACTACAACCCTGTCCCAGGAGAGAGAGCTGGCAATTCATCACTGGCTTGAAAGTGAAGGGTATTTTATGTATTGATGATATTTGGCCATCCAGGTTCCCCTAGTCAGCAAGCTGTTTGGGAAGTCTATCTTCAAAAGGAGGCAAGGGAGGCATTGCAGCTTGTTCTGTTAAAGATCTTCCATCCACAGATCTGCCTCACTTCAGTTTTGCCCATTGTGAATTTTATCCAGCTTTCTTCACCAGAGCAGGATCTCACGTTACGTGACGCCTTAGCAATGCTATTTACCGCTTCAATGGACAATGACACATGGGGTCTGCTAATGGTCTGCTAGCAGAGCAAATCTCTTTTCTTATTTCATCGACTCTCTTACCAGAGAGAACAGTAGCTTATTTTTTGTGTGTTTCACAAATGGGGGAAATGACAATGCAAATAAAAAAGGTATTTTTACGTTAGCTTTGTATTGACTATCCTTTAAAAACCTTGAGTTATAAACAGACGTAATGACCAACAAGCCATAAAACTCGATGATATGTGTTTTCTAGGGGAGGAAGCTTCTAGTGGCTCTTCAAAGGTGGTATCATATGCTCTGAGAAGTCTTTGTATCAACACACATAACGTGCATGCATGCACCCTGCGTGCTCAAAGACAAAGCATACAGTGTTGTATCAAGGACTTAACTAGCAGAGGTATCAAATATATGAAATTCAACTAAACCCCATCTTTCAGGCTTGTTCAAATAAGCTTTTTCCTTCTCAGCCTTCTTTGGAACCTGCCTGCATAAAGAACCGTACCTTCTACCTAGGAAAAAAAAAAAAAATCCATAAAAAGTAATTGCATGTGGAGAAGAGTATATCTAAATTAGAAAATTTTCTCTTAAAGGGATATTTATTTTGGTTTGACAGCTTAATAGTCACAGGCCTGCTTAGTCTTTTTTCTGAAGACTTGATCCACCCTAAGAATAAGCACACTTCAAAATTACTCTCTAATTGAAAAGCTAGTCCACTAACAGATTTGGGCAGACAATAACAGTTTCCAGGAATGTTTTGAAGAAGTGAATTCCAGAAGAGACTGTTCTTTAAAAAATATATATTTATTTACTTCTACTCAGACTTTCTTTGTGGTTTTCTTTTTTTTTAATATTTTTATTAACTTACATTTTAAAAGCAATAAGATGAAAAATAGGGTTTTTTTAAATCACTGGGTTTAAAATATAATATTATAATATTTCAACTATTTTTGTATAATACATGTCAGAAGTAGCAGAATGTCACTGCAGTTAGCATGCATTGAAACAATATAAAATTAAGTTTTAAAATACTGAAAGACTAAAACTTAAAAATAACTCATTTTCCAGAAAGTTTCAGAAGTTTTTTTGGAAACAAAATTGAAAACTTATTTCTTTTCTTTCTAAATATTTTTTTTTAAATTAATCATTTTACAGTTTTTATTCCATTATTTATTGTGAGGGAGCACTTTTAACTTTCACAAGTCCACACTAATAAGGGTGGAGTGAAATAAGTGTTAGAAGGTAAAGAAAAACATTTTTCGCATTTTATTATAGTGAAAGATTACAGTGACTGTCTTCAAGTGGGTTTTCATTGGTGTAATGACATATTTACTTAAGGTACCTCGATATTTTCAAAAACCAAAACCTACAGCGATGGAAGATTCGAATATTCTCCTTTCGTAGAGAAGAATCACTAGAGAAGATGGCAGCTGCTGTCCTTGGCCTGAGGTCCCACTGATGTCTGGAAAGAAGCTAAATCTGTGAGAGTAGGTGCTTTCCCTGGGGAGCAAAGGGGTTTGCTGAGTGGAGCATCATGTGCTTGAGCTGCTGTAAGAGACAACGAGAGTCATTACCAGGCAGGAATACACCAACCTGCCAACGTGAATAGGTTCAGGAGAAACCGGAATCTGAGACCTAAATGGACCCAATACTTTGCAAGAGAGAAGGTGGATATTTGGACAAAGAAAGTGCTTTGTTGTTGACATTTTTCTTCTGTGCTGAGTGAAACAGGCACTTGTGCACATTTCTGGTTAATAACCTGGATTTCACCCAAGAAATACATGACATATCTCATCAGTGTCATCTCCTAAAGGATACAGCCTATTATGCCCAGAATATTAACTGGCTGTGCTGAGGAAGAAACTATAATTGTACTTTTCTCTAGCTTTTCCCACTTCATAAAAGGGGTGGAGGGAGGGAATATGAAAATAGAAGTTTCCCTCTAAAACAAAAAAAAATCTGAAAGTTTTTAGCATTTACAATAAATATGTTCAACTTCTAGTGAAACAAAATATTTTGTTTCTGTGAAATTATAAGAATTCTTCTGTGCCATATTGTATCATTGAAGATGACACATAAATTATTCCAGGGCCCTAACATATAAATTATTCCTGGGCCCTATAGGTAAATTTTCTGTTTGGAACTATATTTATTTTCATTATCATTGTAGAAATACACTCCAGCATTCTTACAGGTTTTTCTTCTCTTTCAGGTCTGTACTGTATTTGTGCCAATGTTAAGAGGTGTTGTTCACAGATACTTGTTATATTCTTGCAGTAAAATGTGACCACTTCCAACCGCAAGTGTCTCAACGCCAAATCTCACCTGTCAAAAAAATTTCAATTTTTCCACTCACTTTCCAGTCACTGGGGTTTCTCTGTCACTCACAGTCTTGTGACTATGTCTTAACCATTGTCCAGAAGGTGACAGCAATTATGGATATCACCATATATGAGTTAGCAACATCCAACAGACTTTTATAACCCATGGTCAATAGCAATGCACTCTCATAATTTGTTTTTAGCAAGTCCCTGTGAAACATATTTCAGGATAAGTATTATCCTGGTGCTTTTACAAAGATACTAATTGATCCAGATGATCACATGGGCCCTGCTTCAACAGTGCGTTTAAGCAAGGCACATAACTTTAAGATTAAAGGTAAGCTTGTGCTCAGATACCTTGCTGCCCTTGGGTCAAAATGAAGGAACTTATTACAAAGTTACAATAGACTCTTAACTCTGAATTTCCTGCCTTTCATACTACAAAAGCTCACCCTTAACCTTTCCGTAACAGGGATTTTTCATTTAATGCCCCACAGGGTTAAAAGACAGATGAGCTGGTGGTAAGAAGAGGTACATAAATGCTTTGCACATTGACAGCACCTACCCTGGAATGTGCTTTACAGAAAAAATGCTGCCATATGTTGAAGAAAGTCTTCATATCTGCTTTTATTTCTTTAATACCTTCCAGACAACAGAACAGGACACGGCTCCTGTCACAGCGGCAGTTTAAGTAGTCGTACAACCACTGATATTTGGGAGACATTCTGTAACGCCTGCCCCAACCACTGCTGTAACTCAGGCTCCAACAAGCAGGAGATCTGAGACCTATTACCCTTCCCTGCTGCTTTTATTATGGAGGTGCACTGCAGGCAAACATCTAATCCAGGTGAAATTTCAATTAGTTTCCAGTGTGTTCGGAGCACCGGCAACCTGTCCTGGCAAAACCACTGCCAGGTTGAAACAAATAGACTGTTGAGCAGGTGGAGTGTTTTACTATTCAGGATTAAATACCAGCTAACTTTCCAAGGGTCAGTGTTAAAAAGCAAACACACGGGTAAAGTTTCTTCTTTGCACCTGGCTTTAGAATTAATCAGAGCCTAACAGCAAAAATATTTGATGTCATAAAAAATGTTTTGGGGTTCAGGGGTCCTTTTGCTAAAAATGAGCTTTGTGAATTAGTTATTATGGTAAAAATGACATATTTTGCAAACAAAGGAGACAACCTTATTAATTTGGATTCAGTTACCATTAGTAGATTAGAAAAGTGTACAAATCAATTAAACATATTTTTCAGTGATCTAATTAAGCAAAACTAAAATGAGAGAACATTTGCCAACTTCCAAAAGGGATGTGCTGAAACAAAGAGTTGTGAAAGGCTTGCTTGAAGTCTAAAATTGAGAGGAGAGGACACAATGTCCAAGATGTATTTAAGTCCTTCCTTTCAGGGGATATTATTTAGGGCTTGCGACCAGAATGGCTCACAGTACGAACAGACTGATGTGCAAACAGATGCAAACTGACTGATAATTTTATTGCTTCTATAAAGGTCTTCATCTACGCAGAGCAGTGCAGATGATAGTCTATGATTTTCTCTACCCAGTTTATAGTGCAGTCATACTTAAATCTGGTCCAGGCCTGTGGCTTATAAATCCAACTTGAATGGTGATTCAGCACCCCAGTTCTCACCTCTCAGAAGAGAGCACAAAACATCGACCAGGTTCGGCAAAGGCTGTTTGCAGGTGGATCTCCACACCACTAAAAGAGGAGCGGTACCAGCAGCGTCTAACTGCATGGTAGTGGTTAGAGTACACACTTTGGAGGGGGTGACAAAAGTTTTGAACCTAAATCAATTTTAAAATCATTGCCTACTGTAAAATTCATAGATGTAATAGAACCAAGACTCGTGTATTTGCTAAGGTATTAGCACCTCTAGCAGTGTTTTAAAATGCAAGGCTAGCACTGTCTGTGCTCAGCGCATCGTCCCGCTCTGCGACAGCGCTGCTGGGTTATACCTCCTACACGCTCTGGCAGCATGTGGGCATCTTTCACCATGCATTTGAGTGCCCAGGGAATGGTGTTGTCTTAAAATATCTGGAGCCAATTACATTTAGGCTTCTTCAGGATCAGGAAACGCTATGCCAAACGGCATTCTCGGGCTCAGGATCCCAGGCACTGCCTGTATCCCCAGGGTGGGTGTGCGGCTGCTGGGCATCTTCTGGCCGAGGCTTGCTTGCCCACCTCCACCTGCATCGCGTGGTTATATACACCACAGCTCCTCCTGTTGCTGAGAGAGTTCTGCTGTCACCCACTTCAGAACAGCTTTGATGCATTGTGAAAGGTGGCTCAGCTCAAGTGCCGAACTCGTATCACCACTCCAGTGATGTGCTGAGATGGCTCTCTCCATCAGACTGAGTTTTCATCTTTTCTTTAGGAAAGTTATAAAACAAATAAATGAAGAGGTCACAATTACAGCTTCTGTTTCCTGAGATCAGCCAGCTTTAACCTAGCGAGAAATGAAAATCACTTTTTAACAAATTCAGCTGATAGCTGTGTTCAATATTTAACAACATGCAACACCATTTGGCTCCAGTCTAACCCTACTGCGTTTAATTATGTTTCAATGTAAAATGTCATAATGCCTTTATCAGTGTTTATTATCTCTATTAAAGATATTTTACATTTTGTTCACAATTACAAATAATTTTGTCTGTATAAATTTCATACGTGTTTTAATAAGATTTGCATGATTGATTACGACCCTGACTGTTAATAGCTGCAACACCAGGGCTACCTGGTATTCACAACCCCTAGAAATGAGTCTTGTTGAATGCCAACCAAGAACAGCATGGACTGTGTGCTGGACGGCTCTTTGCTGAATTTTGTGGGATAAGTGGATCACTTTCTGCCAGTTCTGTCAACAGTTTTCACAGTGACATTATGAAAACCAACATCTCTCAGGCCGAAAGCAAACTTCACACGTTTTGAAATAGATCATTCTTGGCAGCTTGTATCAAATGATGATGGAAAAAGTTGTGGGAGTTGAGCCCTTCCTGCTTTTATCTGGAGTCCTGTTGTCTGATTAAATGCCCCACATAGCTGGTTCGGAAGACTGCTCACTTTTTAAATCCAATAGGCAAGACTGATGTCTGGAGTCAAGTTATACTTTTGGAGAGCTAAACTGAAATGCTCCTTTGACTTTCTGAAATGGTGGGATTTGATTAAATTCATCTACTGATGTTAATTAAGTTGTTTGATCTTCCCCTCATTCAATAGTTCACATTATCATAACACCTAGGCACTGTTGTCACAGAGACTCCTTATACATCATACCAGGCCAAATCTAGGGTGAATCTTTTTCTATGTCAAAGCATAGAAATGTTTAGAGATACGTAAGACACAATTTTACTCACTCCTGCTGAATAATGATGCAAAGGGGCAAGTTTGAAGGTGTTTGGGGCTCCATGAAGAAGGAACAGGCCTGTGTTGCCTCTTTTGAAAAAGGGTCAGTTTTGTTGGTAGATTAACTGCTATTCCATATTGTTTTGTGATTTATATCACAGGGGCCTACAATTCTGGATAGGAGCCATTTTTATTATTGCAGGAATTTACAGAAATAATCTCAGGACTACAGATCCCTTTAGACAGGCATTTCAGACATGATTAAATGCCCTTGCTGGAAACAAAAATCTCTACTTAGTGCAATGGGTTTCACATGGGCCCCGGAGTCATTCTTCTGCTCCCATTCCACTGGCACAGAGATATCCCATCACCTTCAAACAGCCCCTTTAGTCTGTTGTTTTCCCCCAAAGCGGTACAAGATCCAGTTTTCCTTCATGGATCTTTAACTCTTTGGATCCCTAATGAAACATGCAGGCACAGAAAGTGAGGGAACTGGTGGATTTTTATTCTGCAATGCTAATGCCTTACCCCTAATATGAGTCAAACTGAACAGTAACTGTGCTGCTGTATAATTGTGCCTTCTGCTGCAATGGAGTGGGAGCAAGACCAGAGAGAAGATCAAGAGATAGACGTTGCCTTCCTTCACAAAGAAAAAAGAGGGAAGACTGTCCACATTGCTGCCAAAAATCCCTGGTGGCTGGGCATTTTTATTATGACAGCTGACAAACTACAGAACAACTCCTCAAGGACTCACCAAGTGTCTGAGAAAAAACTGGCATTCGAGCTTCAGATCTGAATTTGCAGCTCATGCCCAGCTCACAACTGCTCCAACTCGAAGAAAGTTCATCTCCAAACTGGAATTTCAGGTCCTTCGTGTTTAGGATCCGGAGGTATTCGACCCCTTAAAGCCAGGGGTGACTCTGCTCTGATATTTCTATCCAAAAGGGAAATTGGTTTAGGGACCTATCCAGGTCTCCTGCCAGCTGAGGGACCACACCGAACCACCCCGGTAAGCTGCTGCAAGCAGTCAGAGGCCGTAAGTGCTGACTCGCAGTCATGAGTTAGTTACATGGTGAATGTATGGCTGCATACCAACATATTTCCCTGTACAGTTCCCTAAGGGAAAGGAAAATTTTCCAGCAGAAAGCTAATCACTGCCACCACTTCTGGCTTCTTCCAGAAGCCAGCCAAGCTGCGTGAGTTTAACCGATAGCAAAATAGAGCTCTCTGCATACAGCAGTTCTCATTTACCGTGTGTAACCACACCATAGCTGAAAGAAATGGGAGGAAAAAACCACAGCAAATAAACCAGTTGATATTAAACTTGGAGCGGAGCTGTCGATGAGTATAGGGAGAGTGCTCTAGTGCTCTGTGGTATGCAGCAGTGCCAGATCCTCTTTCAGCTTGTGGCTCTGCGAGACCCGAGGGGTTCCAGGGGTACCAGGGAGATGTTTCATGTCAGTGGCCAGTCAGGGAATCAGAGGTGGAAAAGAAGGCACTCCACTTCAGTGCATACTTGAGAGCAGGACATCAACACATCTGCGGCAACATCAGCAACCATGGGCACGATGGGGAGGTGCGACTCTTTCCCCAGGCAAAGACCCTTGCTCTTGGGTCTGTGGGTGTGCAGAGGTGCACCATCCCATGGTGTCATCTCCTCTGGCTGAGGCAGGAGCTCCAAGGTCCTGCTGGGTTCCTGCAGGCTGGCTCTGACTGCAGCAAGCCTCCACTCCTAGCTGCAGCAGCCGCTGAAGGCTGCTGTCAAACAAATGCAGGGAAAAAACCCTAAAACCTGAAAACTGTCAGTCATAACGCAGCCATTTCTTCAAAGAAGTGGTGGTGTGATGGTTTTCCAAGCAAAACAAAAGGCATGCTGTCTACTCTGTCCCACTTGGAGCTCTGCAGTCAGGTTGAAAGGGAGGGGATTTGAGGAGGGATTTTCAGAGAAATGAATAAGTAGAAAGAATGTTGGAGACCAGCCGGCAACATCTGGAGAGAGGGGCTGGGATTTGGCTTTGGGTTATTTAACCTTTCTGCTTGATCTACATGGGCTTCTATTTTCAGTCAACGGTTAGGCAGAACTAAACTAATTTGAAGAAAATGTTGAAAAGCTTCTTCTAGGACATGACAACACACCTGTTGGTATAAAGTAGTTCAACTTTTTATAAAAGCTCCTGTTATTTGGAGCTGCTGTAACTATATACATCTATCTCTTCAGTAATCTGTAAACATAAATATCTTTTCAGTGAAAATACCTCATTGAAAAAATTGTCACCCAATTTTTTTTGCAGCCGTGCTGGCTGGGGAACAGACAGGAGCTAGAAGAGCTTCTCTTTGAAGCAGCATAAGAAAGGCTGGTACAAGAAAAGCTCCATTTGTGTTTACACAGAAGCTTAAGGCACTGGCACTTTCAGGGCTACAATGGTGTGAAGGCTTAAAGGCCAAAAGTTCCTGGATAAAGTATGGAAAAATAGGAAACATTTAAAGATTATAGGTGTTCCCCACCAAAAAAAAAAAAAAAAAAAAAAGAAGAAGATAAAAAGGCTTGGGGTGAGCAAATGAAAAACTAGCAGTTGGACCTTAAGTTTTTACATGAAATGGGGTTCCATCATGGCAATTTCGGAGAGGGAGAGAAAACGAGAAAGGACTTCAGAGTAGCAAGTAGACATGTGTGTGGTGTAACTTGCACAATGTGGTGGATTAATTGCAGAGTTTAACCTTCCCCATTTTAGGTGGGTTTAAGTCACATTCTTTAAACTAATAGTGTATGATATAACCCTCAGGCCAACAGGGACAATAACAGACGTCTAGATATGACATGAGTTTACATGATGAAATAAAAATTATGGCAGTTTCCCCAAACTTAATATATGACAAATGTGATCTTTTCTGACAGAAACTAGAAAAAAATCATGCTTCAGTGATTCAGAAAAAGAAACCCCAATTAATGTTTCAGGTACAACAAATTTCTTAGTGACATATGACAAGACACAGACTTGGGGTCAAATTCCGGAATTAAAAGGTGCATTCATCTTAAAAATAAGGGCCTCTCGCCACCCCAAGACAAGGGGAAAAAAAGGAGGAGGAGCCAGAGATGAAAAATTGGGGTTGGTTTTTTTTTTTTTCCCCAGTGAAAATACAAATATAAAACAGCTACATGAGTTACTCTACTGGGTTCTCTAGTTCTTATTTAACAGCAATCAAAAGAAGTGAATATAGAGATAAAATACCAGTTAGCTTGCTCTTCAGTGAAAAATACCATCTTGTTTACACACTCCAGTGACTATCAGCAACTCCTTGGATGTCTTTGATGCTCAACACTCCTGCCTTAGACCACCAAAGCTTTGTTTGTTCACATGAATGTTCTTGTTCATTTTCCCATAAATACATTTCCTCCAGACTTTTATAAGGTATTTTCTGTCCTATGATCTCAACCTGAATTATCTTTCAGGCATTGTTCATGTCTTCCTACCAGCTCCTGCAGGATACTTTTCAATTGCTAATCTACTAGTCATGGCATAAAACAGCTGGTTTTTAGACTTTTAACTTTTGGCAGAGAAGAGCTTGTCTTACGGTGAAAGAAGTGTTGTTCGCTGAGGTCCCTATGTGCAAAAATAAGAGCAATACGTTGATGTCATGCCAGACACACAATTCCTATAAACCAAGCAGACATGGGTCAGGCTGAATCACCAGTGGACACGAGAGTTGTCTCACCTGATTACCTAAACACCATAGAGTTCAAAAATACCTCAGATGTGACCTTTACAAATAGAAAATTGCTCCTTTCCTCTCCCACTCACCCCCCACCTTTGCCCTCCAAGACTGCATAAAACATTGTTTTTTCTCTCAAAGGCTTTTGCCAGTGTTGCAAATATGTCCTGACATTGGAGCAAATCTTCAGCATACACTGAGCAGAGATAAGGGGCAGGACTCCTATTAATAGTGATCTAAGTTGTTTAATTCTCCTGCAAGCTGTGCTGAAAATGAGCCCTACTGTGCCATGCCGCATCAATTAGGACACAGTATGTGACCTGAAGCAACAGTTCTAATGCAAAAAATTCAGTGTCAGACTGTTTCAGTTTGTGGAAAAACAAGGCATAGAAAAGTGATTGTGAAAGATTTTTTTAGTTAAAGAGCCAGTGTCATCTTGAAAATCACAGATCCTTCTTAAATCTTGTTACTTCTATTATAATTAATATCATGTTTACAGTTATGCAACACAAGAACATTGTATTTTTACTCTTCTACACTTTACTGTTCCAATATGACTGTTTCTTATATAGTCATTTTGTCATATTATTGCATATTACTCCAACTTGTTTCGGGTTGCATATAATGTCAAGGTATTACTGTTTTCAAATAACACCTGTAACGACTATCATCTGACAGAGAGAAGCATCTGTTCTTATGGCTACAAGAACAGTTTTAATTTTTAAATATTTGCTCAACTCTTTACAGTTTTCTGTCTACTTCTACAATGGCATTTCAGATATTTCGATAGCTAAGTACAAGGTAGTCAGGCTTGCATCAAAGTTTTCATGTTCTGATTTCTTTTTTCTTTCCACTGCACAGAAAGCCAAAAGGTAAGTATGTGAAAAATTTTATTTCCATAATAAAGGATACATTTAGCACTGCATCGCCATTTTCCACATAAAACTTGCAGGGAGCCATTGCTGTGGACACATGTCAAAGCCATGTTCCAAACTTTCCCTCTGAGAACAATCAAATGAGAAGGCTGCATGGATCTGCCCAGCTATCTGACATTTTTTTCTCTCTTAAAAAAAATGATGATCAAGACTTGTGCTCTTCACTTTTAGGTGTAACTATTTGTACCTTGCCTGCAGGAAACCAACAAGCAAGATACATTAATACTCTAACCTACTCTAGGCAGTAGGACTTCTGGCAGTTTTAACATTCTGGTCATTTTTACTGACATGTGCAAGGCACAGGAATAATCCATCAATGTGCTTTCCATATGTGTCTATGCTCAAGCTCAGGCCAGACTAAAACCCCACCTGGGAAGACCCTCAAGTTTTAGACAAACACAGTATGCAGGATCACATCTTTCTCTCATTCATACCAACACCTTTTACAAGCTGACTGAGTGATTGAACTTCACTATATCTAGGCATTTAAATGAGGGAAGTTAACACTGCCAGGAAATCCTGTTTGCTGGGCTCTGCAAGTAGCAGAGTATGTTTTGCCATCCCCTAATCCTTAGATAGGGAGAAATGAGAGTTAAAAACAAATAAAAGCAGATCATCAAAGACTTTGTAGCCCTGAATATCAAATCACACTTTGCAAGACAACTAAGTGAGATGAAGATCACAGAACAAACTATCCAATAAATAAAGACCACCCAGAGAAAAAAAAGTACAGCAAGCCAAATGGAGACATAACTAACCACTCTACACAACAAATGAACACAAATTAAATTAAGCAAGACTGAAAATCAAACTAAATTACATACCATCAAGGGATCAGAAAAAAGGCAGGTCCTAAAAGTATTGCTGGCTTCTTTCCATCTCTCCCTTTGTCTATCTGATAATAGCCAATACCATTAAGCATCTCACCATCACTGAATTAAATTTATCCGATTAGAGGAATTTCAGTATTTGGGAGGATGTGTCTTGCATTTCCAGGAGTGTTGTGCTTTAATTTTGATGGTCGCTGGAAATAAAACATCCCTATGTGTTTGCGACCGACAAATGACATTTCATACCATAGATCTTTGTTGAAGATAATTTCAGTAATTGCTTTCCTTTTCCTCTGACAGCCAGCAGCCAGAACATAAGAGAAAATTTAAACCTTTGGAAAGGCTAAGGAAACTCTATGAAAACAGAAAACACATAGGAAAACTAAATAGTGGAATTTAATTATAAATACTAAACTAATATTACTTTAAGTCATGATTTCAAATTAGATTTGAGTTGCATAAACTTACACTCATTCCCAAGAGTATGCATTCAGAGTGAATAGCAGAAGCCCTACTCCTGAAAGCTTGCCCAGGTGAGCAGTTCAGCAATGTCAGTAGAGATGCTGATTTTTCTGAAATGGAGCACATGCTTATAGAATGGGTCACTAGGAATGTTTTCATCTTTTTCTCCTCAGCTGGGCCACACCCACTTTAACCTTGATCCAGCAAATGTCAAAGAACCGTGCCTTGCCATGGGTGATCAAGCTTGGTGCTTCTGAAAGCATGAAATAAACGAAGCAATTAGATGATGTAAAATGGGAGTGGGAGCTCAAAGTGGAGGAACGGGAAGCTGAACAACTCGCTATGGACTTTTGTGACATGGATTCTATTTCCTCAGACCTGCTATAGAGTTTTCAGCAATTTGTGTTCCCTGTTTCCCCAAATTTGAGAATACCTTCTCTGATTCCATAGGTGAATTTTCTAGGACAGGTATTCTCTACAGGTATGTCTGGTACGTTGACAATGCCCTCATCTCTTCCATGACTCATGGGCCCTAGCAGGACTAATGGGGTAGGAAGCACCATCTGCTTTACCATTTGCTACTTTATTTACTTCTGAAATGACCTTATATCTGGATACTGCCAACATGTGCTTCTTTTCTCAAATGTTTTGAGAGCTGACAGATTCCTACCAGATGCAGCCCATATTTGCTTCTGGCTATTACAGGGGCAAGTCCAATAATCCTTGTAATAAAATACTTATGGCCATACCCATCCATATTGTTCTCATCTTTCACTCTAGGCTTAGTTTAACAACAAGTTATGGTATGGAGGTCAAGCATTTTCAGTGGAGCATTTTTCTACCATCAGAAAATGGAGTGCCATCAAAACTGAAAGTTTCCATGTAAACAGATTTATATAGGGAAAATGTTTGATTAGAAAATATTCTGCCTTAGGTCAGGCTGGCATTAATCTCTGTCTTATATACTAACTCTTACACCAGTTTGTTCAAAACAGAGGCCAACATAAATTGAGTTTCAGCTTGAGCTAATAGAAAAACTGCCGTGTATTGTATATGTCATTAAATTCCTGTGGACATACCCTGAAACTTATGTCACGCCCCGGTGACTGCTAGCTTTGTTTCTTCAAGTCAGTAGAGCTTCACAGAGGAGCTAGGATCCACCTGTGTAGATACAAGGGCAGAAGTGGAGGCCCAGGGCCAAATCCTGTGATCATTCAAACTTTTTGATACAGTTTCAGCCTTTCAGTGGGTGTAAATTTAAGACCAATGAAAATGGAAGCTGAATTACATATTCATGATAAAGCCATACATTATTATTTTAGTTTAATATTCTCCCTAAACTGAGGTTCCTCAAATAGGAATGACAAGATGGTCCATGTGTATTTTTCTACAATGAGTCAAAATTCTGCCTGGTCACTGATAAAAAAGCTATTGAGAAAAAGCAAAATGCCACTTCATTGTAAAGTGGATTTGGTACAAGTCAAAACCCGGTCCTCATGCATGATTCCGCAGTTATACAGAGGTGTGTATAAAGATGCAGAGAAGAATATAGCAGTGATGGTTTATTTTCTTTATTAGTTTATATAGAGAGACCAGTCAGAGAAAGCAATAGAAGTAAAATGTAAAGGAAAAAAATTTGTAGTCCTTTTTTGCATAGCTCAACCAGACATTAAAGTTTTATAGTTTGAATAAGTCTGTAAAAAGCTCAGGAGAGGTTTTGTGAGGCTCTCATAAGTCAAACAAGAGCATAAATTATTTTGGTAGCAATTCTGGAAAGGTAATATGGTAGCAAAGAATAAGGCCACATGGTCTTGTGGTTTAATGCAGGTTGAAAGGCTCTTTTTGCTGTCAGATTAAGATAGTAATGCTCCAATGTTTATAGTGAAACATAACATAACTACGTTCTTGCAATTTAGAGGAGCATATAATTTAGGTTTGGTACAACACCAGTTAAAGCACTTACAAAAGCAAAGCCAATGTTAATCTTAGATTAGTGTCATAATCCTTGAAAGACTGACTGCAAAACCTGTGAATTAAAACAACACATGACAGAAAGTGAGAACAGTTTCTTTATCCCCTGCAGCAGAACAAAACTGACACTTATTTCAGCATCGCCTAATATTTCTATTAATTAAAAAGACAACAACAAAAAACCCCTACTGTATATCATGTTCTATCCATGCAGGCATGTGTTTTGGCCTTTACACTACCTGGTCTATAAATAAAATGCAGATATATTTATATTGATTTGTTTCCATAGCAATGTAAAAGCTCCTCTTGGGTTTCCAAGGCAATATGCAGCAGAGTAACAAATCAGAAAAGTATGGGAAATGTTCATTAAGCAATGGGTTTAGGCAATGCCCCAGGCCTCCAAGCAGAAATATATTCTTCATTACAGCAATATGAAAAAATTGTTTGAAATTAAAACAGAAAATCTCATCTACCAGGTTCATATTTTCTTTTGTCATTAAACACACTCTGTAGAAATATGCTTTTGTTTGTGACAATTCTCAGTCAAGTTAGTCCCACTGACAGGAGCAAGGGACGTTCACTTCAAATTTTTTTTAAATGTGGATCTGTCTAGAAGGGGTTTAGAAGTTCTGATGGAAAACCTGCTGGAGGAGGGGTGGCTCCAAGAGAAAACCACAGACAATGAAATTAAATCATTTGAATCCTTTTTCTTTTTAACCATATAGAGATGCCACTAATAATTTGGGTAAAAGAAGACCTAGTAAAAACTTTTATTCTCATCTGACCAAACCTTCTTGGAATATCCTTAAGATTCTTGTTCTAACTACTGAATAGATCTGTCACAGGGGACTACCTTGCCCGTGTACAAAAACTGAAAGGAAAAAAACCCTTAATTACAGTACCATTGTTACATCCATAGCTCTACGCTACATCAATCTTAAAAAGACTTCTTGTCTCCTTCTAAATTAAGGCTCTGAATCTGAGAAGCCTCCATCTTGACCTAAGAGCCATCCCAAGTATGAACTAGGTCAATATAAATTAGTTAAGCCTGTAAATATCTGAGGTATATTTGGACTTAAATCTTGGGCTTATTCAGACAAAACACACATTTTAGAGCCAAATTTATCACTTTTTCCCTGATATTCAGAAAAAAAAACTTATTGTCTTGAAATAGTTCTAGATTCAGGCAAAAGAAAGAATAATTACACTAAAAGATTGTGTCTGTTGTCATACATCATCTCTGGAATTGAAGTTGCTTAAGTACTTTAAGTGACAAAGCTTTTAATTTTGGAGTTACACAAATAACATTAGTGCTCGAGAAAGATTTGATTTACTTCACATGAGGTGAGTTGCCTTACCTGTGCAGATACTGCAAACACCTTCATCTCTGCTAACTGCTTCAGCCAACCTTTCATGGCTTAGAAAAGAAAACAATAAAGCATATAATGTCTAATTGCTCTAAACTCTCAGTATTGACTGCTCCCCTCATCCTGTTCATCTAAAGTGACTGGTATTGCTTTCTTTTAAGAGAGCTGTGCTTTATTTCTTTGCTTCGTATTCTGGTTTTGAGTATGTCATTTTTTCATTAATTTTTCACATGAATGAAGGAAGATGGAAACAAGTGGAAAACCCTTTGCTAAGTAACAATAGGTAGCATAATTGTTGATTGAATTTTCTTTTCAGAGCAGAATTCAGCCTGAAGAAAACTAGTCATTTAGCAAAATCTATCAAGTTCAAAGAGAAAAGTTTCATTTTGTATTATCCAAAGATTGCTCTAAATTACACACCTGCAATGAAAATCAGAAATATGGCTTCCTATTTGAGGCTTCTCTAATTAAAATAGGATATGACCCCTGGTTTGTTTTTGCACTCAAAAGCAATATTCAGGAAAGAAAACTTCTAAAAAACTGTAAACCTTGCTACACAAAAGGCATTGGTTTGGGGTTGTTTGTTGGTTTGTTTTTTTTTAAAATAAAGGGTAGGGCTTTAAAACATGGCAAAAAGCTAGTTTATTCAACAAGTTTGGAAGTTTTTAACTCGACACCTTCCCAAAGCTCTCTGGCAGTTTTCTTCTAACCTCATTCACCTATGACTCAAGGAGTTGGAAAGCCTCAACACTAACTCATAGAACTCAGAAAAAAACCTGGGGTCCTTTTGAGCTTGAGACAGGGTGAGAGTTTCAAGGGAGACCTGTAACTTCCTTAGCACCCCAAAACTAATTTTCCAGTAGGGAGTTAAGTCAAATCTCTCAAACAGGATGGACAGTTGCTATCTGGATGGTGACGGGTGTCTCCACTGCAAGGGACTCTTCAATTTTATAGTTATATCTCATTTTTAACTTGATTTCCATAGCTCTTGCCACAGATGGAGATTCCTTCAGGTCTTTTATTTGCAAGTACTGTTTGAAGCATGAAGAGTTAAATCAGAAAAAAGAAAACCTGTGGGAAGAACTGTGAGAAGTATTATAATATTCACTGCCACGGAGGGAACATTTACAAGTGAACAGAAAATGGCAACAAATATTTACATCCAGTTAATTTCCCGTATCCCATGCTGAATACAGCAAAATGCCATAGTTAAGTCCTCACCTGTATAACAGATTTCTCTATCATTTTTCTTCATTTATGAAAGGATTTCAGTCATGTGGGTGATATTTCCTTTTCTCAGCCTCAGAATCTGGAAATGTTGAGGCCTGCTCCAAGATCTTTATCTCTACATCTTGCAATTACGTTACTAAAAATTTATCCACCAACTGGAATTTTCTTCTGTGCATTAGGTTTGCAATATCCAGGTAAAAATTTCAATTTCACTGAAGATGATGAAGACTGAACGTTAAGAAGTTTTTCATGACCGAATACCACTTAGCTTTCTTTCGTAATTCAGCTAAAAGGTTTCTGATACAGTCTTGTATTTGGAAAATCTGAGCTAAACATGCTGAAGTTAATAACAAAATGGGTCTAGCAATGGTTAAATTAAAACAAATTCTTGACATAAATGTAAGTTTTGAATAAAAGCACAAACAACCTTAACAGTTGCAGCATTATTCTGGAAGAGAACAAAAATGAAATATGCATGTAGAAGGTTAGAAAGATGAAAAGCAGGTATATATATATATTGGGTTTGTATGAGTATTGTATAGAGTGATTCTCTAAGGCATCTGTGTATGCCATAGTAATCTTATTAGAGCACCACATTTTTACCATTCACATTCTTTTTGTGTGATATTTTTAAATATGTAGTTCATTCAGTCTCATTTAAAGAATGAAATGCAGAAATTAAAATAACCATTTTCTTTGTGTAAAAAGATTTGAACAGATGAAAATCGGTATTAACAGACTTCTGTGTTAAAGCTAAGCTTCAAATTATGTGCTAATTTCAGTTGCAAACACACAGTGTTTAATAAATTACTTTAGAAGCAAAGATGTGTTGAAATGTATTAAAGGTAGCATTTAAAAAAATAAATGGAAGCTTATAAATATTCAGCTGTATGTGAAATGACAGAATTGTAGATTTGGAAAAAAATACATTATATAGTTTTCCCCCTGAAGTTTGACCCTTTAAATAAATGTTGTCCCTATCTTTTAGATAGTTATATCTTATTTTATTTTTATTCCCTCCTGTCCCAACTTGCAATAACCCACCTCCGTATTCTTTACCTTGCCACCCTATTACCATGCCAGGTTATTACAGCAGCCACATTAACTGGTCTCTTTCTCTTCTTATCCACCACTTATTCACAGGAACCTGTCCAATACCTATTTTTTGACTCGAGCTAATGGCAGAAAACATCAAGAGGCAATAACTATTCCTTACACTCATGCACCGGAGTCCAGTCAGACTGAGTGCAGAGGCTGTATTTATTTATTGTTTTCTTTGTTTACGTTCTTAGAACCACATTTCCACCATAAAAGTCACACACAGCTTGGGAGATGCTGGTTGGCCTGACCTATATTCGGAGGTAGCAGCTACTTGGCAGTGCTGGAGCACCTCCCCGGTGAAGACAGGCTGAGAGAGTCGAGGTTGTTTAGGAGAAGAGACGGCTCCGGGGAGACCTTTACGGGAAAGATGGGGAGGCACTCTTTAACAGGGAGTGTAGTCGTAGGACGAGGGGTGACGGTTTTAATCTGAAAAGGGTAGATTTATATTAGATATTAGGAAGAAATTCTTCACTGTGAGTGTGGTGAGGCACTGGGACAGGTTGCCCAGAGGTTGTGGCTGCCCCATCCCTGGCAGTGTTCAAGGCCAGGTTGGATGGGGCTTTGGGCAACCTGGTCTAGTGGAAGGTGTCCCTGCCCATGGCAGGGGGGTTGGAACTAGATGATCTCTAAGGTCCCTTCCAACCCAAACCATTCTATGATTTTATAATGCCAATATTTGTTCATTACTTATAACAAACAGGAAGAAGCCCCACCTCCACACTGATCCAAAATTAAGTGTTTGGGGTTATGTAAGTTTTTCCTCTTCAATGCAGTTTAATCTATACTTCAGCTGGATCTTCCTGCCTTCCTGTTTTAAAATATGGAAGCTACACTGCAGCACAAAACCTGGAAAGCTTTGTTTGTTTCTGTCTTCTCCAAAAATCATCATTCAAAAACTGTGCACTGTTGAATTACTTGATCAAATTCTTTCAGGAGCATTTGCAATTGCTAAGGAAAAGCATTTAAAACACTGTCTGCGCATTCTATCAAGTGTGTTTGAAGAAATGACAAGGTATTTTTAGTGCAGAAGACTCTCACACTTCTGCAATCTGGGACATCTATCTCATTATTTTTAAACCCCTTATGCTCATACCCCAAACCCACTGTTTTTAATTTGACAAATAAACAAGGAAAAATCTTCTCATCTTGGGAAGATGTATACCTATTTATGTTAATTAATGAAAACAAAGTCTCATCTGGTACTTTCCACTTGAAACTGACTAAGAATCAACTCAAAGTTGCAGGGGAGTTGAAAGAGTTTTGCTAATGATATGTACATATTTTCAAACAGTTGGAGATCACAAGTTAGTACAGTGGATGCTGGAAACTGCTAATTATAATAGGCAGAAATGTTGATCTACGTGTGTTCACAAGCAAAGGCTTCTGAACGTAATCCTGCCACAGCCCAGCAGAAAACCATTCAATAGCGTAGCTCACGTAGGTATTATATTGGCTGTGGAGAGCTATCAGGAGAAATTAACATTCTCATTCATATGCACATAGATTAATTTACCAGATCAGTGGGTTTCTTTGTGCAAAACATGACTGGGTGTTGTCTGGTTAGTTTCTACTATACGTGTGCCTGGAGATGAAGCCTTTTTTACTTTCTGGGTAAGGTTCCAATACCGACCTTAAATGTGCTCCCAGGCAGCAGGTCTACGTAGGTAGGGGTGTGAGCTCACTCAGACTGTCTGCACATTTTGAACACTAACTTCAGATCATGTTCACTTGTTCCCTGATATTCATGTCTTTGGCTGTTACTCTTAAATAATAGAGGGTTAGTTCCAACTGTGACTTATAAATAACCTACAGGCCCGGATTTGTTGTGGACTAAGAAGGCAAAATTATCACTAGGTAAAAAAACAGTCATAAAACATGTTAATTGATAGTTACCTGTGTAGGATATCCTTCTGCACACCCATTGACTCTGTCTCTGATATCGGTACATGAGGTATGTCCAAAAAAGTGTCTACAACTTATTCATAGATAAACGCTATCACTGATGGGAGGTACTAATGCTCTGCGCCAAGGAAACTAGTGTGAAATGTCTCAGTAAGGTTAAATTTGCTTTGTCCACCAGGTAGTGCTTGCGTAATCAGTTCCTATACCCGCAGATATGCAGGGTTTGCTGCATCTGTACCTCTGGTCAGGGCAGTAAATCCAACAGGCTTAGAACATATCATACATATTATGGGTGTACAGGTCCTCATGCACCACATCCATTGAAAGTACGCACAGACTTCTTTGAGGAAATCTCAGGCAGAAAGATGGGAGCATTTGCTCATCTGTCATGTTGAGTTAGAACCTTGATTTTGAAAATGGCAGATAATGATTAATAGTCAAAATCTTCTGTGAACAACAGCAAAATGTACAAGATGTGATCTCCACTGTCAACATGCAAGTATCTGCTTCTGAAAAGACAATCTGCGTTTGCCTTTTCTGAGCTTGTAATTAAATGAAAACTTACTTCAACTTAATGATACTGTTCACAGTTTACAAGGAATTTTTTTATCTGATGGATGAGGCTACCTTTTCCTTCTGTTCCAGGATCCTTCAGCCTAAATCTATTTTTATTCCATTTAATTTGAGTAATTCAGAGAAGCTTGGAAAGGAAAAAATCATATAAAGAACTAAGAAAAAAAGAATCTGGTAATCACACTCTCCCAGCATGATAAAGTCAAGATACAATGAATGAACATCCTTTTAAAACTGCATATGGTATTTTACACAAGAAGGATAAAAGTGAACTCTGGGCCTGCTCATTCTTGATAGAAATAAACCAGATGTTCATCTAGTGGCCAGAGTCGCCCACCATCAGCTACAAGGCCTGATGGAGTTACAGTGCTGCTACTCTCCTCCGCATGCAATCGACAACATTTTCAGCAACATACAGACCATAGACATATCAAGCTTGTAGGAACAAATCCTGCTGCACTCAGACAAGATGAAATAAACATTAAATATCCCTGACAGATATTTGCTTAACCTGTTTTTCAACATTTCTAGGAAGGAAACTCCATAAACTTACAAAGAAGTTGCATGACCCTTACAGGTGTCACCTTAGCTAACTCTTTCTGGCTGACAGTTACTTCTTTTTCTTCTATCAACAGAGAAGAGGAAATATGTCTACTACCTTATTAATTATGTCTTTTTACACAGTAGAAAACTGTTACCACATCTCCCCCTTATTATTTAGTTTTCTATTTTTAGACTTTAAAAAATCTAATTCCTTCAGTTATTCCTTATAAATTACGTTTCCCAAAGCTCTTTTCATTCTCACCACTATTCTATAGATCCTCTCCAAACTGCATCGGTAGCAGTTCCAGGAAGTAATACCCAAGCGAAGCTTTCCAAACACCACATTGACTAATCAACTCCCCCACCTTCTTTAATAGATTCCTAGCAATACATGATGGAACAAGCTTTTCCTTTCTTCATCGGCATTGTACTGCTAACCGCTATTTGTTCTCTGACCCACTGTTGATTTCTTATTATTCTTCCCATTTGTCAAGATCATTTTTAATCACAATCCTGTCTCGTGAAATGTTTGCCAAATCTGCACTTGCTGGTTGTTTGGTCAGTCAGTCGGTTTGTTCGTTGATTTTTTTATTTATTGCCTTATTATCTTCTAAGTAGTTATAAATATGTTTAGTACAGTTTGTCCTGGTGTCCTGCTAGCTATCAAAGTGAGACTGACTGATTTAGTGTCCCCTGGGTTCTCCTTGTTCTTTTTCATTTCAAAACACTGAATTCCTTCACAGCAAGAGCATAGAAACACCATACTCTTGATTCTAGCATGAGTTCCAACTACCAGATTGTTGCATAAACAGAAGGGAGTTCCTTCTTTTCACACAGGTATTCATACCTTAAAACAAGCAATGTCTACTCCAATGTGAAGGAATATTGTCCTGATGCTGTTAGATATATTGCCTGTTTTGAGCACAATGAGATCCTGAGGCCACAAGACCTTTAGTTTCTGACACTTGACTGGGTCTGCGCAGGAGAGGAATTCCAGGGTATGCAGGAGTAAATGTTGGCAGGTACAGAAGGAGATCAAAAAGATGTGCCGTTCTTCCTAAAGTGCAGTAGGTATGTTACCTATACCTCAAAATGTAAGCACGTAAGCAATGAGATACAAAAAACTACTTAAAAAAAAAAACAAACAAACAACCAATGCCAAGCATTAAGGTCTAAGATTTAAGAAGTCAAATCTTCATAGTGGAAATAACAATAGCATAGGTAGAGTATACTCTGGAATTAACTTGCTCATATTCCTGAACTGTGTACTGCTCAAATATTTATTGCCACTGAAAGCAGCAAAAACGCAGAAGACACACCCATTTTCCCCTCTTGAAATGAGATGTTTAATTTAATTAACTAATTTAATTGACTGAAGAATTCCGTTCTACAGAGTAAAATTTCAGTGGACATTTTGGAGATTCATGTTAAAAATACAGACTACGAAGAACATTTGAAAGCAGGAAAACTATTTAATGATAACAAGTGTAAGATGCCAGTCTGGTTTGTAAAATCACTTTCACACCATCCCCATAATTTATACATAATTGAAATAATTGGATTTTTAACAAAATTCAATCAGTACTTTTATTAGTGTTAGGGGCATGTTAATTTTAATCAGCTGATAATTAAAGGCTTAGCTTATTGTTCTGTAACACCAAGACATCCATTCTTTCCTCACTTATAGAAGATAATGATTTCAAGTCTTCAAAACATTCAGTTCCATACATAACATTACCATAAATTACTGTGCAGATTAAAAAGAATAACAAAAAAATTAACCTTGGAGGTGATCAGATGGCCAGAAACATACAATGACAAAAAGACCAGTGCATTAGGTTTTCCATGAAAATTTGGCATTCTGATATCTAAAATATCCAGTCTTAATAAGAGTAATAACCCTGATCATGAAATGTACAATATTGATAGCTTAGTAAAAGTTACCTCAGGACATTGTATTTGTCCAGCTCTTTGTAAGGAAACATAAGCAGATAGCAATAGTTTAAAAAAGGATACACAGTAGAAATTATCAAACAAGAAATCTTCAGCTAATTCTTCATTTGCTGTATATAAACTAGAATATTTTCCATAACACTGATTTAAAGGATTTTACTGAGTAAAATTAATTCCACCTACAACATATCTATTAAGCAACCAGGCTGCAAGGAAGCCGTGGAAATTAAATCTTCCTTAAGAGCCATAGTTAGGGTACAGAACATTTCCTCCCAAGCTGAGATTGTATTACAGTCAAGGTCTCTTGGGTCCACTTGGTCTATGTAAAGAAAGTCTAAGACATTTCTCCTATTCTACTGATAGAAATAAAAGGTTTGTTACCTAGTTATTTAGCTTTGCCACACTTAAAATGTCACACCTGAGAATCCAAAATACCCATGATTGTCGTATCTAAATGTTGGAATACCTTACATCCATGTTAGTCTGAAAAAATCACTGCACAGAAAAGAGAGAGCAAATTAATTAATTTTGAGCCTCTTGCTACCCTCCTTAAACACATCTCACTGTCCCTCCAGCATGACATGGTCTTTTGTTTCTTCTTATTTATAGGCAACTTTATCTACACCCATGGTCAAAGGTGCTGGTAGTCCTTCACTATAAATTTAAGAAACAAAATTTCTCCCTTATTGGGAGATATGCTTCTAATCTAAACTAAACTCTTTGAGGTGGATAGGTAGTGCAGCACAATCACAGATCAAACAAGCCAGGTGGACTGATCACAAGCAGCTAGTAATCTCCAATTAATTTCAGTCTGACAGTTACTAAAGTAACAAGAGAAGTGTAAAGGGAATGCTCACACAACATAAAATGCTGTCAAATACGGTCCATACATTTTAAAAAGTCTTTTTGTACTTTTGGACAGTTTTGATTTGCATGTTGGAATACAGGTGTAGAAAGGAATCCACTTGTGGAATTTTTCTCAGTAAGCCTAATTTTTTTACCATGTATTAGAAAATTTTTATCAGTACGCATACATTTTTTTAAGAACAGGAGACTGTTTTGCTTTCTATTCAAGGTTTTATTTCTGCTTTGCCTCCTTGCTATTATGCCTATTTCTGTCTTAAGCTAGACAGAAGCAGAGGTTAGTAGTGCCATCTTATAGATTATAATAATGTATTTAGGCAAAAAAGTATTTTCTGAATCACTTAGTGAAAAAACCCACATTTAGGTTAGAACCTACCTGACTGAAAGTAGGTACACAATTGAAAGCTTCTATATAATAGGAAGATCCTGACCACAATCAAGAAATAGAGGTCAGATTTCCTCACCTTTTAATATTGTTCCCAGCCCTTAACGTACGAATGAGGACTAAATAAAATTCCTATTTATTGCTGTAGCGAGCATAACTAAAAACTTCTATCTGAAAATAGGTGTACAGTCAGCATAGTCTCAGTCTGAGGAGTTTCTATACTAAGACTTAAGAACTGTATAGAGATATTCAAACTGCAAACTCATCTTTTGTCATTTCTTGGGTTTGATATTACAGAAACTTTGTTCTCTTATTAGTTTAAAGAAAGGCTAAAGTAATGAACATCAGAGTGAGCAGGCAAACAAGTACAGTGGAGGATATCATGTGGGAAAGCAGATGGTTGCTGAAAATCTTGTGCAACATCACAAATGCCATACAGGCTCCCCAGGCTGTTGAAAAGACATCTTTTAACTAATTAGATGCATATAACTAGTTAAAACCTAGTTTTTCCAAGTGTATAGCTATACTGTTTAAGGCATAGAGGCCACTCATTTTATCCTGTCTCTCCCGAGACATTTGCATAGTGCTTAATGATATGTGGTTTAGTGCCAACTAAAAGAAATATATTGGGGAAAGTTTTTGTGAAAGACAAAAAAAAAGAAAGCAAAAGTGAGTTAACGTGAGAACCACCCAGCGCCCAGACACCAGGCAGCTCAAGGTCAAACCAAGCGTGCAGTTTTTCTTCCTGAGTGACCTATAGGTCCCTCTCACACTTCAGTGTCTCCTTGGAGGAGGCGACAGCTTTACCTGCTGCCAGCCTGGGATAAGAACGACAGCAAAGCTGTCACCACATATCCCGACCGGGCTTCCTTCCAGCTGGGGAAAGATGCTAGCCCTGCCTGGAACCGCGTTCTTTCCCTTTCTTGTTCCTTGCTTTGCCTCGCAAGGCAGCATTTCGACCCAGTATGTTACTTGTATTACACGGACAGAAAGACTTCCTTCCTCCAGCTTACTGGCCTCGCATGCTCCCTTTGGGTAACTTGGGTATATCAGACTTCAAAATACAGTTCTAAAAATCCATAACCTTTTTACAGTTGAAATCTTTTATAGGAGTCTGTGTACAGTTTATTCAGATCACAGGTGTTGGAAATTGAGTTTGCTTAGAGAGGAAGGAAGTGAGAGTATAATGCATTTTTCATACCAGATGATGACATGGAATGTAGTCATGCAGAAATCACTCAGCTTCTTCTTAGAGACTTGGTTTCAAAGCACCATTAAGTAAAGCTGATTGTTTTGCCCAAACACTAACTTCATTACTTAAAAGTAATCTGCAAGGGAAATGCATGCTTTCTTTAATTCACTAAATGATTCGCCTTGTCGAAGTGTCAGATAAGACAAAGAACCTTTAAATCCCAGAAGAGCTTGCTCACAGAATGAAAGACAAGCCACTTTTTGTTTTACTGATTTATTCGATCAAGAATGCCTGAGTCATGAGTAACTTGTCTTTGTTATAAACTTCAATATAAAGCTCAAATTAAGCATTTGATTCTAATTTCACTGAATATTACAGTATCGCCAACAATTGGTCAGATGTAATGAAAATTTAAACTGAACAGTCAGTATGCGTCTACCAGGACAAAATGATTCCCCACAACAGTAGAGCTGAACCTAACTCCCAGAAGCTGGCAGCAGTGCCATGTGGAATGTGGGAGGGGCTCTACTTGCATATTAAGACTAACAGGCAAATCCTAGCTGCATATGTCACCTTCTATCTGTAAGTCAGCCAGGAAATCTCAGCCATGGAATTATCTGTGAAAATTCTTTCCTACTTACTGTAGCAGAAAACTTCACCAAGTAATGCTATTTTCCCACCCACCAAAAAAGTTTGGGGTTTTTTTTCCCTTTTCATAGGCTCCCATTAGCTTATGATTACTGAGATCATTATAAATAAAGCACTCACATTTTATGCATTTCATGCTAATTTCACAGGCCTGCATGATGTCAAATCCATCTTTATCCTATGTAGACTATGTAGGAATTCTGCCTAATAACTGCTCTCTAAAGTGTGCAATCACACATGTGCACGCAAATATATTTTCCCATTCCAAGAAATCTATAAATTCACCACAGTCCACAGCAAGCATAGGTACAAAAAGGGAAAAGGACTCTAATACCTGCTTCTTGTGGCCTCAGAAGCCATAAAACAGGTGAAACTTTTGATGTCCTTTTTACCCTTGAGACAAGCATTTTGCTTGATTACCTTCAGTGTAGTGCAGTTCTGTAGATGAAGGTGATGCCTTAGTACTGTTGGCTTGTAGGTATTTCATATCACAGCTCACTAGTTGGTGCCACTTTATATGACCTGCCAATCTCTCATCCTCGGCTTAAGTTCAGCCAGGCTTTCAAAAACCAGCATGTCACCACACAGATGCTGACATAAAATAACAGTATTTTGGGAGGAGCTGGTAATGGAGAAATCTGGGTCATTGCAGTAACCCTTTCAGGTCTTGAGCAGGATTCTCAGCCAGCTCTTGTTGCTGGGGCCTGCTCTAGTAATGATAATATTTTGCATGGATACAAGCAAAAATAAGTCAGTAAGAACAAGTTTAATCAACTGCACACACATAAAATGGGGAAACACTGACTAGGCAGCAGTTGGTACAATAAAGTCTGGGAATCATAGTGGATCAGGAATATAAAGTTTGACCCAATCTATGCAGAATTAGAAAGGTCTTCTCTGAAATACATTGTCCAGTTTGGAGCACTACACTTCAAGGAAGAGGTTGAAGAGACTGCATGGAGAAAAGGAAGGGTCCAACATCTAGGAAGCAAACTATGATGCAAGACTGAAAGGAGCAGGGCTGTTCTTAAGATGACTAAAAGACTACTGTTATCAAAGATCACAAAGAAGGGTGCAAATTAGAAGGGAATAAACTTTTCCTGTGCCCACCAAGGCAAGAATAACCTGTTGCACCTATAAATTTAAAGTTGTATTTTTGAAAAAAAAAAAACCAAACAAACAAGCAAACAAAAAAACCAAAACCCAAACTCCTCACTTTCTAAAAGTAGGTAATACTCAAAGAGACTGACGTTTTTTAAAACATGTTAGAGACACATCTGTCAGGAAAGACTTAGATTTAGCTGATCCTACCTTGAAACAGGGAATGGAACAGATGGTGTCTTACGGCCTCATCCACCCTAATTTTCTGTGATGCCATGAATCTAATATCTTAATTCAGCATCTTGAAAATATAAATATAGGGTCAGTCACTGCAAGGGCCAGAGAACATTCCAACCCCCACGAGCGTACGAAAGATAGGAAGAAGAAGAGCAGAGGACACCCTGGGGGAGGACGAGGTGCAGGGGCACGCTGGGCAGGGACCAGAGGTGACAACCCCCAGGGAGGGGAGGTGGGGGGGGTCTTCACCTGGTGCACCTTGACTTGTGGAACGGAGAGCATCGTATATATACTGCTGTTAAACGGATTTAACGGGAAAGTGGGCTGAGGGTAGAGGAGGTTTCACGCCTGCTTCAGACACGATGGGCTCAGACGCAGCTGTCAGGTACTTCGGTGACACTCTTTACATCCCAGAGCCACGTCCAAGTCACAAGAGTCCTAATTCATTGAAGTCAATAAAAAAAAAAATCACCCTTGACTTCAAAGTAACTTGTAACATTTGCAGTATCCACTGGATGTATGCGTGCTGTATTTGCAGAAGAGTAAATACAAGTACAAATCTGAAATGATTTAATGCCAAATATACTGAGAAAGACACTGACACTGATATATGTTGCTCTATTTTTAATATATCCTATTACTACATGTCTAGCAGTTTAAATACATTTTTCTCTCAGGGGCTAATTCTACCTGTTACTGGTGAAATAAACTTCTTAAAAAATTTTACCCGCAAGTACCAATAAAATTACTGTTCTTCAGCTACATTATTATCAATGTAGACAAAACAGGATTCTCTTAAAATTGCTTAACCCAAGCTTTTTCCCTTGAGCAAAAAAAGATCCTGCATATATAAACCACAGTTGCTTTTAGTCAAGGACAGTGCACTCAGGATGGGAATTAGGAGAAAAAGAGACAGCAAATAAATAGTTTAAATTTTATTTCTTATTTTTATTTTAACTAGTTGAAGTCAGAGAAAAGGTTACCACACTGGGAAATGAACACTAAATGAACACTAATGTTGCATAGAAGCTTTGCTTGTGAAAACTGAAAATTTGATATACGGAAAACTATTTAATCATTAAATATAAAATTGCATGTTCCACAAACAGCAAGTGGACAGATGGGTGGAAGGCTTGGACGAGCCGTTTGATGGCCTTCCACCATTCGTTCTGTAATGCCAACTGGTAATTATTCTGCAGAAAACTATGTAAGTCCAGGCTGTATTTTGTCACGTAAAATCTATACAATGACACGGATCATAAACAATCTGTAGGCATATCTATATTGGATTTACAAAAGAAATGATGTAATGATAACTCATTGTAATTTTGAAGATAACAGAAGCATAATTGTGTATAGTAATGTGGTCACATCTGGTCAAACTGCCACATGTGCAAAATCAGAAGACTTACCAGGCCAGCTGAAAAAATAATGCTGAAGTATAGCAATATACTGTATTACTTTGTCCCAAATATTCTTGCATTTCTAGTTCCAGCTACAACCCTTTTGTGTCACAGTGCTAAAATTCAGAGTCCTGATGGTGAACTATGTTTTCAATCGGTCGGTAATTTTTAGCTACATTTTCTTCTGACAGAAGAAAATTGAGTACACCAGTTAGGTTTAGCTATAGGTCAGCTACAGTTCAGCGCTGCAGTCCTATCTATGCAATCTGTTGAACCATTATCATGATTTCCTTTACTGATATTGTTTCCAGCTCACCTGAAATCATATGGAGGCAGTGAAGAGCGCTGACTACCAGTTCAGTTACAAACAAATGATCCACACTGTCACTAAATTTGAGTATTTCTGATGAGATACGTGGGCATCCACAGTGCACATTTTAAAGTGATAGTTAAGCTTTTAAATTAGGATGACATGAAGATGTCTCTTTTTGACAATAACAAATTATTTCTCTTATTAAAATTGGAATGCTAAGTGATGCATACAATTTTTTGCTTATTAAAGGCTCTTCTCATTTTAGTATTGGTGCCAGTTTTCACTGAAATATTAGACATCAATAAAGAAAAGATAAGGATGTTGAAAAAAATATCTGGAATGTCCTTTAGCATAAAAAGCCAGGATTAATTTCTATGTCATCCAGGATCCCTGCCTTGTTATTCACTTTCTATAAAACTACATGGAAAATGACATCTGGGAAACTATGCTTGTGAGAAAACTCAATAGCAATAGGATAGTTGTGTAAATAAAAGACTGCCCTTAACCAAAATTCTTCAGTGGCCACCTTGACAGCTCTTTGTGGAACAGACATTCACCCTGAAGAAGCAGGGGATGATGGGATTTAATATCTGCTCTATTCATATTCATAGCCCTTGTTTAGCTGGGTAAAGAAGTGCACACGTAACAAATTGTCACATTTCCAAATGCTAAATACCCAAACATGAGTGCTTACATCCATGTCAATACACCTAAACACAGTAACTTCTCCAAATTGTGGAGGTAAAGTCACGTTCACAGTGCAGAGCAAACCATTCCGGGCCTGGTCTTGGAGAGACACAAATGCGCAAATGAGTTTACTTTTAATTTTAGAATTTTAGACAGGTAACAGTATGGGCTATGTTATTTCTGGTCTGCTCCAGTTTTGAGATACAGACATTTCAATAGGTTATTTCAAACAGATAAATAACTAAGATAGGAGGATTGAGTCACACTCATAAAGCGCCCATTCTCTCACTGAAATACAGAGAAGGAACAGATTATTAATTTAGACTAGATATTCAAACATCAGACAGAAAAAATCCTTCCAGAGAGTCCTACAGTTTCCGAATTCATGATAAGATCCCTCTTTGCATACATAAACCAAAGTTTCACCACCCTTCTTTGTTACCATATTGCATTTCAGATGCGTATCTGTTCACGTTTTCTACTGCACACCAGCATCTATCCTGGCGCTGTGGTTGATGTCCAGATTTTCACTGTTCATGACAAAATCACATTTCATTAGCATTGTCCACATGAACATCTGTCGCATTACATTGCATCTTGTATGCAGAATTTCATACAGGGTTTTAATGTGAAAAACACGTCCCCAGAGATTTGCTAAAGAGTTGAGAGAAAAATGGATGTCTGTAATTTTTTAAAAAGGTTAGTCTGGTTCTGACTCTGCAAAAAAAAAAACAGCAATGTGGGTTGAAAGCAAACAGGAGCAATTTCAATCCCAAAGATGTATTCTTTCCATAAATTAAGAAGAACTGCAGATGGAATTATTTATGCTAATTTGCTTATTGACTTTCACCTCCTCTTCAATTTAGAAGCTATCCACAAGGCAGTCAGTTTAAAAACATTTCCCTTTCTGAAATTTTCTGCTAAATATATTTTTATTGGTTTGAGGCTTCAGCTGTCAGAATTCCGTCATAAGAACTACAGATTTTGAATCTAATCTGATTTGATTGTATAAATGGGTCATCCTGTAGGTTTTCTTCCTTGCTGGACAGTCTTAATTCTTAACTTAAAATTTTTCTAGTCCAACATTTTCAGGAAGTACCTAAGCCATTATTGTCAACTCCTAGAGTATTCTACTGGAAGGGCCATTTTCTAGCATATTTTTTTGACAGAAATGAAAAAGATCATAGAATGAGTCAAAGGAAACTCATTTCATATCTGAGTGTTCCTGAATCACATTTTCTCAGTTCTTGCTGTGGTTGTCTGAAAAAGGAGACTTGCAATGAAAATTCCTCTGTAATCTTAGCTATAGTCTATTAAAATCCAATCTTTGAATAAGGAACTGGTAAAACAGTTGTCTCCACATGCTAAATAAGTCACATGAACCTTAAATATATTCCTTATAGGAAGCAAATTGAGGAGGTGAATGTCTTCAGGCATGAGATGGAAAGACCTTAGCCCGGATCAGACACATCTTACAGGAGCATTCAGTGCCAGAAGATATTTTAATCTATTAAAATGCAGTAAATCAAAGCAGTTATAAGGTACCACATGATATTGCATGATATAAATAATTAAAAATAAATCTACTACTGTAGCATCTATCAGACTTCAAACTTTTTTTAACAGGTCAAGCCAAAAAAAAGGTATTTATTTTCCTTCAAGAAGATTAAAAAAACATGATTTAATGGTAGTAATTAAAAAATATATGAATAGTATTTCTTCAAGGAGAAATTTAGTCCTACAGCACACAGAAAGCAATGCCCATAGGTACAGAGGAGTGGGAATTACAGGCATCTCTACCTTTATGTACACTAAAGAAAGAGCAGCATAAGAGAATCATGTGAACACTGGAAGTGACCAAAACCAGCTCTAAAATTTTTTATTAAAGAGAGGGAAATTGAATGGAGTAGAAGAATGATGAAATATAGAGCTATTTAAAGTGATGAAAACCTTGTTTTAAACTTGTTTGGAAGGACTAAAATAGATGAGCCCTGTAACATAAATGGAGTCATTCATACACATTTGACATTTTAAACTGCAGCAGCACAAGACAGGGATTATTGATACATCAATAAGAGTAGTTTCTTTGTTGCTTGCCCAAGAATTGAGATTTGTTTTATTATTCCTTGGATTTTTTATATATTTGATATAATTGAATTATTTCAGACATAAACTGAAAGCACAATTAATCTTTCAAGGATCTCCAAAGATGATTAGATATTTCTGTCTGCCAAAAATATTCTTAAAACATGTTAGAGCATCAAAAATAACAGAGCTAAAATTTTTTTTGAAAAATGTATTTTCCCTTACGTTTCTTGAGATTGGCAACTTTTTTACTTATGAATTATTACATTTCTTATAACTCACAGTACAGTGTTCAGCCACTTTTCTCAGCATACCATCTATATCTTCAGACATTCATTATCAGTCAAAGAAATCCTTGAAATGCCTCAAAATATGTACAATGGTCAAAGGGCCAGAAGTTCAGATAGTCACTCACGTCTTTGTTCTCCTTCCCCTCATTTATATACTGGGTGTGCTCCAGAGGGTACTGGGGATTTTTTGATTGCCTTCAAAGGGGACTGGCAGAAATGCCCTTACAGCCAGACAGACCCTCCCTGTTTGCCAGGGAATCTTTTCCCCTCCACCCCTGCTGATCTGTCCTGGGCTTTGCTGACCTCTACAAGACACACACATCTGGCAATCAATGCGTTCCCTCGCGCTGCTTCTTTCTTCTCCCTGAATCGCTATTGATAACAAGCTCACTATGAGGTCTCAACAGGCTTAGCAACCTCAGCTGGACCAAGTCTGCACCAAAATTTACACTAGAGAGTATTTTCCCTGGACTGAATTCACCGTAATGTACATTTCCCCTCCCTAGCTATATGGGAAGCTGTAAAAGTTGCTCCAGGCTTCGAAAAAGAGAGTGAAAAGTTCTTTGTGGAGGCGAATGGGAGCTGGGTCAGGTGTGATTTGTGAATTAAATGACATCAGCAGCCAGCGCAGCTGAAAATCAGCTGAAACCCGTAACGGGATATGCAAGGCACCAACAGGAGAGCAACAGTCTGAGTAAGAACCTTGCAGTGACTTCACCTGATCCCACTTTCTAATGATGGCTGCCACCTGTCCTTCTCTCCGAGTGGGATTTGCAATCCTTAATGCAATGCAAAAGAGATAATTTAGAGAAGCTTTTAAAAAGCAAGCATTGCTGGTGATGTAGAAATAGCATTTTGACTGCCCTTGTACAATTTCTTTCAACAACTGTTAATTACAGTGCATGGTAAATACTTCATTGTTATCCCTCTGAGACAAATGGTATGTGAGTTGAAACGCAAAACAAAAGGAGAAAACTTCAGTTTGAACATATCTATATTTTCAGTTGTTCTGGAATCAGAATTATGTTCTTTCTTCTCCATGTAAGAGAGTGAACTAAATTTCATTCCTTAAAGTAACAATTTTATGTAACATTGGGTCTGCCCAAAAACGTGGGAAAGATGTGAAATCTTCTATAAAATTGTATTTCTTCCATTTGCCAAATTACAACTGGTCTTAGAGCTGGTCAGATAACACAAGGAGGGGATAGGAGTTGCAAAAGTGATATTTTTCATTTATGTTTTCCTAAACCAATTCAAAGTTTAAAAGCTTCCATCATACACTGAAGCATCACAGTCATTTCTTTTTAATGACTAAGTCCCAGATGCTGCCTGGATCTTGCAGCAAACTCCAGCAGCATGTTCTCTCCTGTTGCCTTGCACTTATTTCCTCAGTAGCCACACGATCACTTCTTGTAATCAAGAACTGTGATAGCAGTGTGATAAAGAGTGCTTTCTCTTTACCCCTGTCTTGTTATCCTCCTCTTCTCAGCATCCCCTCTGCCCTGGCCACATACCGAGGAGGATGGTACCCCCGCTTTCCACTTCCCAGGAGCTGGTGGGGTCAGCAGGAACCCGTGCGGAGGTGGCTGCACCTCTTCTCTGCAGCTCAGCAACGCTTGTCAGGGCTTGCATGCCTGCCAGTCACGGCCCTTAGGCAGGGGGGAGGCCTAATTTATTAATCCTAAGCAAGTTTAAGAGGAAGCTAATCTCTAAAATGCTTAGCTCAGGCAAGAAAGCAGTAATTCATATATCGTATATACAATAATACGCGATAGTTTCTGAGATGAGAGCCTGGGCATCCATCAGATGTTAGGCTGGCTAAGCAGCCAGTGGGATCGTTACAAATTAGTGTTGCATAACTAAGATCTGCCTAAGAAGAAATGCAAGTACAGGGACCTCCTGCAAAAACAAGAACAAACTAAAAAGGACGCTTGAGCTCCAGACCTGGCCCTATGGATAGTTCCTTGCATATGCTTCATCCTCAGAGACCTAAGGAAATTTATTTATCTCCATTGTCTATAGTTAGGTTTCGGTCCACTGCCAGCCCCCCCGGAGCCATCCCTGCCCCAGGCTGAGCCAGCCCATCCTTCAGCCTCTCCTCGGAGCACCACTGCTCCAGCCCCAGCTGGCTTGGAGCCCCTGCTGAACTCCCACCAGTTTGTCCACCTCCTGTACTGAGGGGGGCCCAAAACCAGACCCTGTATCTGGCCGTGGTCTCAGGTACACAGAGTAGAGGGCGATAATCCCATCCCTTGAAGGATGGACTGTGGTCCTGCTGCCTGCTCCAGGGCACCAGCACCTCCCGCAGAGCTGCTCCCCAGCCCAGCCACCCCCTGCAGGGTTATCTGCCTTCCCAGGGACAGAGCCTGCATCGCGCGGGAGCTTAAGCCATGTGATATATCGTAAAATCAGGTTGTTCTTAAGTGACTGAAGACAGTACGGCAGGTAGCTATTTCCTTAGGGATTTCAAAGGGAAGGAATGATTGATTGCAAGCACGTGCTTTTAAGGGGGATGTGCAGTCACGTAAAAATCAGATGGGGGTCCTGGAGGAAATGTTTTTTCCCCACCACAGAAAGGATCACAGAAATAAACAATATGGTTTCTGCAACTTTTTAATTAAAGGGTGCCTCCTCATGGCTGGATCGATTTCCTAACCAGTAAGCTCTTCTTTAGCAGAGCAGCTGAAGTGAAGGACAGTATCCCCATAAGGCAGTGTTTGCAGCTTAGACTTTCCTATTTAACATGCAGTTTGTCTTCCACCCACTGTGTTTTCTATAAACACTAAACAGTTTGAGCAGGACTGAATTTTCATTTCATGGCTATCAACACCCTGCTGTATTACGGTGGTTTAGAGGTGGTTTTGCATTCAAATGAGAGTCTACACCTGAGAAAAAGTTGTTTCTACCTACTTGTCTCATGAAGGAAGAATCCCAAACCATCACTCAGTCACAATTCAGCCCCTGCAGTGCTTCTTGGACAGCAAATTACATGCTGCCTCTTTATACAGACCTCACTTTGAGGCTGTATTTAAGTCCCAGAAATAAACAAACATGAAAAATGCCTATTACAGCTATTAGAAGGAATAAGGACTGCGGGGTCAAGTCACGAATTGAATGATACTCTTGCAAGATTTCCCATTACAGGGGAAAAGGGGATAGATCTGGAAAAAAAAAAAAAAAGAAAAAAAAAGAAAAAAGGTAGCTACGTGTGCTGTAATTCTCTCCAGATTAGTCCTTACATTAATCACATCTGATATTAATGTGATTAATGTGATTAAAGGAGCAGAGACTTGCTAGAAGAACTTGGGAGAAAGAAAAACTCCTCCCTGATGTTTGCTTTTCGAGTTCCTCAAGATTCTGAATTCAGATAAAGATCCCTGGGATAAAAGTTTTCAGTAATCTCTCTGACACAGTTCAAAAACCTGATGCAGTGCTGGAGAAAAAGGTTGCAAAACCAATCCATTTTCATTCCTTATTAAAAGAATAATGATTATGCAATGATTCTTCAAACCAGCCTGTACATCAGATTTTAGAAAACTATTATTGTAGTCAAGTATATACTATAACCACAGTTACCATGGTGATCCACTAAGCAGCTCCCATTTGCCCTGAAAGTCGTTGTCATTCATATGATATATGCCTTAAAATCAGCTTTCAGAAATACTTCATATTGAAGTACAGACTATATTTTATTGTTAATTGAAAATACTTTGGTTACTAGCATATGAAATTTTTCTTTTGTATGAAAATAAGCTCATATCAAAATATGCGATTCTTGTTTACTGCTGTGTGGGAACCTGATCTCTTTCTCACAGATATCTATCTATAGGTTGCTCTGCAAGTATCAAAAGTATTTGTTAGCCTGCATCTTTGCAGGCTGAGAACTCACAACATACATCTTGCTAGCTGCTAGGTCAGGTATTGAGCTGACGTTCAATACAGAAAAATAGAGCTCCTCATGATTTTAATACTAAATTGGTGGTTGTGCTGTTTCCTACTGGTTATCTATACAGTTTAATTTAAAAATTAAATGTTAGAACTCCCCACTCAACATCACACCACTCTGCTGCACTACTTGAGGAAATTTTGTTTCTATGGTAACTGCAGGAGACTTATTCACAGCCATTGATGTCACCCACGTACTAAATTTAATTACAATATATCCAAACCATTGAATCATTGATTTCTTTCATTATATTATCCGGAACCGTAATGTAATAGTTACCAGTTATGATCACAGTGAGTATTTTAGTAATCTAAATAAACATATACAGAGAGAAGGCCATAGATATATTTCCTAAAATATATATAAACAGAAAAGCTTTGGAGGGGAACACATTTATTGGCTCTCTCCACTGGCAGATGACCAATTCCATTTTAGGTACACTTTAGATGCAAGTATCGCTCCATTAGATATTTGCTGAATTCCTCTGGTGGCTCAGAAAGCGCTTGGGGACTGTCTGGTCACAGCCACCAACTACAACAGCTGAAGCCAATCCCACCACTTTTGGATCTGCGGAGTGCCTTAGTAACGATGCTCTCAGTTCTGCTGGGGATTTAAGAAGCGTGCACAGGAGTCCACACCTCCTTCACCCTCCAGCGGGTAAGGGTCTGCCCGTGGTTCCTGTCCACAGCTGAGGGACATCTGGACCTGAGGCCAGAGCAGGATTTATGGACTCGTAGAATCACAGAACCATTTCGGTTGGAAAAGATCTTTAAAGATCAAGTCCAACCGTAAACTTAACACTGCCAAGTCCACCACTAACCACGTCCCTAAGCGCCACATCTACACATCCTTTAAATACCTCCAGGGATGGTGACTCAACCACTTCCCTGGGCAGCCTGTTCCAGTGTTTGACAACCCTTTCGGTGAAGAAATTTTTCCTAATATCCAATCTAAACCTCCCCTGGTGCAGCTTGAGGCCATTTCCTCTCATCCTACCACTTGTTACTTGGGAGAAGAGACCGACCCCCACCTCACTACACCCTCCTTTCAGGCAGTTGTAGAGAGCGATCAGGTCTCCCCTCAGCCTCCTTTTCTCCAGACTAAACAGCCCCAGTTCCCTCAGCCGCTCCTCAGAAGACTTGTGCTCTAGACCCTTCACCAGCTTGGTTGCCCTTCTCTGGACACGCTCCAGCCCCTCCATGTCTTTCCTGTAGTGAGGGGCCCAAAACTGAACACAGGACTCGAGGTGCGGTCTCACCAGTGCCCAGTACAGGGGGACGATCCCTTCCCTGCTCCTGCTGGCCACACCATTTCTGATACAGGCCAGGATGCCGTTGGCCTTCTTGGCCACCTGGGCACACTGCTGGATCATATTCAGCTGGTTGTTGACCAACACCCCAAGGTCCTTTTCCACCAGGCAGCTTTCCAGCCACTCTTCCCCAGGCCTGTAGCGCTGCGTGGGGTTGTTGTGACCCAAGTGCAGGACCCGACACTCGGCCTTGATGAACCTCACGGTTGGCCTCAGCCCATCGATCCAGCCTGTCCAGATCCCTCTGCAGAGCCTTCCTGCCCTCCAGCAGATCAACCCTCCCTCCCAACTTGGTGTCGTCTGTGAAGTTACTAAGGGTGCACTCGATCCCCTCATCCAGATCATTGATAAAGATATTAAACAGAACTGGCCCCGGTACTCAGCCCTGGGGAACACCACTTGTGACCGGCCACCAACTGGATTTAACTCCATTCACCACAACCCTCTGGGCTCGTCCATGCAGACAGTTTTTTACCTGGCGAAGAGTACACCCGTCCAAGCCATGAGCAGCCAGTTTCTCCAGGAGAATCATGTGGGAAACAGTGTCAAAGACTTGACTAAAGTCTAGGTAGACAACATCCACAGCCTTTCCCTCATCCACTAGGCAGGTCACCTTGTCATAGAAGGAGATCAGGTTGGTCAAGCAGGACCTGTTTTTCATAAACCCATGCTGACTGGGCCTGATCACCTGGTTGTCCTGTACGTGCTACATGATCGCTCTCAGGATGATCTGCTCCATAACCTTCTCTGGCACCAAGGTCTGACAGACCTGTAGTTCCCCAGATCCTCCTTCCGGCCCTTCTTGTAGATGGGCATCACATTTGCTAACCTCCAACCAACTGGGACCTCCCCAATTAGCCAGGAGTGCTGATAAATGATTTATGACTAAACCCTCAGCCGTTCCCCACAAGGTGATAAAGAGACAGTCAGATGAGCAGAGCTGACCTATCATTAGGCTGTAGGAGCAATCACAGAGCAATTCTGCCACCACCTCTGAGCCTGCAAAGAGATGATGATGATGATGGGGAACTTCAGAGACTGACAGACCGTTTCTTTAGAGCAGCTACCTTTATAACCCGCATCTACACAGCCTAGCTTAGAAAAGAAGTGTGCATTGTGAAAAACGTTTTGACAACAAACTGGAAGAAAAAAAGCTTACAACCTGTAAAAGTCACACCATAGGGCTGAGGGATTCTTCAAAGCCTTTGACTCTTTTAGTCTGCTTGAGACAAACACGACACTACATCAGACATCATTTCTCCTCCTGAAAATGAGAACCTAGAGGCTACTGATCTTCCTGTAAGACAGTTTCCAGAGACCTAGAAAGAGAAAAGCTCTAAAGGCTTTACCTCTGATATATTTTCTCAGGTCTAGCCCTGGCCCATTAAGAATTTCCCTCTCCTATACAGAGGCAGTGGCCTTAGCACATTCAGATTCTGATGACTGAGCCTAGGACATAGGTACAAGGGCCCCTGTACTGAGATGATGTCTTTTAAAAGTTTGACAATGGTCATAGGACCATAGATCAGATTATTTTTTTTTTTCCCCCATTTGCAGCAGCTCCAAAGTTGTCATTTTTGTGGGGAGCTCACCAGCACAAAGTTTCCCAAATGAAAGTTTTTGCAGTAGTAACCAATGATACAACTATGTATTTAATTTCCAGACCACAGTCTAAAAAAAGGGATGCTAGAAAAAAGGTGATTTTCCGATGTCAGTACCTTCTGTTTCTTGTGGTTGTTCATACTGCTGTTGCAGGGAACAACAGCGTGAATAGCCTCCTGTATCAGGAGAGTAGGGAATTTCCTACATCAACAGAAACTATACCTTGGCTAGCAAGGACTCTCCAAGTAAATTTTTAGGTGAAGATACAGTCACAAGAGATGTTTAGAAATACATTCACCGAACATTGACTATGGCTTCTTTGATTCCCTCTCTGATCTTACACAATCTTGCATGTAATCATTAGAACATCCAAATACCATGAAAACATTGCCCTTTCCTGAAACAAATGCAGCAATTCCTAAATAAAATCTATAGTCGTTATAATATTGAGTGGGCTAACTCTGCAAATATGAATAGTACTTACCTTAACATGGAGCCTTTATGATTAATTCTTCTCACTTTGTCTCCTCTTTTATATATTGGCACTCCTTCTTGGAAATCTTTCCACTTTGCTGAATTCTTGCTGTATCTTACAACATCTACGTACTCAAGAGAGAATACAGGTTGCAGCAGGGAACTGCTTTTGAGAACGATCCCTGAAGTCAGGCTGTGTGCAGTGCTACAACATTTGCTGAAGCACCTTTTAATAAAGACCAAATATTTATAAACACGATGTCCTCTGCCGTTGCCCAGCATGAAGTACCTGCAATATCTCAAATGTGATATGAACAGTTAGACTAGGGTGACTCACACCGAAGGGATTAAAAGGTGTAAACACATGCAGAACCAGAGCAAACAAACCTGCAGAGACTGATTCCTGCGGAATCTGCATGTGCATAAAATATTTTGCAGAAGAACAGAAGTGAAAGAAAGTCTTAATTCTATATATAGAGCTGACCATGAGAGATAATGATGAGATAATAAGCATGGACCTATCTTGTTGCTGTTGCACTGGCTTGCAAAGGTTTGTTTGCTTGCTTGTTTTCACTGTCAATTGAGGGGAAAAGGATGGCAAGGGAATAAAATGTATTTTCAGGAACATGGCTAATGTATTCCAGGGAAGATTTTGCCAGGGGAACAACTAATGAATCAAACCTTCTCAGGACAGCATCAGAGAAAGTAAAGATGTTGCTGATACACTAAACTCTTGTGCATTTCATTTTTAACAAGATAAAGATTTTCACAGGATTAAAAAAAAAAGGAAATGGATAATTACACAGCACAGCTAGAAACTCCAGGACTCAGAAAATCTATGAAATTCCTATTAAGACAGTAGGATGTGTGATTTTAGCTTCTATGAGAGATGAAGACCTAGATAATTTGAGAAATGCCTCCAAATAACAGACAGCTGTATTGTCCAGAGAAAGGGTTAAAGCTATAGCAGCCTCTAAGACTGAGCAAATACATGGGATTGTCCCCAGAGCAGGACAGAAGCAGAATAACTGCTAATGCCCAGTCTGCAGTGCAAGGAGACTCGAACCCTATGGGCTCCAGTGCTCCGATCTTTGGGATACAGGCAAACCCAAGAAAACCACAAACACAAATCTCAGTGAATTAAGTGGCAGAATTTAAGGATTTGTAGCAAAGGGGAGGATGCCTGCAGAACAACTTTAGTACATGCACAGGTTCTGAACACGCACCCAACAAGGCGAGGGGAGCGAGGGGGGGCTGCCTGCCGTTCAGCTGCATCACTGTAGCCCTGTGTTAAATTAGTGACTCCTTTGATTTCAGTTGCATTGTGGAGCCAGCTGCAATGCAATGCTAGCCCTGTAAGAAATGAAGCCAGGTGCTAATGTTACACAAAAAGCTATTTTAATGCAGTTGATAAGAAACCCAGTGAACCAGATACATTGGGGCTTGGAGTTTGCATAGTGTTGTTACAACAGCTATGAAAACAATTAAAAGCAAAAGGGCAATAACCTCAGAAACTGGAGGAAAGAATCCACACTGTAAGAAAAGGGCTGGAGGACAAAGCAGAAAGCACACATGGCTAGAAAGGTAAACATATTTGCAACACTACTGTAAACATTTCTGGCAGGGCAGCAGGTTAGCCTTTACAACATGGAATGCACCTTTATTTGCTGCCCAGCACACAATTTTCACATAGTATATATTGCAGACAACTTTGTGTACAGCAAAAGAAACCTTACTCCAACACTTGAATAATGTGAATCAAATCTGTGTTCACAGCTACTTTGAAATAAATCTGAAATAATTTGGCAAAAGACATTGTAATTATTCCAGGTTTGTGTGCCTGTCAAACAATTGATGATGTACGAGACTTAGATCATTTTTCTTGTCATCAAGGGACAAACCCAAGCTTTTAGAAAGAATTAATTTATCTTTTCTCCATTATGTATGTAAAATAAAGATTAATTATGTATGTAGATTCATCCCAGTCAGAGCTGACTGAGTTCTAATTTATTTTATTACTTTCATAAAGAGTGGGACAGATCTACCTCCACTTTTGTGGGGTCAGATGCGTATAACCGGGAGCAGAAGCTGGCCCAGCAGGTAACTTAGACCGATATTTATAGCATCCTAATTCAGCCTGCTCACACTACAGCTGCATTGCAGCTGCTTGAATGCTTTACCTCTCAAATAATTACAACCCCAGAAAGTCTCTTACTCAGCTAATTTATATGTGCTTTTTCCTATTGGCTTCAACCGCGCCAATAAAATCTTGTCTCCACCGTGCAAAACAGCACAGCATCGAGCTCGGCCGGCTGCCAGGGCAGAGGAGACTCATTAGCTGGGCTGCAGCATCAACCCAGTACCGCTCCGCTGCTCCTGGCCCAGCTGCACGTCTCCGAAGGTCGCCGCTCGGCGCCCCACGGCCGGCCCAACTCGGTTAGCGCAGTGCCAGGTCACCGCTGCTGGGGGTCCTGCTCTGGGGTCTCCAGGAGAAGGCTCAGGCTTGTTGCCTCCCTAGTATCCAGCTCCTAAGTTTCAGGCAGGGTTGCGTCTGCACTGATTTATGCCTTGTATATATTTGTTTTTGTGTAATGGCATCTGTGTATTTTCTGTCTTCGATTAAGTATAATTACCAGATGAATCCATGTATGACAATATGATTGTTTAGCTTTGAAGCCTACAACTGTGGCAGTCTTCATATGCATTTAATCTTCAGCACTCTGTAAAGTACATTAGTAATAGTTAGGAATGGTTCATTTTGCCATAGAGGCCTGTCTTCAAGTGTCTGTTTTTATCTTAGTGTGGGACTGGAAAAAAATCCAGGATGTTTCTTGTTAATTACAATACTAATTTGTTTAAAGTTAGCCTGAGTCTTCCTTCCATGGCTGTTTATTTTGTGTATTTTATAACCTAATCAAAACTTTGGTGGACCCCAAAGACTTTTTCTTCACTGTCTGAAAGCCAGGTTGTCCTCCCTGTGCACAGACGGTCTAACTACAATGTGTTAGGGAAAGGATAGCACCACTGCCACTTGCTAGGTTTTCAATGAAAACAGTGAGTTTGTCACACATACTTAGATGCGTGGCCTTTATGTTCAGGGAATGGCTTCTAGCTCCAATCCCCATTTTGCCTCAGAGGCGGATGTCTGGTCTTTTACCAACTTCGGTGAGCCCGGTCATGTCTAGGTGATGACTCTCTTTCATCCCACTAGAGACACCAAAATCAGGACTGGGAACTCCAGACCCAGGAACAGACACCAGCCTGGCTTTGTGAATGTGGGCCCTTGTGCTTCTCAGGGGAGTTTGCTGCTATTATAGTCAACCATCTATTTGCATCTGTCACTCCAGAAAATGTTGAAATGTGATAGGATCATTTTTTAACCCTCTGCAAAACCCAGCACTCTCTAGCACAGTACATTTTCTTGATTTAGCTGTAGAAGACTATGAGACCTAGATGGATCAATAACACATCTGGTTACATAATAAATGCCAATGATTTGTTAAAATCAATATGAACACTGAAGACTAATACATTTACAGGAGCACTTTGATTACCTTCACACGGCTTGCTTCAGGTTTCCTCCTCACATTGCCTAGAGGAACACAGCAAAAACAAGTAGTAAAACTGGCTTGTACTACATTAGACCATGTCACATGCAAGGACCGAGTATCCACAGAGTTGATTGTAACAATGAAAGGAGGATTCACAGAGGTCATCTTCATATTGCCTGAGACCCTATCTGGAGTGCAATTTGAATGGCAAAAAAATTACATATCAAAGAACATGTTCTTTTCTCCCTATAATCATACTATTTCCTATCACTTAACTAGCTGCATTTGGCTACATGTTCTATTTTTACTAAGATGCCTTATAATTGAAACTCACATCCTTCTATGTAATTTTTAAAGATGATGACTGCTATTGCAGTGAATGAGACATAATGGTATATGCTCAAATTTTATAGTGCAGTAACGCTAGATTTCATTAATAAAAGAATTACTTTATTGGAAATAACTTCTGCAGTTACAATGAGAATGCAGGTAATGGGATTCTGAGAGATTTGAATCATTAGCTATGCAACAGTTACTGTCATTCTTCAGGAGAGCAGCTAGAAGATGGGAAGTAGTTACATGTGCTAGCTAGACTGGCAAAAATTTTTTACTATGATATTAACCATTTCACTGTCATGCAGGCCATGTCACCATACAGCGCAAAGAAGGATATGCTTTGACCTATAAAAGCCATTTTTGCCTTGCCTCACAAAGAGTGGTTTCCCAGATATGTGAGGTTAGCCTTGTGGCTAAAAGGGAGCTCCATCCACCCGAGCTGCAGCAAAGCCCATGGGCAGTGTTGACACAAGGCTGTCTCGTGGGAATTCAGAAAATGCAGACTAAGGTTGTGTCTGTCATCCGGCTACAGACCATTTCACTCCAGGATCCAAGAATGACTGCAAACACACCTTTGTGTTTGCTAAGAGTAAAGTCAGCCTTTAAAGTATTTTCACTGTTCCTTTAGGTAAGTATTAGTGAGTGATTTATCAAAATGTTAAGTTGGTGGTTTTACAGACTTGTGATAAATCAGCATGGAACATATTTTTTTATCAGTTATCTTTTCATCCAATCCAAAGTCCACCTGGAACTTTGGCCACAGTCTCCCTTGAGGATATGAAACAAAAAAGCCAGACTTATATAAACACCTCAGGTCTCAGATGCCCACACATTTGCAGGTGGGGACTTCTGAGACACCACAGGGTATCCAAAACATCCATATGGGGCTTGCAAAGATGGCACATGATTCATAGGAGACCAACACCCCCTTGGTATGTAGATGGAGTGCAGGATATGCATCTCAAACAGCTTTGAACTGACCTCCAGTGACTGTCAACCAAGGTGTGCTGGTACAAAACAGCACCTGCTCACTGGAGCATCCCCAGAACTTAACAATCAGAGCAGTAAAACTACTACCAAATACAGCTGAACAACCACAGAGGAAATAATGGGTTTCTTGCTGATCTAGAACAGGATAAAAATTAAAAGCTTTGCATGTCCTTTTTCTTGAGGGTTTTTATGAGAGGTTGGAGACCTCCTCCTCTGCCACTTCACTCTGGGAGGAATTCAGCATCTTTGGCCAGCAATAGTTTTGAGTTATCCTAAGATGCAGCAAGTCCCACATGATTCATTGGGTCATCACCAGGGTCGAGGCAGGAGACTCTATGACAAGGTTGTATTGGGTTTGCATGGCAAGATTTTGGTAGCAGGGGGGTTACGGGAGTGGCTTCTGTGAGAAGCTGCCAGAAGCTTCCCCCATTCTAACAGAGCCAGTTCCAGCCGGCTCCAAGACGGACCCGCCGCTGGCCAAGGCCGAGCCCATCAGCGATGGTGGTAGTGCCTCTGGGAGAACAGATTTCAGAAGGGGGAAAAAACCCCTGTGCAATTGAAGCCACAGAAAGGAGTGAGAAGATGTGAGAGCACCAGCCCTGCAGACCCCCAGGTCAGTGCAGAAGGAGGGCAGGAGATGCTCCAGGCACCGGAGCAGAGATTCCCCTGCAGCCCGTGGTGATGAAGACCATGGTGAGGCAGGCTGTCCCCCTGCAGCCCAGGGAGGTCCACGGGGGAGCAGATCTCCACCTGCAGCCCGGGGAGGACCCCACGCTGGAGCAGGTGGGTTCCTGAAGGAGGCTGTGACCCCGTGGGAAGCCCGCGCTGGAGCAGGCTCCTGGCAGGACCTGTGGCCCCGTAGAGAGAGGAGCCCACACTGGAGCAGGTTTTCTGGCAGGACTTGTGACCCCGTGGGGGACCCACGCTGGAGCAGTCTGTGCCTGAAGGACTGCAGCCCATGGAGGGGACCCACATTGGAGCAGTTCGTGAAGAACTGCAGCCCATGGGAACAACTTATGTTGGAGAAGTTCGTGGAGGACTGTCTCCCATGGGAGGCACCCCACAGTGGAGCAGGGGATGAGTGAGGAGTCCTCCCCCTGAGGAGGAAGGAACGGCAGACACAACATGTAATGAACTGACCCCAACCCCCATTCCCCATCCCCCTGCACTGCTGGGGGGGAGGAGATAGAGAAAACTGGGAGTAAATTCAAGCCTGGGAAGAAGGGAGGGGTGGGGGAAATTGTTTCAAGATTTCATTTTATTTCTCATTATCCTACTCTGATTTCATTGGTAATAAATTAAACTAATTTCCCCAAGTTGAGTCTGTTTTGTCCATGATAGTAATTGGCAAGTGATCTCTGCCTGTCCTTATCTCAACCCACAAGCTTTTTGTTATATTTTCTCTCCACTGTCCAGCTGAGGAGGGGGACCAATAGAGCAGCTTTGGTGGCTACTTGGCACCCAGCTAGGGTAAACCCTCCACAAAGGTAAACAGCAGATGGGGGTGAGGTAGCCTCCAGATTGGCATTCCCCTAGCAAGTCAGACCTGTGAGCTTCTCTGAGGCATGTGCACTGCTCAGGGTGTGCTTTGTAAAGCTTCACTTGTTCTTTTAGCAAGTGAGCGACAACCATTCACCCCATACCTCTAATCTTGCCTTTTCAGCAGCCCATCCTTTTCAGCTGCACTTCAGTTGCAGAGGTTGGAGATGGAAGGTGCTAATTTGCTGGGCATCTTGTTTACAGCTTCAGTGCAGAAATGCCATTCTACTGCAAATTGGTTCTGAGAGTGGTTTGGTTTTTTTAACTATCGCCCATGTGCAGTGATGCTGTAAGCCATCTATTAGAAGAGAAAAACACTGACATATATAATTAGCTGTAGTCTGCGTGGCTACTTTGTACAGAACTTGGGAAATGAGCATCAAACAGCAGCATTCAGTGATCCTCTGTGCTTATGAACAGTTTCTTGCTAGGTGTGACTCTATTCCCCTTAAATGTTTACAGAGAAAAATTATTGCAATAATGAAGAAAATGGGTTGTCTTTCTAACTGAAGAGGATTATTTTCTTCTTAAACCACTGTTGTCAGCCTGACTGGCTTCAATTTTGCAGTTAATGTGGGTCACAGTGTTTGCCTTTTCCTTTCAACACTGCTATCTTTATTTACACAGCTAATCACTGTTTTCAAACTATTTAATTATTTTGGAAAGCTTACTTTCCAGTATGCATATATTTCTTACGCTGCTTTGGCTTTGAAGGAGGCACAAGAGATGCGTTGGGCCTGGCTGGCCAAAGCCGATGACTGGGTATACTCAGGAAATCTGGCACATCCCCCTCCTCCTGCCACATCCCCCAGGATGACAGTGCTGAGGTAGCTGGAGACAAAAGAGATTCAGAGGCTCCAGATTCAACCACCTAAACTTAGACATCTACAATGTAGGTGTCTGCTCTGAATAAGGTGTCCAAGCTTCCATTGTAGCTTGTGGAGACCTAGGATTCAATTCAGTTGCCTAAACATTGGAGTTTACTTTTGAGACACACAGGGAAAGCCACAGAGTTTGCCTGGTGATAGCTCTTATGAGGCAGGACCTATGGGTCACCTTTTGAAGTGGCATTTAGAAGCCAGATGGGATACCCCAGGTCTCAAATGGCAATAGATGCTCTCGACCTCCACTAACTCCTAAAGGAGGCTTAGACGTCTTGTCACCACAGAGTGCCCTAGACTGTAAACACATTCAGGTGTTTGATTTCAAACTTACTAGTGAGGGAACAGATAATAAGGGCATTTAAAAAAGCTCAGTGCAAAGAAGACACAAATTTACTTTTGACAATTTTTGCCATTTTGTTATTACAATACCCAGGATTTTTTAAAAACTAAGGAAGGAAGGAAGGAAGAAAGAAAAAGAAAGAAAGAAGGAAAGAAAGAAAGAAGGAAAAGAAAGCATGTGTCCACCAAACATATGGTGATATAGAAGAGTAAGTCCTCACCAAGCTGTCTCCAAAAAACTTGGTAGGTCTCCATGGCACAGTGCAGAGCCATGCAGAGATACTAGTGTCCCAGCATCAGTATAAAGATGTCATTCTAGCACCATCATGAACCAAATCTGTTACTGGACATTAATCTGAATATCTCTGCACCACGATACATCTTTTCATGTAGAATAATCCTAAAAAACTCCCTGCATTAAAGTTTATGATGTCACAATCTAAGAAAGAAATGGAAGCTACTTAATTTTTTATTAGTTAGTCTTAGCAATATTTTGAACATTTGACTGAAAGTCCTTGCATCCATTCTGCCCTTAAGCTCAATGAATTTGAATTGCAACTGTGGAAATCCAGACAGACCTTGACTGAATAAAAAATGAATAAGAATTCAGTGCATACTTCCACTTAGTAGTGCTTTCCATGCACTTTCTGTTAGTGTTTGAGTGCACGTATAAAAAATCCTCTAGACTTTCAAATGTTTTCTACATAATTTGGGGGATAAAAGAAATAATTGTAAAGAATTGGACAAAGCTTTTAGGCTTTATCCATATAAATGTGGAGCCTGTGTTTGTAACTAAGGAAGACATACCACAGACGCAGCACAGATTCTACATCCTTCACTGCTAGACATGCATCTTATGCGTATTAACATCATTTGGCATACCTTCTACATGTTTATTATTGTATAGCTTCAGATTAGTCCATTAACCTTTTGCTCACTATGCAGTGATTTGTGATATACTTCCTTCCTTCACAAAATGAAAGAACACATAAGAAAAAAGCAGCATCAGACCCCACTGAGTCCTGTTCACATTACAGTCCCCTGTGGCTTGGGTGCTAAGAACAGTCACCACAGCAAAGTGTGTGGAATTCCTCATACAGCACCACCACACATGCTAGGGCTCTAGTGAATTTTATCCTATATTTTAATGCATAGACATATATGGTTTAGTGATATTTGCCTTGAAAGAGTAGTGACGCCAAGTTCTTCTGACTCAGTGGGAGCTCTTAGCCTCCTCTCTAACATCTCTGTAGGACTGAGTGTCTGTTCTTTGAGACACAGTCTGAGTACAATTCAGCTCCATGTTTGGGCTCTAAAATTTAGGTGTCTGTGTGTAAGTAAGTGCCTCCTGTTTGTGTGACAGTCAATGGAGATTGGAGAGCCAGGGCACTACCCAGTAACCTAAAAATAGGTTCTGAGGCACCTAGGGACCTACTGCCATTTCAGACATCCTAGAGTATCTGGCACAGCAACTCAGGGATGGCAAATATTGCACTGGATATAGACACCTCATCACCTCAGCCAAAAGACACAGGCTGGGAAGAAAAGCCTTACGTGCTATAGCCAGCCCTAAGGCTGTGAGCTGACCAACAGCTTCAATATGGCCCATATGTAAAAATTCCTAGTAAGGAGGGTTTTTTCTTCTGAGGACTTTAGCTTTTGAGTTCACAGCGATAACTAACAGGTCTTGAAGTACTGAGATATTTGTTTGCTGTTCTGCTTTTCTTTTCCTAGATTATAGAAAGAAGCCCTGACTGAGCAGTCCTTAAGGACTTGGTCATTATACATGTAAATTGCTGACTGTTCTGGCCACGGTCCAGAAAAGCACTTAAGCACATGCTTAAGTTTTGCATTTCCTCCTAGGTATGGCAACATGTGTTCTATGTACATGGAACCTACCCTAGAAACAGTAAGACGCTTTAAACCCACATCCATAGCTGCAGCTAGGGAGCAATCATCACAGCTCCAGACAGGAGGTTATAAAGCTAACTTAAGCATTTTTGAATTCCTCTGATTCCAAAGGTGTTTGCGTACCACTGTGATCCTCAAAGAAAATAATAAAAATACAGGGGTGGCACCATTGTGAACCCACATAAAATCCCATTTTCCATCAATCTCTACAGCAACCGATAACTGCTAAAGAACATGAATGCCTTAGGAGAATAGAAGTTTTCTGTTCAACCCAAGGCTTCATCTGTATTGCAAATGCCCTCCAAAGACCAGCGTCTTTAAGGCTTTAAGGCCACTTTACACTTCTCTGGGACCCAGATACACTTCAGCACTTGCAGTATCCTTTCTGCAGGGAGTACCTCCTCTGTTCAACCCTACCTCCTGTTTGATTCCTGTGTCTTTAGACATAGCTCTTCACCCCATGGCAGCTCAATCCCAATAGTAGAGAGGGCTCTGTATTGATTTCTGGGAAAGGAAGAATGATGCTGCAAGGCTGGCAACATATTAAACTAAACCATACATGTACATCAGAGGAAAAATATTCATGCCTTTGTTCAGCCCTCAGTTCAGTTGAAATGAAAAAATATAGAGCATTTTCACTGCTTCCTTATGAATCTCATCAACAATTTCATACAAGTACTGTCTGAGTCAAATGCCAGCAGAAATAAAAAGGACTCTATGCATGAAAGAAGAGGAGCATTGTTTGTTTAGTTTGAGAGGAGGGAACTGTGTGATTGCAATTAATATTAGTTTTGAGCAATACAGAAAAGCCTCATGGCCATATAGGCTGAAAAGCAACATTTTCAACTTCTTTGATGTTTTCCCAAGGAGAAGAAGGTGGCCAGAGGATGAGAAATACATTTTATATTTCTAGGTAGTTTCCTTTTATTATCTGAAATATTTTTTTACAGCAGTATGTTCATGGTATGCTAGCAGCTTGCTCATCAGATACTCAGACACTGAATAGTAAAGTAATGTTTGTAAAGGCACAAGGGCTGGTCACCTGATGAACAGTGGGAATTTAAGTATCCCCTTAGAACTAATGTTAGCAGTACCAGCAACCTGCAAAATGCTGTTATAAATTTCCCAGATGGACTGCATTTCAACATCTGTATCTACAAGGTCTTGTATTTACAAGATATAAAGTCTGTACTGAGATGAAATTGCCTGTTAAAAATAGTTTAGTTTTGTAAGAAACACTAAGGTAAATTCACCATCCTTCTGCTAGCCTAAGAATTCAGCAGAACTGGGACAGGTTGGTTCATAACTTAATCTTCATTTTCGACCAAACCTAAGTTATGGATTCATCTGGAACAAGATTTTCAATGGAGAATCATGGCCTGCATTCATTTTAGTAAACTTCTGAATCTGACATTCCTAACAGAGAACTAAACTAGCACAGGAAACCAAATGTCTTCAATGCCATCAATCCAGCTATTGCATTGAGCACTGAGAGAAGCTAAAGCTAACTAAGATGCTCTCACAAATACTTGAACTTACGTCTCACCATGGTATGGCCAACAGCTGTAAAACACCGTATATGGGAAGGGTAAGGGGTGGTATTTAATTCCACAAACCCGTTGATATGTGATAAAGGCCATGAAAAAGATAATTTCATTCATTGTGGAAAACACAGTCAAGAGAGATGTCTTGATTGCACTGAACTGTTTTTTTCCAAGATGCTAAAATGGCAAGAGTAGCTGTAGATAAGCCATATCAGCTATCATCAGAGCCTCTGACTTGAAAATGATATAAAAAATGAGGGGGTAGAGACTCAAGGCAGATGAAAGAAGCAGAGCATGACCTCTTTTGTTGCAGCTTAGTGAAGCGATAAAAGTAGCAACTGATACACCCATCTTACCTAGCAGAGAAGATTTTTAGAGCTATTTGCAGATAAAAGTGCTAATTAGGTAACTAGGCCAGACAGAATTATTGCCAAACCTCTTTCTGTTTTATTAATGTTTCTGTGTTGATAACTTTTTGGTTCTCTTTATGGAGATGCTATAAAGTGAAGCAGATGCTTTGCATGCTTATTGTCGTTAATGAGCACTGACAGACTTACTTTCTAGTTCCTTTCCTTCTTCTCTTTAGTATTTTTCAGTGACAGAGTTTTCATTCAGCAATATGAGTGATTGATGTTTGTATTAGTACCTTAATTCATTAAGACATTTTAGTAATGAAAATATATGTGTTCTTTTCCTGACATTGTGAAATGACAACTGAAATGTTGTCACTTCTAGAATGTAAGGCAAGGTAGTGAGGTATGATTGACCACTAAATTATTCTAGCGAAAGATATGTTCTGATAGGACTAACTACTGATGAAAAGAGTAACTGAAACATGTGTATATATGCAGGTGTAAAAATGTTGTGTAAATTATTTGATAGAGTAGACAGTGTTTGATGCTTGGCAGGAAATTAATTTCCACACAGGTACTTGCTCTGACAGCAAAGTGATATGACAGAACTTGGAGAACATGCAGCTAATTACTTTATCTTCCTTTGCCTTGCAGCTTTTTTCCTCTACTGTAAACCAGGGACAGAAAGGTGGAAATCCATACTCCAGCTGCTGTGAGACGTGCCTGTGCAAAATAAATGTAAAATCCCTTCATACAGGGATGAAAAACATTTGGAGCCTGAGAAATGCAGAATTTCAAATCATGGACTCAGATCAGTACAACTACTGAAATATTTCCTCAGTGTTAGCATCACAATTAAAAATTAGGTTTTCAGGTTGGAAAGTCTCGTTCCTTTGCACCAACATTAAACTGTGTTTCTTTGATGCCAACAGGCCACTAAATGCTTGGTGCTGTCTGAACGCAATGTAATAGGCAGCCTCTCCTCTACCAGGTTAATGCATGCACCTTCAGAAAAGCACATTCCGGAGCTGGGCTTGTGAAAGCTGGGAAGTTTCTGCTTGTGTCAGGAGTCAGCATTGAGCTGGGGAGAAAGAACCAAAGTGGAGACAGGGACTTAGTCTGCTCTGCCCCAGGAGGTACCCACCAGTCCGGGAGCTATGGTGGGCAAAATGCTGGCTTTGTGCATTCCCAACACACGTGTATGGAGGCACTTGAGATGGAGTCCCTGCCGGCCACCAGCCCAGCAGACACCTTTTCCAGAAAGAAGGGAAGACGTCTTTCTTCAACTGGACATTTTATTAGAACCACACTTTACATGCTGTGACTTCAGGAAGTCCGTGACCACTGCTGATTTGGGCTGGTTCCTTCTAGATCTCACAGAAGAAGTGCACCTCAAGGGGTCACGTGGAGGAAAGGTAAGGGCCTTGTGCAAGAAATCTGATACAGATCACTGTGCCCCACATTGAAAGGGAAGTATAAAAGGAAGTACAAAGACAGTTAAGGTAAGAACAGAAAATGAAATATGAACCAGGATAGATTTTCCTATCCTAATGAAGCTTCATTCTTCCTGACCAGAGAAAGTAATCTCATCATCTGTGATTTTTGTTTGTCTAAGATTACCTTTTTTCCCCTTGTATTGATTTTGTCTTCTTTCAGTTGTCATTGTGAAATGTAATAATTTTGGTATTGCACATACCTTGAAAGGAGAGTTTTCTGACAAAATCTGGGATTTGGGGTGGAGGAGGAGCAGCACAGGGAATTATTTAGAAAAACTCTGATACAAAACAGTAAAAAACAAAAAAATGTAATTATGCCAAGTCAGCCATTTTCTGATGGAAGACCTTATATATATATATGTTTGTGTGTATATATATATATGTGTGTGTATATATATATATGTAAAAGGTGTTTTGTTATAATTTCTCTCTCCTGTCCAGCTGAGGAGGGGGAGTGGTAGAGTGGCTTTGGTGGGCACCTGGCATCCAGCCAGGGTCAACCCACCACACTTGTTATACTAGTATTGTGATTGACTGTTTTTATAAAGCTACGTGCTGCTTTGTAGACTGATTCTGATTACTGGGAATGAAGTACAATCAGTTCTGAGCTGCATTTTTCAAATCTGTTGCATGCTTTTGAAACAACATACAGGTGGCTGACAGGTCCACTTAATACTTCACTTACAGGCTTCCTATTCCACTGCATTCTAAGTAGTGTTTGATTATTACACATTTCATTAAAATGATGAGTAACATAATGTTGTTAGAACAAACTGTCCTTCATCAAATGTGCCATCTAATGAACAATGATGTTGCAGTCATATTTTTCATTAAGGTTATTCCACTGCTATCTCTGGTTTTTAGAGTAGAATGGAAGTTGTTTAGTCAGTCGGTTCATGCCTTGCTAGTTACTTCTGTAGGTCACATATCAATACCTGTTTGCCCTCACAAAAAATCCTCCTGTTGTTTCACGTCTGTCTTCCCATGTTACCACAAGGTCTCTGCTGAGACTGGGCTCTCCTTGCCCTGGGCTGCACACAAACCTAGCACAGGAACCTCACAGAGCCTGATCCAGCAAAGGCTGTGTCTCTTCCTGGGCTAATACACAAGAAATGATTCAAAATGTGTGGGCTCCAGAGCGGAGTAGGAGCACGGCAGTACCATCAGGGACTCTCCATCCCTGTTTCTGAGCCTGGCCCTGTGTTTCCTCTGGTGCAGGCTGCCAGGGGTTCCTCTCTGGGAGGTGGTGTTTCAGGTATCCTAGTCCTTTCCTGGATCCAACACCAGGTCTTTCCTTCAAAGAACATATGGTATAAAGCAGTAAATAACACCTATAAAAGAAAGGTGGAGTGACTCATGGAAGGTCACAGGGCAGGCTAGTCACCAAACCAGTAGTAAAGCCCTTCTCACCTGACTCTCAGCCCAATTTAATATGCTTGGCATACATTTACCAGGGAGTTAAGATTCCTGTAGATCAGCCATAGCACCATGCAGTGGGTTCGATATGCATAATTCTACTTAATACGACATTGTTTGGTCCTCACAACATCCTCCAGCCTCCTCATCCACCCAGGAAATCAGCTACCCTGTATGTTCCAGGCTTTCCTAAGTAATCAGCATAGCACATTGATTGTTGAGTTACAACACAGTTGTAAATGGACAATTTGACACCTACTTTCAAAGAATTCTTGAAATCTGTTCTTCACAGGTGTTACCAGTAAAGCAGCTTAAATCTTTAGTATGAGAAATGAACACAAATGTGCTGATGAATAAAACCAAATTGGATTTAGTTTAAGTTGAATTATCATTGAATAGATACTCACACGTATCTGCTTTTCTTGTTTGCCCATTGTCAATACTTTGCATGTTATTTCTTTAGGAAGTCAACAGAGTGCAGAAAGGGACATAAACAGACTGTCAGACTCAGTGCGTGCAGGCCAAAGGAGCATAAAAATCTTTCTTTTTGCCACACTCATACAAATCTTTTCACTATTCTAAATGTCATTGATGATGTACTGAGAAATTACTCAATACAGTGGAACATCCTATTTCATGCTGTTTGATTTCTGCTGTATGGTATTTTTACTATAGGTTAGTACCTTGGAAAAGTGACTGGAGTTGTGTGGTTTGCTGGCTCAACCCATTCAACACTGTGTGGTTAAAAAAGATCAGCTATTGCTTTATCCAGCTATTGATTACTGGATAACAAATCAAATCACCCTCTATTTACATAACGTTGGCAGATAAGTATATGATGGGGCACCAAGTAAAAGCTCTGAGATCAATACACTGACCAAACAACAATTATTACTCAACAGGAGAGGAGACCTCCAGAGCGTAAAGTGATGTCATAGTTGTACACGTCTGAACATGAGCAGTAAGGACCAGGTTACAGCAGTGGTGCTCACTGGTTCATTAAAACAGCTTTTGCTTCTCTCTTTTGGCTGATAGGGGATTAGGAAGATCTGTGGGCTCCTAGCAATTCTCTTTTTTTTGAGCACAATTCATCTTTTCTGAAGGACCTATAGCAGCTTTGGTTGAAAGAAGCTAAGCCTGCTACTGTCTTTTCTGTACCACTTATTGCAAGACTGAATTTGGATTCATTCTTCTGCACAACTTCAACTTGCATAGGCACTCATCCAGACCCTCAAGAGTGGCTGCTTTCCACTGGAGCTGAAAGGTCCCACAGTCCAAGTAAAGCAAGTCACTTAGCCTAACCCTCCATGGGCTTCCAGTTTGTCTCACTCTTCTGGTTTACTGCCGACTCACACCTATAAAGCTGCCAGATCTCTTCTGGGCACCTTCTGAGCTTAGTCAGCTCCTTGGCTTTGAGAGAGAGACCGGCCTGAGCTCATAGGAACTATTCTGGACAGGCCGTAGGGATAGGGACTGTCTCAGTTTGGGACCGTCGATCCGTGACAGCCCCAAACAGTTTCCTGGAGAGATTGTGCCTCCAACGTCCCGACTTGTCCTCATGCTAGGTGCCTCAGGACATGAGAAACATTTCCTGAAAAAACCCACACAGTTTTCATGGATTGCAATACATTTCATTGTTTTGGATACTTTGAACTAAAAAGAAAAACACACAGTTACTAGAATGTGGCCAGTATGTACCAGCAGGGGCCAGCAGTGTATGTGCAAGCCACCCTCCATACCTACACACCTACAAAGGAGTTCTCAAATATGTCTATTTCCAAGACATTAGTAAATGTAATGCCCAAAGTTCTCCCTTGTGCCATCTGCAAAGACAATGTAGATGAGGCATTTACACAGGGAGTAGGTAGGTGACCTTAGAAAAGCCAACATGAGGATACAGAAAATATATTTGAGCTACAGTAACTTTGGGATTGCTTGAGAAAAATCCAGCTGGCATTTAAATTACAGAAACTGTTGCATTTTTAGATGGTAACAGACCATCACTGCTGGTCTCTAAATACGGATTTATTAAAAAAGCTGCGCCTTTACTGGCTAATTTGCAGATCAGAACATCCAGTAGACAAGATGACTCTATTTTATTCTGGGAACAATATTTTCCTTGTTACCCAGACTCGCCCTCAACTGCAGTAAACATAACTTCACTGAAAAAAAAAAAAAATTGGTATTTTTACACAATAAATTCAAGTTTTTCTCATAGCCCTCTATTTCTGAACCAAGCAGAACAGTCCCACAGAGAAATAGTTCTGTATGGGTATTTCAAAAATATTACAAAAACAGCTTAATGTCTTGGAAAGCTTGAGGAGTCAGTGGCATAACCACTGTTGCACATCTGCCCCTTCATGCTGCAAAACAGTTTCAGTATCATTCCCAGCACCTAGTACAAACAGTCACGGTTATAGTGCTGTTCACAATCCTCCCATACCCTCATCTGATGAGTTTTCTCTGCAGGAGGGTTGTGATGCTCATTATGGTACAATGGACACTTGTGGAGGGCTTATGTTGTAATGAGCATCTGGGCAGACACGGAGAGAGGGACGCATTCTTGCTGGATGCGGGCAGTGATGGGGGGAAGGTTCCACTTCAAGTTGTTGGCACTGCCGTTGATACTGTTGATAACATTTTCAATGGAAACACTGTTATTAACAAAATATTTTCTCCACCCTTCTTTATTTCTTATGACTCAAGAGAGCTGGCAGGGAAACAGGGGAATTCCATTGCTCGCATATTTTAAATGGTAAGAGAGATGATGTTTTCAAATGACCTTTTTGTAACACATTTTGAGAAGTTTGCCTTATGCTTCACTGCAGAGTTTGCATTTTTTAAAGACTGTAACCCTGTACTCTGGATTGTTAGGGAAACTTCTTCCTAGTGCAGTAGCTTTAAAAGACTTGTTTGCAAGTCTGTGTACCAGTATCAGTCAATATTTTCCTCCAGCGCTAAAAAGTTCAAACGTGGTTGCACCTACCAGTTTAGTACTAAGTGAAAGATAGTACAGAGAGAACTTTGAAATGGATAATTGCACTTCTGCACAATGGAAAATACCATTCTAATGAGGGACATCTGTAGCCCAAGTTACCTTGCCATCCATCTCAAAGACAGAAAAATATTTCTTACATCTGGCCTCAAAAAGGACATTCCAACTCAAGAAATGTACTAACGAGCCTAGCCCAATATTGATGAAAAGACTGAGACAAAAAGAATCATTTATTTTTCATAAACTGTAGATAACTATCCTTTTAAAAATATGTGCAACATTCATTTTTAAAAGCCTGTGATTGCCACCTTTAAGATTCCCTTGTTGGCTGAGGTGACAAAACAGATAAAAGGAGACAATCTAGCCATGTGTCATGTCCTTTTCTAATACAGTAAACTCTGGCATTTCTCACTCTTTTAGTGGTCTGCACAGTTTATAGACAGCTCCAAGCTGGAACTGCAGGGAAGATGCCCTATTACTGTTATACCCAGTCTTCGTTTAATCCAGCAGAAAGGTTGTGCATCCAGAATGGCATTCCACAATTCTTCTTGTAAAGGCTGTGCCACAATTCTCACACTCATCATTAAAACTTCCTCTCAGACTTGCTGTTAAATGAATACACAAAATGTTTCTCTGGTTAGCTCTGCTTAGTCTGCTCATTTCAATAATCACACAGTCCCCTGCAGACGCTTGCAGCCTAATGCTGTATCAGGTTGGGATATAATTGTGTGGCTGGTAAACATACAATGCCCTTTTATAAAAAAAATCAGAGGTCTTTCAGAAGCACATTAGCAACTCACCTGAATGCATTTATTTCGAAATTCTGCTGTCACCCCCTGTTGAAAACGGGATATGAGTCTAATCTGGTACTGAAAGTATTTGAAATTGCACACACTCTGTTGGATTGCAATGGTTTAATAGAGCAAATTAACAAGTAACTGAGTCCATAGAACTGAAATTAAATGTAACTCATCACCAGTATAACTCATTATTATAGTGGAATTTCACCAGAAATGTGAATAGAGATATGTTATTTTATTAAAGATCATATTTTCTTGGCTCCCCTCCTTCATCGTAAAGTCAGTCTTACCAATTTAGGATAATAGCAACTGATCCTGATCATGTAATATCATATAACAAATACCAACGTAAAGGAAAGAGGAGAATCTCTGGCATTTTGCTCAGCTCCGACTGCAGTTTTGCAAGAAACTGTAATGCTGTTTTTCCTCAAGAATCATATTACCACACTTACAGCTGTTTGTGAAAGCATTCTTTCTCTCCATTTGCCATCTTTCTGTTTAAATAACCATGTGTGTATATATGTGTGTGTACGCATGTATGTGTGTATGTTTATATAAAACAATTCACAGCAATATAAATGTCAGAATTAGAAGTATCCTAGCTTTTGTAATATTCCCAAGTTTTGTAATATTGTCAAAATCACATCCATTCATACAAAAGTTTTTCAAACTAAGCATCTATCTCAAGTTCCTTTATTTGTAAAAAATGTTGTGGCTTTTGCTACAGGGGTCTGTCTTCGTTGTTTTGGGGATAATGAAATATGGTGAATAAACAGCTGAAAAACAAAGCCTTCAAAATAAACCAAAATGCTGACCTACTTAGCACAACACAGGGAAGTTTGAATGCAGTCCCAGGATAGAGTACAGCTCTTGCTTTTTGTCAGGGAAGACAGCAGAGTTGTCTGAGTATTGTGAGCAAAAATAAACTTCAGTTCTGGTCAATGCATGCTATGGGGGCCAGAGCCAAGAATCAAAGCTCATTGATTCTGCTGTCACTGGTGCAGGATCCACCACATGCCCCCTGAAGGGCAGCACGCCCAGCAAACTGGGGGATTTCCAGATATCTGGCAAAGGCAGCACAAGCTTGAGGGCAAGAGCAGCAATCTCATTCCCTACAGCTTGATGCCCCAAGGCAGCTACCTACTTTGCTTATGCTCAGACCAGTTGTGCAGTATAAACAGGAGAAAGAAGGAGATGGATATCCTGAAAAAGGCATTATATCTGACGTGTGCATCAGGACCTGCAAGTAAGCAAGTCTTGCCTGAGGTCTAGCATTGAGTGGGAGACAGAGCGATTGACAGTGCTGTATTGTGGTAGAAAGATTAAAAAAAGTATCAGGTCATGCTGAACTGTTGTTGTTGTTGTTGTTGTTGTTGTTGTTGGGTACAGCTATTTATTAACAGAAACATTCAGTGCATAAGATTGGGGGGTAATACTCCCCGTTCTACTGAAAGCATAGAAAAGAAATACAGCAGCAGTCCAGCAACTTCTTGGAATGCTTTACAGACCTTATTTTTTTTTTTTTTTCCCCCCGGAAGGCTGGAAAAGCAGTTATACAGAAGCCTTTTCTATATTTGATTCCTGATGAGAGAGAGAAATGAGTTGAAAATGTAGGTGGCAGAAGGCAACTTGTGTTCTGGGAGCCTCTCACCTCTCCTGGGAGAAGAAAGGGCAGAGTAAGCACCACGGACTTCAAGCAAATGGACTTCCCGGTAATGATGCGTGTGTTACTACTTGCTTACAAGGAAGAGAAAGTAAAGCAGAGAGAAAGGAGCTCCCAATTCTCTGCCAGCTGCAAAGCCGGGAAGCAACCCCACTGATGAACTCCTCATCTCTAGCCTCTGCCTGCTGGGCAGAGTCTGCTGGGACCGAGCGACGAAGGTCGAGTCCTTCATGTGGAAACGGAGGTGCCTCATGCCATGTGACCCAGAAGACAGCCAAAAGCTGCCTCATATTCAAAGGCTCATCTGTAATTGCAAATCAGAGCAAAGCTAGGTTGTAATCTTAGAAAACAAGCACATTTTCTCCTGTCCTGGAGAGCAAGTTTTAATCAAGAAAACTTTACAGTCTTGTTTGAAGCTGAGCTGGTCTTTCATTTGCAATAACGGTAATTGAGTAGAAGAAACAAAGGCATTGATTTATTCTTATGCCTCCTGCTAGGTTTTTTCTTTGACTAGTCAGTTGTCTAAGTGTTAATGACATAGATGGTCCATGACTAGTGCCAAGATTTTTCTAAATATTGTTGACAAGCTGAAGGGCAACACATTGTGCGGATAGTGGGTCAGACTTAGAGAAATCTCAATTCCAGGTTTCCAATGCATATCTGTGTTACAGCTATCAAGTTTGTAGTTCAAGTTTGCCATTTAAGAGCAACAAAATCACATACATGAATTATCAAAGAAGTTATAAATGGAATCATTTTGGATCTTGAATAATGTTGATGAAGTAATGGAAATTACACTCCAAGAACAAAATTGACCACTATTTTTGGCAGAGATAAAAAATCAAACCTTTCTTTCTGTATTAAGAGGCAGGAGGTACAGGGTCTTATGCATCCAGTAGAAGAGGCTATGTATGTTAAATATGGCATGCAACCACCTCTGTTTAAAATTAAGACTATGCCGGCTTTTTACTTCTAGCTACAACTTCCACAAATTATCCCCTTTCCCAAGTGACGTTTGTCAGCAGTTGCAATAAGATAACCAGATAATGTAAATCATACACTACCTCAAGAGCTTAATAATTTTAAATATTTTCCCTTCCTTCCTCTCCCCCAAAGGAACTATTCATTTAAACTTATTAAAATCTGATTATTTTGTTGTTCCCTAATGTTGAAGGAAATTCAGGGAAGGACATGAAACTGATATTCTGATCACCTAGGCATGAAAAAAAATTTCTTTCGTTTTTCTGAGGGAATCCATTTGTGAAGAGTTTCCTATACATTTGTTAGCAGAGTTGCAAGGTTCTGCTATCTTTTCCATTAATTCACTGAGTTATAAAATTTGGAACACAAATGTGATACTGGTACCTACAATTCCTTTAGCAACCTGTCAAAGTCCACCTTTTCATCAAAAGGTTTTTCAAGAGCCTGAACTGTGATCTGAGGCAAAATAAATCTGTCACAGAATATCCCTTGTGAAATACACTCTAAAGATGTCTTACAAATAGAAACAAATGGTGATTCTCTCTTACCCCACACTCATGGGGGGAAGAATTGTCCTCCCTGGGGACTAAGATGAAGGAGGATAGTAAATGGTTTAACCTGAATATTGAGACAGTCCCAGGGGAAAGTATAAAATAAGATATTGAGGAAATGTGAGGAAGTTAGCATGATGCACTGCTATATTTGGTGAATAAAAAGACTGAGGGAGCTCAGGGCACAATGATGAAGTTGTAGGTGCAGGGAGAGAGGGAGTTTTCATGGCTTATGAATAGAGTAGGAAATTATGAGAACTATCAAAAGCTGGCTGCACTGAGCAAGGAGCAATGAAGATACAGGTTGGCTATAGACCCAGAAGTTTGTCCGAACTTTACACAAGACCAGGAGCACGCAGCACATAATAGCAGACGACTCTCATTTACCCTTACATAGTATTGATAGTGCAATCCACAGTGGTGCGAATCTACTATATTGGGAGTGGATGAAGGCTCTTCCTCACTTGGCAAAGCTGCTCTGTGTGTCCCCAGAAAGACACTCAGCTTCTAGGACATACGGTCAAGTACTCAAAGGAGCATCACCAAGTTTCATCGTACATTTCTGCAAAGGAGGGATAAGAGGCCACTTATTCACTTTTAACTTCAGTGTTCCTCATATGAGTGTTTGACATTGTAATTTCACATTTTCATAGCAACTTGCAATGAACACTGTTAACCTGACCACACCAGGTGAACATGATGTGATTGCAGTTTAACAGAGCCACGTCACCCAAAAGCAAGGCTGGTCATGCCAAACACTTACCTTTCCATGACATCATGTGTTTGTGCGTATCACATCACCCATGCCGTCTCAGCAGAGAGATAGAATTTATGTTGCATTGGCACTACTTCCCAACTTCTCACTTTGAAAATTGAGGCTGTCCCAGCACCACAGACTGCCTCTGTTTTCTCCAAGAAAAGACAAATTTAAAGAAATGTAAAAGTTATTAAAAGACTGTTGTGACTTTAACACCTGGGATCTCCAGTTTAGAAACACAGGTTGCCTGTCCCACTTGGAAGGAGGAAGCAAACACATACGTGCAGAAAATCACAGCTATGACACTAAGCATAATCACAAAGAAATCTTGCCAATATGCGCTTCAGACCTGTGTAGTTTTTGTAGAGCTGTTGAAACAGAGTATTTTGCCTACAGGTGCCTTTATTGAGAGGGTCCATCTTGTAATACATGGATGATAGTAGTATCATTATATGTTTGTGTCCATTTAAAAATATATGGAGGATTCCCTACCTCCTTGGTACTTCCACAGACTCCCAGTCTTAGGAAAAAAAGTCCCTGTTTTGAAGAAAGAAAAAGGGTTTTCCTCTCTCCTTTTTTAGAGCATAATTTGTAGCTGTTTGAAGCTATTCACGGGTTTGATATGTTACCAGTTCTAGCAGAAACAGTTCCTGGTGCCACACTAGAAAAAATAAGATAAAGAGGACCAAGGAGGTAAATCCTGTCACTTAAAATTTTCTTTCCAAAGACATGGCAGGCAGGAGTAGGCAGATGTATCTTCTTCAATGTGCAAGAAAAAGAGTAATGAGTTCCTTCTACTAGTCACATCTTGCCAGAAAATATACTTTCCCCAGAAAAAAAATCCATCCAATTTGTCCATCAACATTTGTATTATACTGTTTTCCTATTGTGGTAGGAATAGAAGAGCTGGTCAAATAATAAAATGTTTGAACATCGCTATAGTTATTTGTCAAATAGGACAGTTGATCCATAGTGCTCACCCACTGAAACCAAAACTTTGCAATTGCAAAATTTACCAAAAGTTAACTTAACCATGAAAAATAATGATGGTATTATGCTTGTTAATGTTTGAAGCATTGCAACATAAAAATGAAAATCCTTTGAAGTCCATGTTTACAAAACAAGTAGACAGAAAACATGATTTTATTGGCCCCAAAACAAGGCTAAGGCTGGTTTTGGCAGTTTCTTATGGTACACAGTGACTATGACCAAAAATCCCTCCAGGTTTGGGGGTTTTTTGCATGCTTACATTTTCTAGACTCTAGTATCTCTCCGAGTGCTCATTGTAGTAAACCAGAAAGAGCCTCTAACTGGAAGAGGTATCATGAGATCTCTACCGTCTCAGACTACTCTGCCACAGTTCATTTTAAATGGACAGGACCAGATGGGATTTGGACTGGACCTGGGCTGACTTGCTAAAAATCCCCTCTCACCCATAGTCACACCAAATAACTCCCAACCATTTCTGCGTGACCGTTCTGCCCTAGCACTGGTGCTGTGTCGGTGACTTGGGGCTGCCCCCTTGGAGTTGCTGAACTCCAGCTGTTTTCTGAGAACTATCCCCTAGAGCTCATGCACTGTCAACACCTGCTCTAAACACCTATCCAACTTTAATCTCTGAATATATGTCCTTCCAGAGGTGGATGCAGGGATGTCGTCCTCTTAAAGGGCTGTAGCCACTGGAGTTGAGCAAATGCATTAATCAGCGCAGAACTGGTTACGTGACTGTACTTCCACAAGCGGTGGGGCACGGAGAGAGCTCTCTCCCACCAAGGAATCCCACTGAAGCCAGACAAAGTGAGAGTGTGAAAAGCTTCTGGCAGGAGGGAGGCAGCTTTCAAATGTCTTTTGTGAAGCCATCTGTTCTTTGCTGATATCTATCAGAGCATTTATATACCTAAAATGAAATATATTCTTGCACATGAATCAACAGGGTTCATATTATGGTACAAGAGTGATGTAATTAAGCATGTCTTGAGAAAAATTTATAAATACATATTTTTATATTTTACATCTATTCACACAGGAAAACAAAATTATAAATGGTCTCCTAAAAAAACAGTCCAGTAGTTCTTCCTTAATAAGATAATCCTCTGCAGCCATGCATGATAGGGACTCAGATTGCTTTCAAAAAAACCCCATACATTTATCTTGAAAGTCAAGATACATTAATTCTTAATTTTTTTCTTCTTGTTATTTACTTCATAGATTAAAAATCTTTAAGTGTCATATTTTCAAACAAAGATCTTTAAAATTTATTTTAAAAAATTAAAGCAAGTATTTTCATGCAATCTCATGATTCCAGTAGACTGGGCTTAAATAAAAGTATCAAGTATCACAAAATTCACATGAAATCATCTTGCTTAACATTAAAGAAATAAAATATTGACATGTTTTCTAGAGGAATCACTGGAATTGGGCTCAATGGGTCCAGCACGTACAGGAAAAATCAGAATTGAAGGTCTATCACTAAGAAGTCCCAGCAAAGGTGCTCCTAAAGAGGTCACTTATATCGCGAGGTGAAGTCTTGGCTCAAAAGAGAGGTAAAGACACTGAACTCTGCAGCCCACATGAACTTGCTCTTTTTCCTGCCTGCAGCCTGGCTACACTTTAGGCTCAGAGCAGCCCCCCTGACCTTGGGAGTAGCTAAGGTGCCCTTTGGGCTGTTGTACCCCTAGCTCCATCTATGCCTGGTTCTTCCAGACTCTATAAGAAGCTTGGACGCACCCTGCCAGACCACAGCCTGGTCCTGAAAGGATGGGAATAGTGGACTAGTAAGTAGTTCTGGACTTCTGACTGGGTTTGGGCACATGCTCAATGGGCAGACTAAAATTAAAGCCAGGAAGGTGTTTTGAGCATATTAGTCCATTTTTTTTTTTCATGTTTTAAGGTGATTTCTCACAAACTGATAGATGAATTCTAAAATTAAGATACTTCTCTCAAAATAAGATAATCCTCCTCTAAATCACTTCAGGAACAAACTAATTCATGAATTCTATATAAAAAATACAATTTTGATCTTATTTGTAAGGAACTTTGATGTATATGTTTATTATCATTCACTTTTGTCATCATAGAACTTCAAAGCCTCAGGATTAAAGCCCCATTGGTATGGAGGGCAGTAATAAACCAAAAGGCAAAAGTCTTACAATCAGAGTATATGCACAGCCCCTTGGAATGCATTATAGTCAAAGGAATTGTATAAGACACTAAAAGGAGCTTTGTTTGCATTTAGATTTCTCTCTTTTCTTAAGCTGTTTGTTTAGAAATGGGTCACTTAGCCTAGCAGATGTTTCCTCAACACAACATATTTGTGTCACAGATGAAGAAAACTTTCCAACCAACTCCCTTCTTTTAGTAACTATAATTTAATAATCCATTTTATTTATTCTTAGAGCAGACAGAACAATTAACTAAAAATTCCAGTTCTTCATCTGTGTTTTTCCCCTACCTCAAATTTGTACGGATAAACTGCTATGGGGAATTTTAGTTCTGTCCTAATAAAAGAATATAAACTCCACATGAATGTGCAGTTTCAAGCCACCAGAAATTATTCAGGAAACATCACTTAACTGGTTTATGCACCAGAATGTAAATGAGGCCTCCTTTTTTTTCCCTGCTACCAGTAAAGCTGAGGCATTCACGCTTTCATTTCACTTCACTCCTTTTTTTTTGTTGTTGCCATAGAAACCAGGGTGCCAGTCAGTCTGCAGAAGAGGCTGCCATTGCAGGTGGTTTGCAGATACCGTATTAATAAATGAAGAAATAAATAAATAAATAGGACACACATTTTCCTCAAAAAGACAACAGTAAAAAAGCACATCACTTTGCATTTATGTTGTTGGCTTGTGTAATTTGGCTACTGAGACTTTATAGAAAACATTTACTGCCTCAGAAAATAAGCATGCATGTATTTCTTGTACCTGGCAAGCCCATTGTGTATATTTACAGCCTTCTCTACAGCAATCAACTAAAATATTGAAACAACATAAACCAATTGAGTTGAAGAGAATGAATCCTAAAAAGAAAGGGAGAATAAGAGAGAGAGTGCGTCCACAAGCGTGCAGCTATTGACTTATTCATGTGCATGTTCAGGTTATGTGCCTGGGATTAATAACAACTTTGGGTCCTATTTGTACAATAATCCTGTTGTTCTGAAGGTATTTAAATTAATATAACCTTGATCTAAGAAATTAAAATCAACCAACAAGAAAAAAAAAAAAGGTTGATTTAGCCTGATTTTAAGCATGAGGAAAATAGGCTTAAGGGATCACTTTATCAGTCCACCTGGGAATCTCCCATAACCTTAGAACACTTTTGTCTAAGTTCAACCAAATCTTAAAAATGGGTAGCAATCCCACAGGCAATTATTCATGTAAAATAATTTGTAAACACTAGCAACTGGAGGAGAGATCTGTGCCTCCAAAAAGAAAAGGCAAGAAATCCTCTGTTATCAATTCCATTTGGAACTTTTCATCGAAACAAAAATCAAGCACACAAAGAGGTGTCACTTCAATTCTCTCCATAAAAAAATCACATTTTACTAGATGTAGAAAGTGGAGGGACTGTATGGCTTACAATTGTACCTATGACATATCTCAAGACTTTCCAGTATAGAGAAAGCTCTATAGTTATTGTAGCTGATTTAGGTGTTTATAACATTTTAATAAAATGTGTACATATTTTCTCTTCTATCATAGTCCTGATTCCCCCCATATTTCTCAACAAAATCAATGATAGTCTTCTAAGGGATGAATCATCTATCAGAGTTCTCCCAGTAGACTATTTGTCTAACCCATAGATTAAAAAACAGTTTCCACTCCAGCAGGTTTAAGAAGATTTAAAAACAAAAAAACAAAACATGAATGACCCACATTGCAGACCATTAGAAGTCTAAGGCTTTGCAAATACATTCCAATGAAAAATATGTCCTTGGGCTTCTGCAGTTCTGCTCTGGTGCCAGCAACCTAGTTATTGTCCAAATCACCATGGAAAGAGTTGCTTTTTATTGTGGTTATTTCTTTCATATATAACAACAGTAGTGAGAAAGGTCTCATTGTTTTAAGGATGCCAGAATAGTGGAGAGAAGCAAATGTCACTCTTATCTTCAAGAAAAGCAAGGAGGATCCAGGGAACTAAAGGCCAGTCAGCATCACCTCGATCCCTGGGAAAGCATGAGCAGCTAATCCTGGAAACCATTTCTGGGCACATGAAAGACAAGAAAGTCATCAGGAGTAGTCAGCATGGTTTCATCATGGTCATGCTTGACCAACCTCCTAATGTTCTAACATGAAATGACTGGCTTGGTAGATGAGAAAGCAGTGGATATTGTCTACCTTGACTTAAGTAAGGCTTTTGACACTGTCTCCCGTAAGATCTTCATAGAAAAGCTGTTGAACTATGGGCTGAATGAGCAGACAGCAAGGTGGATTGAAATCTGGCTGAACAGCCAGGTCCAGAGCACGGTGACAAGTGGCACGAAGTCTAGCGTGAGGCTAGCAACTAGCAGTGTGCCCCAAGGGTCAACATTCAGACCAGTCTGTTAAACATTTTCATTAATGATCTGAACTATGGGGCTTGGTGTACCCTCAGAAAGTTTGCTGATGACACAAAACTGGGAGCAGTGGCTGATACACCAGAGGGTCATGCTGCCATCCAGAAGGACCACAACAGGCTGGGGAAATGGGCTGACAGGAATCTCTTGAAGTTCAGCAAAGAGAACTGCAAAGTCCTGCACCTGGAGAGGAAAAACCCCAGGCACCAGTATATTCTAGGGGCCAGCCAGCTGGAAAGCAGCTTTGCCGCAAAGGACTTGGGTGTCCTGGTGGACACCAAGTTGAAGATAAGCCACCAATGTGCCCTTGCGGCAAAGAAGGCCAAGGGTATCCTGGGCTGCATTGGGCAAAGTATTGCCAGCAGTCGAGGTAGGTGATCCCTCCCCTCTACTAAGCACTGGTGAGGCTACACCTGGAGTGCTGGGTCCAGCTCTGGGCTTCCCAGTAAAAGAGAGACATGGAGATACTGGAGAGAATCCTTAACAAAGGACCACAAAGGTGATGAAGGGACTGGAACACCTCTCCTATGAGGAAAGGCTGAGAGAGCTGGGACTGCTCAGCCTGGAGAAGCAAAGGCGCAGGGAGGATCTTATCCATGTATATATAAATACCTGAAAGGTGGATGCAAAAAAGATGGAGCTAGGCTCCACAAACTGAAACACATGAGGTTCCCTCTGCACATCAGGAAACACTTTTTTCTTTTGAGGATGACCGAGCCCTGGCACAGGTTGCCCAGAGAGGTGGTGGAGTCTCCATTCTTGGAGATACTCAAAAGCCATCTGGACACAGCCCTAGGCAGCTGTCACCAGGTGTCCCTGCTTGAGCAGGGGGGCTGGACCAGATGGTCCCTTCCAACATCAACCATCCTGTGATTCTGTGACTGTAACAAGCATAAAATCATCACCTCTCCCCGAAGAGCTTTCCATTTCAGGCTTCAATCCAACAAAGTGAAATGGCCATTGCCATTGGCATCAGTAGCACTCAGCATCTCCTATAAAATCAGGCCTATTAGGTAAAAAATTGATTGAAAGAATGTCTCTCAAGTATTCACTGCAAGGATGTGGGAAATCTTTGTCTTCTCCTGTCATGCAGTATATCACCAAATTTATGAAATTGCATTAAATGATTTTTGTGACTATTAAATCAGTGAAATTACAGTTATATGCCTCAGACACTTCTTATCAACTATTATTCCAGAAATGATCCTGGATTTTATGCCACCATTCTGAGAAGGAAGAAAAGAAATCTTTTCTACTGTGCTACACGTGAAAGTTTGAAATCCTGCACCAGCTGATGTAAACAGCCCAAACCATATTATCTGGAGAACATTATCATCAGTCTGTAATGGTAACGGCTTTTTGCTCAGAAGATGAATGGAAATCTCAGCAGAAGTTTGATTGGAAAAGGTAACTTTACTTGTCTTCCTCTTTCATACATTCCAGCCTGTTCCAGTTCATGCTCCACTGAAAAACCATTAGCAGGGAAGGTAATCAGGGGAAGGTTTGCTGCACACATACCCTTGTTCTCAGAATTGGTTCTTGATTTATCAACGGCACAAGCATTACATTTTCTTGTCCTGAAGTTTAAAAAATAAAAAAAAAAAAAAAAGAAAACAAACAAAGAAACCTCTTACTTACCTGCATCCCTGGGGCACAAAGTGTAATTTTGTGGTGACATTGGAGTGAATTGCAAAGATACACTGGGGAAGGAAGAAGGGAGGGATGGGAAAAACAGCACAATTTTTGGAGATGGGAAGTTTTGGCAAGGAAAGAAAGACAGAGGAGAAAGGAGAACTGGAGGACTTCTGTTTTAGGAATGGGACCAGCAGAGATCAGCATATTCTAGGGGATTAGAGGTACCACGGGGCTCTGTGCAGGGTTAGGGGATCCCTCCATCTCTTGCTCTCTCTTTCATTATTCCCCAAATCCCCAGGGCAACAGGAAATACCTTCAGCCTACCTCGCTCCTAAGGTGTCCCCTCCTGAGTTACAGGATCACAACTCTGATTCTTCCTCTCACCATCCTGTCCTTTGTAGGCAGCTTCCCTCCCTGCTAGTCTGCTGCCATGAGCAAGAGCCTATTTCACTCATGATTTCATAATTTTTTATATTTGCTCCCTAAGCAATTCATTGACAGCTGTTAACACAGGATAATGAGCTCGATGAACTTCAGTTATGACCCAGCATGGCTCTTCTCATGTCAATAATGTATTTACCAGAAAATTTTTAGAAAGAGAAACACTGGTTTTAGGAACTTATCGACAGGAAGTTGAATTTCAGAGCTCTAGTATAACCTGCTTAGCAAAAACAGAGCATATAATAAAAGCAGTGGAAACTATGGATATCTCTTCCTCTATATAATTAACTGCACACTACAAGCTGTGTGCATCCATGGATTTTCTACCTTCTTGTTCCAAACTGACACAGGATTCACTGCTTTTAAAAGCATCTACAGACGCCTTTGTCATTGGAGATAGGCCATTAATGAATGCCACATGCCTACAGAACTAGCTGAAAAAACAAAATGAACACTCCATAGATATACAGTCTTCTGTAACTCAACCATTGGAGAAAAGATTTGACACCGCTAGTTGTAAAATACATTCTAGAAAAGGCAATATATATACATATGAGATACTTAAATAGGTCATTCATGTTAGCAAATTTCCAGAAATAATATTTACATTCTAGTGAGGAAAAAGAAAAGAATTTTGAAAAATGGATCAAATAACAGAAATCAAAATGATGACCTTGTATTACTTTTACATGAGACTTTTTTTTAAAGCTCTGATTTGGAGCTGCCAATGGAAGGCTTCTGGAAAAGGCAAGCAAGCTGTTGCTTCTGTTTTCATTATTTCTATCTCATCCCAGTCTGGAATGTCACTTGGATGTTGAGATAATTGCACAATATGAATTGTACAGAAAACCCCTCATTTCTTCAAGATAAATGTACTGTTATATTTTCAAGCAGGCAAGAACCTACAAAATTTGTACATGTAAATGGAAAAACGTTTCTGTTGGTGGAGAAATCTAAACCACATCCTTTTGTACTCTAACCATCTACCCACTAACAGAGGAGAGTTGTCAGAGAAGTATTTTAACTCTAAGTGTGTCTGAAGTTTCAAAATATGCTGTTCTTTTTCTCCTCTAGTGAGCCCATACCTAAGCAGAATGTAGGAATTTGGGGGTTTAGGTTTCTCTTTCTGGGCAACAAAGAAAGAAACCTCTACTGTGCAGTGCAGCCCCATTTAAGCACAAGTTGGATTAAAAAAATGTCACCCTTACAAAAACAATGAGCCCCAGGAACATCTAGTAAAAATGGAGACAGTGCTGAGCGTCTCTGAATATATTCACCTCATGATCTACTACTTTCTTTTTAGATACAAGAAAAGCCTGAACGCTTGGAGCCAGGTAATCCAAACTTTGATTTAATTTAGATTTGGATTCTGTTCAAGTCCATCTGTACTTAATGTAAATGTTAGAAACTCCAGAAACAAATATGGATTAGAATTGGCAACCCTCATCTGGGCAAAGCTCCTCTGAAATCAGTGTAAATGTGCCTCAATTAAGTTTCCAGGCTGGAACTTACTTGGAATTAGAGATCATAAACATCTGCTACATGTTCTGTAATATTTGTCTGTAAAATTTTCTCAAGAGACAATCTTAAATATGTAGTGCATTTCTTAATGAGAAGAGAGGAAAACTTGGTTTTGATTTGTTTTTATGATCATAAGAATACTGATGTCATAGCCTAAAATGGAAAAATATCCTGTTATGCTATATAGCATTATATCTCATAATTTAACCTCTTGCTGAGATGGAGCAGAAGATACAAGGGGCCCTTGATGGTAGTTTCCACACTATTATATTTTCATGGCTTGTTTTCTAAGCTTGGTAGAACTCTGGAAAACAGATGGAAGGGAACCGACCGTGCAGTCCTGCAGGTTTCCAGGAAACCCTGATTATATCATTTATACTAGTCCTTTCACTAAAAGGCCAATTGCTACTGAAGACCAAAATAATAAAGAAGAACATACTAAACAGGTGAAAGCAGAGCAAATGCTCAAAGGGAGATGATAGCTAGTTGGAGGTGGGGGGAGTTATGGAGAAGTGAGATAACCGAGTAGCAACCACCGTGGGACTAAAGGCTGTCTACCTTCACTGCCCCACACCTGGAAGCTTTAAAAATTAGCTGTTATGGAAATGCTAATTCTTGATTTACCAAGTGGGAAACACATCTAGTTCCCTGGGATTTCCATTAGGAGAACATCTGCCCACTGAGCAAGACCAGTGAAGGAGGAGATAGAGAGAGCGCACTGGTCCTGTCATCGGCTTTGGGTACGGCGTCGTGGCTCAGCAGAGGTGCACTGTGGTTTGATTTCTCTTCAGAGCCAGTGTTTTGAAACTGTTGGCTTTGTATTTTGATTGATATTCTATCAGTTCCTTGCCAGTGCTTTTTAGCGGGCATTTCCAAAGGCAGCTTTGGGGCTGGTGGGGTAACTCCACGCTCCCCTCCTGCAGTCCCTGGGAAGAAAGAGGATTCTCCAGAGAAAGCACCTGATCCTGCCATACTCACTCAAAATCACCCTCTGGAGAAGTCTTGCTTTCCCCATGGGCTATCAGGGGACGTCAGGGACACTTATCTCATTAGTAGTCCACAGTGACCTTTCTCAGAGTTTCCCTTGTGTGTTTCCACAGGTCTCTCCTGGTTTTGTAAGTTAAACAGACGCGTGGGATAGATTCACTCCTGCTCTAAGCTGACTGATGTCGGCAGAATATTCCTTCAGAGAGAAACTCAATCTGATCACTTCTATTTAGTCTTACTCTGGATTAAGTTTTATTTATTTGTTTTCATTACCATGCCATTTAATTAGCTGTATTCTTACAAAACACACTTGGGGCTTTTTCCTTTCCAGAAAAAAGAGGGGGTGTGATTTTTTCAGAAACATCCAAGTGACTTAGGAGTGGAAGTCTCACTGAAAATCAGTGGGCTTCTGAATTCAAAATAATGACCCCTTGTCCAGGAGTTAACAGCAATATCAAACACCCGCAGCCTTTACATCCAGTAGACAGAATTATGTCAGTCACCACATCGCTGAACCTATCCCCAGGCAAGTAATATATTCAGGAGCCAATTGGGTCTGATATTTTAATTACAGATCGTATTAATTTATTAAAGCCTAATGTTGGTTTCCTTGAAGAAGCAGGGGAAAATGGCAACACAGCAAAACTGGAACACAGTAATCCTGTCTGCTGCGCCTGCCACCTTCTTTTGTGGCCAGCCGTGTAATAGGTTTTTGGCAACCTAGCTACACCATTTCGCTTACATTTGATGCTCTTTAATATAGTGCTAAATGACTTCAGTATTTCCTGGAAACGCAGCAGTGGTGAGCACGGATGGCTCCTCAGATGCAGTAGATGGCAAAGGACCATGAATATCAGTAGAGTGTCTGCACGGCCTGCCATAGGCTTTGGATCGCACCCGTAACAAGAGCATACATTGAGGAAAACCTTTCCATGGCTAACTGGAATTCACATGAGACACAACAGGAATGGAAAACAAGACATGTCTCTGAGTGCGTGTTTGGGGATGGGGGGTGAGCGCCAGCCTCTGCCTTGCGGTGGCCTGGGAAGCCTCCTCCACCCTTCCTTTGGGAATCCACCTGAAAGAAAGCAGGATGCACAACTTGACTGTGTATCTGGAGCAGAAAAACTGAAAGAGAGGCTGAAAGTACCATTTTGAAGTTTTAGAGGGAAATAAGAATCCGTGTATTTTTTCTTTTCATGAACTCAAGCGTGAAGGCCTTTTGCAATCTCTGTTGGGAAGAACCCTAGAAAAGTAAGAGTGTTAATCTGAGCACGTACAGAAGCACCAGTTTTCTGCAGGTCTTGCTGCCCTGCCCCCAGGAATGCTCCTTTTTCTTAGTAGAAAATGGGCAGCCACAGCCATGCTGACTTTGACTTTTATTTATGTGCTGCTTACAGTGGACTGACAACAACTTTGTTTCATTTATTCCTGGCTTCCAAACTGAAATAATAATTTTTTCTTCCCACTGAAGCAATTCTTATTCTGCTTCTACATCTACAAGTAGGGGAAAAAAAAAATTAAAAGCACATGAGTGCCAGTGTTACACGTAAAAATATGTTGCAAACCTGCTTTGCCACAGCAAAACTATATAAAAAAACCTCATCATAAACAAATAGATGGGCACTGCAGCATAGTGGTGGTTGAACCTCTAAAAGAAATGCATCAGCTAGGCTCAAAACAAAAACTCACAGCCACATACTAGGAGGTTCTTTACCTCCTGGACACTTTTATGTGCAGGATGAGGCAAGTCTCCCCACACACAAAATAGCACGTGCTACAGAAAAATGTTGTTGTCTGCTGTCCCTGGCCACAGGGGATGTGCATGCTGCAGGGTCTTCGAGAAGTCCGGTGCATTGAACCAGGCTGGCTGAGGTTCGTCTGCTGTTCGTCAGAGACATTATGCACTTCCACAGCCACAAGCACTTAATAAGGAACAGAACTAAAAGGGCTTTAGCAGCCTGTTCAGACACATCCAATAAAACCTTGTAGAAAAGTTAGGTTCAGGTAGTCAGAGAACCACAGAGAACATGCATATTCTAGGTAAGCAGTCATACCAGATCCTATGTTTTTAAGTGAAACACGAACACTTTCTGTAACAGCTTTGCAACACCAATTATTATCATGTTTGCATTGCGAGTAGGCTTTGAAAGCTAGTGAACTGTCTCTCAGTTTCAAGAGAAAACCTGACAATACACAAATGAAAATAAGAAAAGAAACTTTTTTCCAAATGTTTCATGTACCACCAGCTGATTGTCATGCTCAGAAAGGCATGGAAGACAGGGAAAATCTGCAATTGCAATTGCCACTTATTGCATATTATTTGACTGAGTGAATTGTGAATGGTTCAAGGATTTGTTTCACCTACAATTAATGTCAAAAGGTTTCACTTCTTATTTTAATATCTTAAAATTAAGAAATCTATCGAGGATTTAGATTTCTTGTCACATTCCTGATACAAGACTCTACTAGTTGCAGCTGATTCAAGGATGCCTTTACAATGCTATTTCTTTTCAATGCTATATGAAAAGTAAAACCATTTTCTGTAAAGTGAAATAAATTTATTTATTCCCTCAACACTACCTGTGCATGCCTATTCTTTAATATGTCATTATTGCTGTTACTTGCATTTGTTGATCACAAAAGCACAAATGACCAATATATTATTTTGTACAATTAACCATGAACTCCAGAGTACAAAGTGAATATAGGTCAGAAAAGGTTTACTACAAGAGTTAATAAGTTAATCATATACAAGTTAATAATGTAAGTAGGCATTAATTTGAGTTACATTTCCAGAGTAATTGTCTGCCTTGAGGAAAAATTAACATCTTCAGTGCCATACAGCTAAAAACAAGCACTATCAAAATATCATTGCTTGCAAACATAAATTCCATATCTCTACATTTCAGTACTTCTGAAACTACCTTTTGTATCCCAACAACTCTTCTGCAAAAGACTTCCGAGTTTTAACCCTGCTCATCATAAGACAAGAAGACATAAAATTGTTGAGATGAAGTGTGTGTCTCCCTGTGAGTCTATCCTGCTCATAACTCTTGAAGCTTTTACAGAATTACAGAAGCGTGCCCAGAGGAGGGACCTCTGGAGGTCATCTGGTCCAACCCCCCCCTGCTCAAGCAAGACCTCCTACAGATGGTTGCCCAGGACCATGTCAGACCACTTTTGAATATCTCCAAGGATGGAGATTCCGTCACCTCTCTGGGCAGTCTGCAGGCTTCTTGAAGTGTCGTGAAAGTTACTAGCCAGCAGAAGGGACAGCTCAGGTGAGGGCTGTCACCACGTGAACATAAGCTACCATGTGCATATTAGATGGCCAAGCAGGATGCGCATAGGTGGTTGCCAGTGCTCACCCTGGCTCCTGATGAGTAGAAGTACCATCACAGGTATCTGGAAGAGTGGGTTTATGCTCTCAGGGGGAGGCTTACAGGCCCCAGGACATGAACCTGTAGGAAAGACAATTTCTTCCACTCTAGTGCTCAAAGAAAAAATTGCTTTCAGTGGGCAGCTTAGTCTGTTCCCTGCAGTAGCTGAATATTGCAAATAAAATCTGTGTCCTCAGTGGCCTTGGAGGAGCCAGTCCTGTAGGGCAAATGGTATCTTCACCTATCAGTGAACCCAGCCTTGCCAAGATCTATAGGTATATATTTATGAATATTAATTTTGCTAGGACAAGATTGATTTCTTTCAGTGGAAGGTAAATGTGTAACATAAACATCTTTATTCTTCACCAAAGTGGAAGCTTTCTTGATTCTTTTTTGTCTCAACAGCTCACAAGGAAACAAGCACTTTTTTCAAGAACTGTTATAAATGTTACAGGGTCAGGATCCATGTAGATCCATGGTAACCACGCAGAGGACAGCCTTCCAAGTCCTGAGAAGGCAAGCAGGCTTTGAGTCTTGGGCATTTGTGTTGTTCTTAGTTTTGATTTGTGCAGGAGTTAACACAGAGACAATTTTGACAGTTGAGCTGAAGGGAACTTTATTCCTGTTAAATTCATATCTTGATGCAGCCTTGCTCCCGTGGAAGTAGACGATGTTAATGTGCTAAGATTGTTTATATGAACCCTGACCATCACATTTCAGGACCTGTATAAACTGAGAAAGCTACATGACCAGAACTCCAATACCACTGATTTCTTTTCAGTAGAAACCAGCCAGAAAGATATTTGCAAAAGCTCAGCAGAGAAGCAAGATGGTCTCAGGGTACAAATCTGTCTCGAAAGTAAGTAAGTACCTGTAGTTATAAGCTGGTTCAGTTGTACCTTTGAATATTACTGAAGTTTGGATAAAATGGGTAGACAGGCTGTAATCTGTATTCTGTTCCACTTATTATTCTGGCTTCGCACTGCAGCAGTTGAACACTTTCCATATGCACAGAGAATAGCATGATTAGGAGTTGTCAGATGCCTTTTTTCACCTTCCATCATCCTCTCCCTGAATATTGGCACTCAGGTTGCACAGGCAGGCTGTGGCTGCCCCTGTATTTATTTGGCCAAAAGTTGTGCCATGTTTTCTTGCTTAGTGACTAGGGCAGCCGGCGAGTTTGTGAGAGCCTCAGGTTTGTGCCTGTGGCCCAATGGATATTTACTTATTCAGGAAAGAGATTGAGAGAGGCAAACTTGAGAATTATCATTGAATAGTTTCACATTATCAGATGGGCAGCATAGTTACCTGTACTGTGGAAAAAAATGGAGAGAATTTGAACCTGGGTGTCTCCAATTCAGTGGAGTGTCCTATTACTGTGTTACAGTCTATCTGGGGCTTGTTTTCTCTTTTTCAAAGAAAAACCTGTGAAAATTCTTGGGCTTGTCACAGTGGAGAGTGGGCATATTTTTTTTTAAAATCCCAGATTCCCAGGAGACATGAAATCACTACCAGAGGCCATTAGTCAGACAAACAAAGTACCACTCTATTTTTTAATCTCTTAATCATTCAGTCCAGCTTTTTGTGGAGACAACTCAGTGCTAGTATGCATTGATGGACTTTTCAGATGCTTCACTGGGAACATGTAAGGCAAAAAAAATTAAACCTGCAATGGTATTACTTTCCATTAAGGAAAGTTCACTGCTACATGCAGTGCAAAAGTCCAGAGGTCAGAAAGATCCACGAGTTCAGCAAAAACACTGCTCTTCTGTGACACAATCAGATTTAAAGAACTTTTTAAATAAAAAGTGTATGTATTTATTTATTCATTGGTTCATTCTGTCTTTGGACAACGAAGCTTCTGAGACCCGGCATCTGATGACCTCCATGGGAGCCACAGAGGACCATGGGCCAGTGGTGACAGTTAGTCCTCTTTGCTAACAGCATCTCCACGCAGATTTAGTGGAGACATTCCGTCTATAATAAATACAATCTAGGGAAATACAGGCCTAGAGCTGTCTACTGGCTCATTATTAATACATTGGAATAGTCTGGACCTGTGACCTCTTTACCGAATCTTCCCCCCTCCCTCCCACAACTTCTTTTTCTGTCTGTGCGCAGGGCGGGAGCCCTCCCGGACTTTGCACGTCCGCAATCACAGCCGCAGAGTCTCCCCTCGCACGCCTTTCATCGCCTGCACCCCCGAGTCCCTCGCCCACAGGGACAGCACCCTTCGAGAAGACAGAGCGTGCGAGCAAAACCAGCTTCTGTGCGCCCAGCATGCAAACAGAAGGGATGCGATTTCATCTGGTAGCGCCCACTGTGTGCGGTTTAATAACAAACCAAAAATGCGAGAAGACTGTATCAATCACGCAGACACAGCAGGGCAAAAAAAAAGAGTGGAGTACATTAGATCTTTTTTTTTTCATCAGTCTTTTTTCCCCTGTCACTTACAGCCACTAAGCAAAAGACTAGCAGATTTAAGTGCTATATAAAAATGAGTAGCAAGGCAAGTCCAGGGAACAATACATCTGAAGGAAAAGGACTTCCAGAAGCAGACTCGGGCTTTTTTTTTTGTGTGTGAGGCCTGGAAGCAGCTAATCTCTGCTGAGTAAAGATAGCCATTCAGCTCAGATCAGTCAACTACGATGCCGGAGGAGGAAAACCAGGGAATCGTTCCATTGTCATTACTGGGGAGCCACCAGATGCTTCAGATTCCATATATTTGGGGGATAAATCTTTCAAAAGCTCCATTGACACTGGGGTATGTCAATAATTCAACGTATTAGTTGGATGCAAATACTGCACAATAAGGTATGGAAAGAAAACTGTAATTGGGAATGCCTGGGCGAAGGGGGCTCTATCTTCTGACTGAGCCCATTGTTGAACTCCAGGCTGAACCTCCGACCCTTTACTTTGGAGGGACACAATAGGCTTTGATATGAGATGGTGGGAAACGGGCTTGGAGGCTCATTTCACATTCAGCTGCAATTCATCAGCTTGGCTGGGACTTCTAGCAGCTTTAATGACCACTGCAATTGATGGTTAAATCAATTTGTGACGGTGACAGCATGGCTGGCCCCTAGACTGTAACAATCCGGGATTACAACAGGCAGAAAAGGCCCCGTTATTCAGACGTGCATGGTTTCTGCTCGGCTCAGAGTGGGAACAACAGTGAGACAAAGTCTCACAAAAACAAGGCCTAGAGAATGTACACATTCACTCCAGTTGACTACACACCACCACGGCTTCTTTGTACCGCGATGAGGCGGATTAAAAAAAAAAAAAAAGCAAAAAAAAAAAAAAAAGCATTGTTACAAATAAAAATATACAGTAGGGCACAAAAGACCCTGATATCTAACTATATCCTTAGGGAAAGTGGCAACCCAGAAAGAATTTCAGCTTTGTTCCTCCGGAGACGAAGTGGGTGGTCCGTCCCCCCTCCACCCTCGACCCCAAACTGTCTTGCCGCTTGCCCCCACGGTAAAACCCAGCCGTGTCTGGATTATGATCGAGCAGGTTTGCGTTTGGCAAGAGGGGCATAGGCAGGGGGGATGGGGGCCAAATGTATCTCTCAGACGGTGAGAAGGAAGAGCTGCTCCCTCTTCTGTCACCGAGGAAAAAATGCATTTGAAACATGCTACAATTTATTTTTTCATGTTTGCATGATTAGAATCACCTCTTAGGCGGAACAGATATTACAGGGAAAGGAGGCAAAGAAAGATCACTCGGGTGGCCTTGCACTTTGGCTGTTCTGGACAAGGGTCCACAAGCCCAGTGCTTGCCTGACAGCAAGAGGAAAACACACATTCAAATCATCTTAGCTCTCCCTTCCTCTGCATTTTGCTGGTGTAGTGCGATATTTGCATTCAGAAGCTAAGGTGTATGTCAGAAGGAGACAGAATTTCTGCAAAATGCATGATTGTGATTCTGCTTTTCAGTATAATATTTTATAACAGTGGCTAAAAATTATCAAACAGACATACATATCTGTGTTACAGTGTAGAAATGACCTAATGTATATGTATGTTTTGTTTAAGCCAAATCACACTTAAAATATGTCAGATGATTCAATGAAAAGCTATGTTCTCTATGCAAACTAAAATAATTTATTCAGCCCAAATAGAACATTATAAAATTAATATATAATGTTGTATATCTAACTGAGCATATATTCATTTAAAAAATCAATATGCTATGTAGTCAGAGGATCAAAATACTTAAAAATTTATATGAGGAAGCTGTTAATGTGAGCACTACAAATGATGCCAATCAATAACTTGTAAATTATATAGTAATTAATTACATGTCTCTCTTTGTGGTTAGGAGTGATCAAGCCATTTCAGCGTATACTAAAGAAGCATGTTGAAAATGAGCACTAAAAAAAATGAAAATTTGAGACACAGTCCACTGACCTGTTACAGAAATCCCTTCATTCACCTTCTGAGTTGAAGTCTACAATTAATAACCAATTCTGGCAACTTCCTTACAAAATGTCATGGTCTAAATGTTGCAAAAGAAAGAGCTGTCTAGCTCCTTGAAGTATGTGAATCAGTTGGTTGATGTTAATACCTGAAAATTTGTATCCTGAAATAGAGTACCACATCTTGAAAATGTAAACAACAGATTTTTTTTTTCTAAAAGATCTGTCCAAATATTGAAAAAATATTATTACTAACAGTAGAGAGGTCTGGCACTAGGTCTAAACCCTGACAGAGGAGGAGGGGAAAAAAAAAAAAATCACTTGGTTTCTATGGTAACAGTGCTGGTAGAAATAGTTGTGTGAGCATACTGAACGTGCATAAAAGCCTTCCCCAGGGAGGTCAGAGGATTTGAAGAAAGAAAAAAAAAAAAAAAAGATGGCAGCTTCTGCAGAAGGCATGAAAGCACAGAGACATTCATTTTATGCTGAATAAGTGTCTCACATTTGTGATGTGATCAATAATAATAAAAGGTTGTTGCTAAGATAATATTAAAAATGTTTAATATCTATCCACTTATACTTAAATGATGTGTTTATTCATGCTTGTTACTATATGAGAGATATGACATATGCAAATTTGCTTCTGCACATATGTATGTAAAAATTGGTATGTGAATAAATAATACATCATCCTACACAATGGAAATATAATGTGAGACTATAAAAGACTCTTTAATATATGCATTATCATATATAATGCATCACATATGGACAACTTTACTATATCAGATATATTAAATACATGTGCACACATTTAAAATATAAAATATACCAGTCTGAAATATTTGACACACTGATTATTCTTGAGAAAATCAGTGTACAAAGTATCTCACAAGGAGCGGCAAAAAACACCTAACATTATTTGTGGGTCAGGTATTTAGTTTTGGCAATTAAAGCTTTTTAATTAAATTTAATTTTATTAGTGATGATCAAGAAGACAGGAATTAGTCAGTCTATTGTACAACGAGCATGCTATATACACCAACTAGGCTCTGCCATTCAGCCTGCTTAGAAACCAAGTGATCGCGGTTCATTGTTTTGAGCTAAAAATGCTCACTAGCCCTTTATTTACATCTGCTTCAATCCTCTCTGTTCATTGTTGGTTGCTATAAACTCACTCCATGGGGGATGGATTGGCACAGAGCGAAAACGTGACAGAGGCTCCCATGCAGAGGATGAGCCGTTGCTGCAAGTGAAATCCCGCATCCATAAAGCCAGGGCAAGGGGGAGAATTCCCACTTACAGTCGAAAGCTTCATTTTTGCAAGCATGAAGGCAAAATATTTTGGGGGCTGCACGGCGTGCAAAGCAGGTTTTGAAAAACGAGCATTGTTTTCTTGGATTTTCTGGAGCAACGCAATGCGCTAAAATTTCCAAAGCTTGCTAGATTACCTTCTGGGGTACGGCGAGAGAGGATTTTCATGCGGAAAAGATGGCTACTGAAAGCAAGGAGGATCTATACCCATTGCTGCATCTTTACAATTCAAAAGAAGCAGTACATTATCTGGGACTGACACTTGCAGAGACACAAGTGGCACATAAGTCTTCCCATCCTCTCCCAGCCCCCCTCCCTCCCTCTCCCTTCCATCTCCCCCCATCCAGCTGTTCCAGGGGGCCCCAGAAGCAAAAAGCGGCTTTCTCCTCCCTTCCCTTCGTGTGGAAATCACTGTGATTCACTCGCAGTGGGTCGGGTGCGGCGTGGGCATATAGCCAGCGAGGACTTTGCCTCAGGGACCCCCCCCAGCAAACTTAGAAGCGAGAAAGACAAAGGATGCGCTTTCAGACGCCGGCTGCCAACACGGGCTCGGTCTGTCTGACGTTGGGTAGAGGCAACGCGCTGTTCTGTAAAGCAGCGGCCTTTGTAAAGGGTGTACGTGCGCTGGGGAATTGTAACGTCACCAATCTTCCCAGCGCGTTTGGAAAATCACACCACCGGCCACTCTGGCCCTTTTGAAAATCTGAGGCAGCACCACTATCAGTTTTGGAGTGAAAGGACATTTTAAAGGAGGTATTTTCAATCTCCCTTGTGTGAGGATTGTGCTGTTCACATTAGAGAAAAATGGAAATTTAGTCGTATGATGATCATACTTCACCCAGTTTCTTAAACTTCTCCTGCAAGCCAAAAGCGCCTTGTTAGTGATAAATTTTCCTTAATTAGACCTCAGGTTAACTTTTTCGTGAAATGAACAATGGCTCTCTGCACTTCTCCAAGCTAATATTTCTATCTGCCCTTGGAAACTCACTTAGATAACACCAGGGTGGCATCTAATTAATAAATATCCTTGTTATTGCCAGAGCTGGGGTGGGGGGGACAAACAGGAAAAAACCCAAAACCAAACAAACCGTAAAAAAAGAGAAAATCAAAGTATGACCCAGCCAAAACAGACAGAGCTTTCCAGAGTGGTTAGTGAGGACCTTACTGCTAGGTTCTCCAGCACTGGTGTGACAAGCTCTAAAAATATGAAGCTGTAGTAATCCTATGAATAATCCAGAAACGTCACAAAGTCAGCAGCCCAGAGAGGTTGAACTCAAGATTCTCTATGTGCTGATTTTCCTCCTGCTCTCAGCTGGTAGTATCCCTGTCTTGAGAACTGGCAGGGTTTTAACATGCCCTGAATTTTAACGATGACCCTGACTTTCTCACATAACCCCCAGTTCTTTCCAGAAGCCCTAGTGGGCCTGACTCCATTTGCCATGTGCTACTGGGCTTGGATATCGTGCTATCTAAATACACGTTTCACTTGCCATCTGGAACTGGACGGTCACCAATCTAACATTTTTTTCTTGCATCTGCAACGACTTAGACCCCAGCTGCTGAATCTTAACCCACATTCATGAATGCATATCAACCCACATTCATGAACGCATATCCTGCTCCCCCTTCACTGTTCAGCAAACCTGCTCTTCTCTCTTCTGTCATATGAGTGCTTTCATTTGCAGTCCATGAACCTTTATACCAAAACTCCTGTCCTCATTCTGCATGCTAGCTTACCCTCTTGCTTGAATTTACTATGTAACAATTCTGCTTTCCTAGTCAGCAAGCTACGTGAGGGAGAAAACTTCCATCTGGCTATAAGTATTTAATGGTACAATTGTACCGATTTATTCTGCTCATGGTGTGTCCCCACCAACATCGCCATTTGTTGGTATTTTTTAACCTCTTCATGATAACCGTAGCAGGAATTCCCAGCTTAGAGGCCAGGTCTTGTCAACATGGAGACAACACTAACGCACTTTTGTACTGATGGACCAATATGGACGATTTTACTATAAATGATGGCCAAACAGTTAAGACAATGACTACGTAGCAATCAAAGAAGTTACAGCTATATGAAGTCCAGATACACAAGGTACTCTTAATTCAACTTCTTGCCCAAGCTTTATGTTATGGAGGTTGACTGATTTTATCCCTAGCCTACATAGCTCAAAGCCAGTTCAGAAATCACTACGCTACACTGTAGCAAATTCTGTGACTGTAGACTAAACACACCTGAAATCAGTCCTGAGTAAAGATTTTGATAAAGCGTATCTTTCAACAGGATCTTAAATTATAACGGGCTAACAGCTGCCTGAAGTAGTTATATTTCTTTTTTTGTTTTTATCAGCCTTATAAACTACAACTCCAAACTTCACTCACTGTTGTACAAACCTTCATCAAACAAGCTGTCTTCTCAGCGTCAATGAGCAAACCAAAAATTGTTCTTTGTTGGAAGGAGCTATTGAATTAGACTGTAGAAAGACAGAAACACACAAAACCAGCTGTAGCACAAGGTATGTCATGATTTTTATACATGTTTTGAGGAGTCTATTTTTGTTGTTGTTTGCCTTATCTCTCTGAAGAGTGACCAGGAGAATATTTATAAGTTCCATTATTTACAGCACCCCAGTGATTTGAGCTTCTTCAGTGGCTGCAATCTGCTAGACATACACGTTTAGCTTACTCCGCTCCTTTGTAGAAATTAATGAAATTCTCTGTTGCTTTCCCTTTATAGCCTTAAGTGCCCATCCCACCCCTTCAGAAAATTTAAGACATAACTGTCTTGTCCCCATACATGTACACCTGACTGCCCTCTGTGCCTCAAGCAGAGCTGGCCGCCCATACACTCTACCTCATGGAGACGCTCTTCCTCCCATCAGAGTGGCTGCGGTCGATTGTGGGAAAAGCTCAAAGCCAGTTATTAGGACAGCAGTGACTGCCTGAGTTCGATTAAGACAAACTGAAATATTTGCGTGTAGCAGGTATAATACATTAAACAGTGTTCCTTGTCAGGCTCACAACATCATCTGAAAACTCATACTCAACTACTGAATAATCCTGTTTATAGCTATATGGTATCCCAGGAAGCAAATATACTGGCCAGGTGGATTTTATAGAATCCGTAGCAAGAGTCTGGGGTTATGGCAGATGGCCAGCTGGATAACTTATACCAGCTGTCTGTAAAGGGCCCCTATTACAGTTGAGATCAAATGGTCTTTTAAACCTGTATCAAAAAAAAAGTTCCACTGCATCTTCATTAGAGATACTTAAAATATCAAGGAGAGTGTGATAGTCAAAATGCAATAGTTGAAAAATATCCAGGTCCAGAAAATTACTTTCCTCCTACACACAATCAATAAGAACGTAAAACCACAAGTGCTTTAGATACACTTAGGTCGAGCTGTACTCTTAATGAAACAAAAGCCTATGAGGCTTGAACCTTGGAATAAAAATACTCAAGTCTCTACAATGGTGTAGCATATTCGGGTATTAGTTGTTGGTCACTGCAGTGATGGTACTGCCAATACTGCATCGTTATGTTGGATGTTAATATGCTACAGCACTATAAATCTGGTGTCACAAGAACAGTGTCTCAGAGGTTTTCTTGCCCTTGCTTACTGGTTAGTCTGCTCAAATAGACATGCAAAAGATCTAAGCATGCATTACTCTAGAGTGAAGACCACAAGCCAAAAATGCTGAAGACTCTGGAAATCGCATGAGCTCAATCTATTAATTTCAGCCTGAGCAATTTACTGAAAAATTATCCCTTTGCTCATGCCGAACCTGTTCAAAATACTAATATAATAAGCATCACGTCTTAAGTATATACGTGACCTGAATTCATTGCATAAACTTCCAAACAGCAAGCCACAGTCTTACTGACAGAATTATCACTGAACTTCAGAAACAGCACTAAATTTTTCTTTGAATTATCACTGACTTCAGAGTTACTGCAAGTTGTACAAATTTGGGTATAGTATAGGGATTTTATGGCTTTGCCATGAAAAGATTCTTTACTCTGGGCCAGATTCTGATACTCTGACTTTGAATAGTAATTCTTTTTTCCAGTAACCAGACTGAATTCAACATACCTGAATACAATAGACCACTTTGCTCCCTGGCATGGAAAACGATGTTCATTCCACTTTTAAGAGCTTTCAGACTTCTTCTGCTCCACCAAAGTCCTAGGAAATCTTTCATGAAAATTAAAATCTGCTCCACAGGGCTACTTCCAAAGATTCTCCTCAGCACAAGCAAAAGTCTTGTGATTTTGTTCTTTGTATAAGTCTGAAAAATCACAGTGGTTATAAAGGAACAACGTTTCTGTAGCGAGAATTCCATGCTGATTTTGTTACATGCAGTTTCCCATGGTGGTTGAGTAAATAAAAGGTTTACTTTGCATATGATCATTAGAAATTGTAAATCTTAGACCATAAAAACAAGTCCTAACAAATACGGTTTTGCACTAGCCAAGGAGTGCAGAAAATAGCATCTCATTAGCTGTAAATCTTGGCAGAAAAGGGAAACAGAGCCCAGGACTCCTAACAACAGCTTCTGTGCACCAGCCATTAGATCATACTGAAAAGCACAACAGGTCTAAAATTTAGTTGTATGAATGCCCATACAAACATTTTAGTATTATACGATCATTTAAGTACTCCAAAATCTATGGTTATAGGCTTATGCCAGCCTTTAAAAGATTGAAGGTTATATTTTAGATTAATGAATTCCACTTATTTTTATTTTCAAAAAGTTTATTAATGTGTTTTAAAAGGTGATATTGCCCTATTCAGACTTTCATTGCTTCCGTGTTTGGCATGTTTTTGGTATGATACGTGCTAAGTAGGCACTGCAAGCATTTTGATATGCGACTAAAAACAAGATCCAGGCTGGTCTATGAAATTCCCTGCATACCTCAGCTTAGACACCTGCAAGTGCATAAAGGCAGCCTTGTCCGAGTCGTTAGGTTGCCTCACTCCTGCCAAAGCTTTCTCATGACTGAGTGATGTGGCGTGGAGGGATCTTGTGCTTTTCTCATGACTGAGTGATGTGGCATGAAAGGACCTTGTGCTTTTCCCATAGCCACTTAAACGAAACATAAGCACAGCAGGCAAACGCCTATCCTTCCATGAAACTCAGCACCCTGCACCCCGTGTGATGGGAATCATGCAATACACAGGTCTGACTCAATCTCATGAGCTCCAGAGAGATGCAGCTACCCTGACACTATCCGTCTGGTGAGCACACACATCAATCTGGAGTATCCTGAACCATCCGTCAAGGCTGGATGGCTCCTTTTCAGGCATTAAGACATCTGAACGGAGCACCTAAAGTAAGCTGTCTGAACCTAGTCCTAAAAGGCAAACACTGTGGTGAAAAATTTCAGGTTTCCTTCTTGTTTCCATATTTCTTGAAACCGGAAATATGAGAAAATTAAAACCAGACAGGCCAAAAATACTAGGGACACTTATTTCATTTTAATAAAATGGAGAAAGTTGAAAATAGCAGGCATTAAACCCGCAGTATGAGGTAGCAACCGTTTGTTTTGCGTAAAAATGCTCTGGCAATTATAGCTCCAGAAGGCTCTCACCATGAGCTTTCCTGCTCTTTGCTTATGTGATGCTGAGACCTCCTTCAGCTGCTGAAGATGTGCTAAATAGCAGTCAAGGGGGATGTCTGGATCTTCTTTATGAAGTGGCCTGGGCAAGAAAAGATGGACTTCGTTTGCTGTATAATGAAAAAAGCAAAGAAGTAAGGCTTAGAGAAAACCACCAGAAAAAAAGATGTTAAGTCTTCACCAATCCCTATGTTAGTGGTCTGCATTTGCCATATGTCTTCATCTTAACCTGTGGAATGACTTCAAGTGCTCTCAGATGGAGTGTTAACGTACTGCTTTTTCTCCTGCTTGGTTTCTACCAGGTCTGCCTGCTTGGAAAGGCCCACTGGTAGAATCAGCTGGAAAATGAGCAGACAAATAAGAGAGGGCAACATGAGGAACCAATGCCATCTGGGTCATATTTCCCAAAGTAAATCTTAGTCAGTTCTGACTAAGTCAATCGCACCACACAGATGAACATCAGATTGGGAACTAGCCCAAGTTTTTAAACTTTTATATGGACTCTTCCATATATATCTTTCTCACAAAACATTTCCGAATAATCTGTTAATTCCTTGTTACTGTTACCGTATATACAAGCTTTCCTTCTAAAGTGATTAAAGGTCTTCCCTTATCTAAGGGATACCAAAGCAGGGTCATGAACCTTAGCATCCTTTCACTGGGCTCACACACACATACATAGTATGTGTTCAAGACAGTTGTTAATTATTTCTTTCTGCCAAGAAATGAAAATAGTCAAGTACATTTGCTATAAAGAAAAATATAATCTACCCTATAATTAGCTCTTAAGTAGCATCTTTCAACAAACATGCCCTCAGCAAGATGCTTTGCCATCAACATAAAACACTTGGAAAAAAGCATATTGAGAAAGAGAATGCAAGAAAGATAATTAAAACCAATCAGGAATGTGGTAGATGTGATTCTGAAGCAGCAATAACCTAAAGACAGAAACGGATTTAATCCAACAAGGAAAATCAAACATGTCTGATGTCTTTACAACAAATGATAGATAAGAGCAATAGCCAAAGTTTGGCCTAGGTCATATATTTTATTAAAAACCCATATGGCATGATGATCCACTATGAAAAATACATACAGTGGTGGTTTATTGCTGTGGTTTGTACACTAGCAAGATTTTCATTTACTTGAACATCTTCCATCATGTTCAGGACAAGAAAGTGTTTCTAAAAATCTCCTATTAGTCATTATTTTGGCATTACGATATTTGATTTGAAAAGCAGCTCAGTTGAGCTGGAGTAAAGTAATTTAATAAGATGTGCTACTTGTTGTTCGTTTTAGGGTAGGTGATTCTGTCTGCCTGTTGAACATCAGCATACCTTATACTGGACATTTGGAAAATTTGACTGATTGTCCAATGTCAAGTCCAAATTCAAAGTAGTATTGGATGTGCTACTGTTCTGGGGCAATGTGGCAGCAAATACGTTAAGTTATAAAGAAGTAATTTTCTTCTACTTTCATGGGTGCCAGTGGGATCTGCGTAAGAGGGTTGACAAGAAAATCCACGTTCTCACGTCATGTGATGAGGAAGGTGCAAGCTGCGTGGGTATTTACGAGCATGTGCCTGTCCTTCATACAGAAAGTTCATGGTGCTCTGGGGATGAAACCAAGCAAAGTTTACAGATCAGCAACTTGTCAGTCCCAACCTCCAGCTGAAATTAAATGCAGATAAAACAAATAGAATGTTTTAAGGAAATGGAAATACCAAGTGCTGGAATTTCCTGGCTATGTACAGCTGGATTTATTTCAAGCTCTGTGGACATGGAAAAAAATATGAGCTCATACTCCCCATATGGGAAATGTGATGTTGGTAAGGGAAGAAAACAGAGTTATAGTCCCTGTTCTATGGCAACTACATGATTATCCAGGCCAAAGATGAGAAAATAGTCCCAAAAAGAATAGCTGCCCAGTCACAGCTTGGAGGATAGCACGGGCAAGGGTATGTACCCAGTAAGCAATATGGACGAGGCTTTCTGGGAACGCTGGGAGGGAGGGAGAAAATTAAACCATGTGGAAGCAAGCTGTGCTGTGACCCTTGCCCTGGCTGTGTGTAGTTTTCTAATATAGATTACGTGATTTACCGATTCCAGTATGCAGTGAGGGGTCAGCTTGAATTACAACGGGGATGAAATGCTAAAACGGGAAAATATCAGGCCCACAGGGTCTGTGAGTGCAGCAAGGTGCTGTCAGAGAGATCAGAGCAGGGACTGCTGGAAGTGGTAAGTCTGAAGGGACTAAATTCCTGGTATCTCACATTCAGCACCCAAAATTAGTGGATGCTTTTTGCTTTAACTTCTGTGTGTGTGGTTCTTCCATCTGTAAAACAGATGGTCTTCTCACAGGATGTGCCTACCATAGCCTCTTAGGTCTGATCTGCAGTGCGGGTTTGGAGGCAAATCTCCCAGTCCGTCACCCCCTCCACACTCGCCGGGCTTCAGTTTGCATTCCCGAGCCCTCCTGGGGCACACGGGTTGGATTTCTTTGGGTGTGATTAAACTGGACGTCGCTCTGCAGGCGTCTCCACCCTAATGCACTCCAACTGCTCACGGGTGTTGGAAAGGTGCTGCCGGGATGCAGCAAAACCCCTGCAGAGTGAGCATCAGGTCCTCGGCGGCCCCGCTGCCGTGCAGCCGAGGCGGTCCTGCGGGGCCTCACCACTCGCTAACGCAGACACAGATTTCTGCGAAAAAAATGATGCTACAAAGTGCTCAGAGCAAGAGAAAACTGCCTGGGAGGAAATGAACTTTTTTTCCTTCAGAGCAAGGTTTGTACGGTGCAGGGTAAAAGCATCACATGCCAGACACGAGAAGGAAAATAAGTATAGCATAGCTGTTCCTTAAATGGGCAACTTACACTTTCTATCCACTGACTGAGGTGGGTGTCTTGGAGAGAAATCATATACATTCATGTAACTAAAGACTGTCTTGAGACATACATTGACGAGGTCAAATTAAAGTTGCGCAGACCACCTTAATTCTGGTATTTCCTAAGTCTCAAGCGTTTGACTTTACAACCTTAATAATGTTCTTTTAACATAGTTTTTGTATGTGTAATAAATTATATGCCCTTCTCACTTTTAGTGCTCTTCTCACCAGTAATGCTGTTGGACTCTGGTCCTTCGTTATGAAAACAAATATTGGAAATTATTGCTGTTGTTATTGAAACCAGATGTACTGCTCTCTGTGGCATTTATTTGTATAGTGTCAAGCTCTGGCACATTCAGTTTCAGTGTAGTTATTGAATAAAAATGAGCAATGTAACTGATAGTGAAATGTAAGTGCTGGAAAGGCCTTAGAAGCTGTCTCTTTTCAGGAAAGTTTATAATTTTCATTTCGTATGCAAACATTCACACAAATGATTGTGAGCAAAAATGGCAAAATCGCATATTTGCATCACTATAGAATAATGAAAAGTAAAAGAGGGCCAAGAGGAAAGAATCTGGGCCAGAATGTGTGGGGCACTGAATCTGCCCTGAAGAAGAAGGGCTCTTATGCCTCATGGGGAAAAAAAGTGATGCTCTTAGGAAACTCAAAACGATAAATGTAAAGCAGAGACCTCACCCATGTTTCACCTTACCGCAGATCTCAGACAAAAGGCACCCTGAAGGACAGCATTTCTCCCCATCTACTCCCAAGGGTGTGCATGCTTCAGCTTTAGAGGTCTAACTTTTGGACATCAAGTATTAGGTGAGAAATGTCCCATCTTGTCTTTTCTATGCTCTCACTGCTTAGCCTGAGCTCACCCCAGAGGAGCAAGCTGCTTGACTTAGTGGGGTGGAGAAAATGTGCAGGGAACGAAGGATCCCAGTGCATGACTAGCAGGACTTAGGAACATGCAGAGACAGAAGACTTCCCCGTTTTTTCCTTGGAAGGAGGATACCAAAACATAGGGTACAGATCTCTGCAGAAAGCACAAAACTGGAATCGCATAGCTATTTAAATGAGAATGGTCAGCAATGCTGGGTAAGGAGGGTTAAATACACTACTTGGAAAAAAAAAACAACCTTGGAGATAACCATTAACAAAGCCTTAAAATAATATTACAGCTCCATATTTAAGTACTCAAAAAATAGGAAACCCCAGAACTAAACAGCATACGCTGACATTGATTCAGTCCTTTTATTAATGCATTTTAGTATGAACTTTAAGTGCCTGATCACCTTACCATTTTCCTACAGGATTCCTACCTGAGTTAATGCACATGGTGAGTCATGTTCTGAGAATGAATCAGGGCTGTGCTGTTAATTAGGCTTTGTTAAAGAGTTAGATCTGCAGAATTACTGAGCACTCACAGCTGTAACTGCAGTCAAAGAATGTCTGTGTCCTGGATGTGCATCATGAAAAGCTAAAGACTCTGTAAATTAGTCCATGGGCTTCTCAGATTGCATGACTAGTCTTGTACAGTTTGAGCTTTAACTTTTAAGTCACTTAGATGACATATCTCACAAGCCTGGGTACTAGTATGCTTTCATCTCAGAGAGCTGTCAAGAAAATCAATTTATTAACAGTTGTATCATCTCCCTTATGCACTGCAGTAAGAGCGGTGCAGTAAAACCATTTGAAAGATTAAACACTCATGGAAGACATGTGGAAAGCTAGATGCAGACTAATATAATTCCATGCTCTATGTAAGAAGCAAAAAAACCTGTTTACTGAGAGTTTTTCAACTTTAGCACTTCTCTTATGTAGGCATTTTGTAGTGTAGCTGTCTGTACGATTCCCAGGCTCATGCCAAGCACCCTCAGGTGCTAAAAATCTTTCAGTCTCGATAAACAGTACACATAGAGAAGGCTGATCAAGCATTATATATAAGGATAAGCATCTTTTCAGTTAATGTATGTTAACAATTACTACTAAATTACTCCCAGCTTCATTATTCTTGAATACCTACTGATCATTTTTACAGACTCTGCTGTTTCTGGCCAGGGCACTGCCAAGCAGTCTAATCAGAAAATTCCGTTCATCCACTGACCAGCCTCCGAAGTTGTGCCAAGGCAGCAGTGTTCAATGCCTGCCTTGCAGGACTTGCCTTACTTTGTCAGCCTTACATCTCATTCAGGAGAGCAAGGGCAACCTACTGATAGACTGATTTCATTTCCATCCTCCTGACATTCCCTGGATTTCTTGCAGCAAAGATCAGACACCCCCCTCAGAAACCAATTCGGAATTTTAACAAGACTTCAGAGAGAGACGAGCTCAAAACGGCATGGACATTTATCGGCAAGCTAATCCTTGAATACTTCTGACAACTGTAAGTGGAGGCAACATCTGAAACAGGGAAGAGTGACCAGTTATTTATTGAAGAAAAATGCAATCTTCCTGGCCGTTTCAAAAGCATTTTATTGTAACCTAAACTGTCGAGCTGTGAGAAAGTTTGAAAGAAGAAGAACAAAAAAAAAAAAAAAGCTTTTTGAGTACAGCTATAAGGAAAACGTGCCCTGTTAGTTTATAAAGCTTTTGATTGTATTGTGATTAATCAGATTTATGCTGCATATATAATATATGGCCTAAAGTCACAGTATAGGGGGAACCCTTGTAATAAAACACAGTGATTTTTGTGGGGTTTGGGGGTTTTTTTTTAGTATTGCAAAAGGATACTATTTTTACTGCAAAATGCAACTGTGCCAATGGAAAATAGTGGGAAGAAAAAAATATATTGTCTGGCACTGGTTGCCATAGCAACAAGCTGAAGTTCAAGGAGAAGTGGAGAATCTGAATTCTGTGGCAAGGTAATGAATTTAGCATCTACAGGAACAGAAATGGATTTTCTGTCACAGCCTGTAAATCAACCGCAGGAAACCAACATGCAGGAGGTATTTTGGAATGCTTTATATCTGCTTCTAATGTATGAAAAGTGTATCAAAATTAGCTCTCGGGGCTTTGTCTTCCAGGGCCTTCCCTTTCTTTCTGTTCAGACCAACGCACTTAAAGACATACCCAATGAAGCTGATGTTTGTTATTGAGACAAAGGCGAAAGCCTTGCAGTTTTCTTGGCAACCCCCTGAAGTCAGCAGGCACCGTCCTCCTCCAAGAAAGCTGCTTTAATACACTCCTCGCAATGCACCGAGGTTTCAAAGGTCAGCCACGAGTCGCATGCATCCAGTTGTCCAAGTCAGCTTTTGAAATGATTTTCAAGAGGTTTTCTTACGCAAATGCGTGATACAGGTGAGCAAAGGGAGTGAACATGAAAACACCTGAGGCACCCAACTCGGCATCAGGTCAACACACGTACATGCACGTGTAATTGGTCTGCTTCGAAACCCTGGTGAAGGACGGCTGCTTGGTGCGAGGAGCTGCCTCGGGGCACCCATCATACCAAGGGAAGGTGGGATGAAGTTTGGACGCTGAGCTGGCGTTTCGGGACCGCTGCCTGCGGAAAGGCTGCATGTGGCGCCAGGTTGCCCGCGAGCAGTCAGTAGTCTCGAAAGAACTTTGGAGGAATTATGTCCGTGCATCAGCTAAATCTCTAGTCCATTCTCATGCTTTCTCAGCCTCTTTCTAATGGCTTGTTGATCTCCAGAGTGACCTTGCCCTTGGCCACAATAATTATGGCTCAGCAATCCAGACAGTATCAGGGAGAAATGTATGGAAAAAAAATGTCTTACAACAGTGGGACCCAGCTAACATTCTTCATGCTCTGTGTGCCTTTAAAAACATGAAAAATAAATAGCTTCCCTTTCTACCTCCTGTCCTGGAGCAGATGGAACACACCCTGGGGAAAGGGAGGAAAAAATTATCTGAAATAAAAGAAATAAAATTATAACAATACACTACAGTTAATTATCTATAATGGGCTTCATTCCCAGTAAATCACACCCATGTAGCTCAGATGTAATTCTTCCAAAGTCAGTGAAGATAAAGCAGTGTAAAATCACTGTGAGCAGAGAATACAGGTCAAAATACACTGTAAAAAGTAAAGTAGGAGAAAAAGATATTAGACAAAAAAGTAATTTCTTATTTGGTTGTCTTCTGCATAAGACAAAGCAATGCACGCTGTCCCTGTTACTGTAGAGGGTGCATATGGAAGATCAATTATCTCCATACATTCTCTTTGACTACCAGCCATGCAACTGAATGCTAACTAAACATGGAATAACAGTTCAGGAGTTAAAATGTTTCAGAGAATTTTGTGTAATTTGCTGATCTTGACTAATTCTTGTTCAAATCCTCTTTTGCTTCTAGAGTAAAAGCATAAACATGGGCAGCCTAAATTTCCCTGGATGTGTATTTGTAACTTTCTCTGAACAAAATGTTTTGAAAATTGTAAATTAAAACACCTAATATCAGAGCTATTTTTTAAGATTATAATTACTTTTTTTCATTTAGATGGCAAATTCTAGAGTAAGCCCACCTTCGACCATCTGAAAGAATATAAACAATATTTCCATTCTAACCACCATGTGTTTTGTTCTGTTTCTCCAGATTCCTGTTCCATTACAATTGTGAAAATGTTGGGCATTGGTTGAATTTAAGCGTGCCTCTGAAGTCACGTCAAATCTATCAGTGAAATTCTTAAATTCATACTTAACTATTAGGAGTACTGAGATTAAATATAAATGGCTTCAAGCCTTTTGGTGATCTGTGGCCATTTGGAAAAGAAGAGAGGAAATGCAAACACATAAATTTCAAAAGCAATTCAGTGCTGGTTTGGACAGCTGTAGAATTAAAGGTGTGTTAAATCTCATAGCCATAGTTATTCTTTCTTACTCTTTTGATAGAAATCTCTCAAAAACTTCAGCCTCCTTGTCCTTATATAAATATTTGAATAGCTGGTAGCTTAAGCTTCAGCTCTGTCATCTTTCATTTAAAACTGGAGTCCCTCTGGGCTACAGAACAGGACAGCATTGCCCAGCACGGGTTTTGGTACAGCATGCAGGTTTCTGCTCAGGAGTCCTTGGGGAGAAAGTCACTTTGTTGTTGAGATGAACCACTCCAGTAACAGCTTGAAGTTTGCAGGATTTCTTCACAAAAATCAGGCATTTGTTTGCCTTTAAAGAAAAGAGTCTTCTGATCCAAGAGACTGTTTTTATGCAATAATTGTGTACCATGTTTCTGCAGATTTTGTCTGAAACTGTAAGTAAATATGAAGACAGCAGGAAATCATTATTTCAATTACTACTCCTGCCGCGAATATAAGGCGCTCTCTGTCTGACAAACAGTGCAAGATTTTCATTTATATAAGCTTCTCTTGGAGTGGAAAATAATAAATCAATACAGATACAGGCACTTTTGATCGGGGTTGATGCTATAAAGTATTAATTACCAATAAAATCTGTTCAATCTTTCTTGCTGTTTCTTCACCCAGGTGTGCCATGAACCACTGTAATAATCTCCTCTGTATTAGGGAAAAAGCAACTAGGTACATTTTTTTGCCAAGTCATATTTCTGCAAGAGCCATCCTTGATTCAGATCACAATGTGACTGTACAAATTGGCATGGATCAACCACTGGAGCAGTCAAAGGGGTGGGAACATGTGTGGTATTGTCACCAAACCCACTGTCACATCAAATCACAGCCTCAGGCAAAAAAGTAGAGGATCTGATTGGGACCCAGATCTCTCTCATCATGGGTGAGATTTCCAAGAAGTATGGAGGAGGCTACATGCCTTCCTCCAGCAGCTTTCTAAATTGACCCCAGGATATTCTTTTCATATCTGTAACAAAGAAAAAGAAAGCGGTTTCAGCTGTTTGGGGGTGGGATTTTATTTTTTTTTTAATTATGTACATTCTGGTCAGTCTTAACTGAAGATTTGCTCACTTTTCTTTGCTTCACTTACCAAAGAAAAAGCCTCATTTATAGTACCAAAAAGATATTTGATCCCTTCTCTGAAAAATCTGTCTGACTCGCTCTGTGGCAGTTCCCACAGCTCATTAACTCTTCTGTGCAAATTTATTTATGAGCACAAACTATTCTCCCTCCCTATCAGCTCTCTCCAGAAAGTGAGGGAGGAGAGACTGGGACTGGAAGGAGTCATTGCATGAATGATTGGGCTGTATTTACAGTTTGCAGAAACATAACGGGCATGTTTGTGCTGTCCTCATTCACCTGAGAAATCTGCCTTTGTGCTAGTAATTCCATTGAAGTAATTACTGTCTGAGGTGCCAAAGCATGTTATCTAGCCAATTCCCCTCGCAAGCCATAACGCACAGCTGCAAAGCTCCAGGAGAGCACTGAAAGGCATCCTGAAACTTCATGGTAGTGGCAGGAGGGGAAGGGAGGACACCTGGCCCTTCTGGCATTCACCTAGGACTGCCTGGTTATGGGCAGAGAGTGGGGAAGGGGGAGGAGAGACAGGGATACAGTCAGTCTGTTTATCCTTCCATTTAATCTTTAATCACCTCAAAGGGATTTTTGTGATGTCTTGGTTTTTGGAGCTGTTGGAGGTGGCAGGGAAGCCAGGAGTTGCTAGTTTTCTGGGTTCCTGTAATGGATTCTGGATGCCGAAGCAAAACCGCTTTCCGTGCTCCTTCCCAGGGCTCATTCCTGTCCCCTTCCCTCGGAAAGGAGTCTTCTCTGCAAAAGGACCAGTTTATCTCACTTTCCATTAAGACTGTTCCCGCTCCCCAAACTAGTACAGGCAGAGGTAGTTCAGCTGCATACAACAAAACACTGTGGTGTGCTGCAGGAATCAATGTTGCTCCTGAAGATCTCAAAGCTATGCACGTATCTTCCCACCATTCCTAGAAGGGCAGAAGCAGACTGGAAAAGCCCAGTGGAACTTTATCCCAGAAATCCCTTCCAAAAGAGTCTGTCCACACCAAGCATGCCCTGCACTTACGCGGAGCTGGGCTAGCCCGGTAGAGCAAGTCACATCCCTGCAGAGCTCATTATCAGCTCTCCCAGCTTGTGACTAGGTAGGACTGCTTTATAATTGCTCTCTTAGTTGTCAAGGACTGTCTAGGAGCACGGCATGCAAGCAGGGGGTAGGGACCACGGTGCTGCTCCTATGGGTTCAGTGCTTCCCAGAGATGCTGAGGAAGATGATCCAAGAGTTCTGGTTCAGGTTGTAGAAGACCAACAATCACAGAGGGCAAGCACAGACCTAGAGACAGCAGAATAAGGGAGGGGAAGTGTCTCGGGAGGCACAAAGCTGAACAAGGAGCTTCTGTTCTGGCATATCCTAACATTTGAGTGCATGGCTTTGAAACAGAATCGTCCTTGTATCTAGTACATGTACACAAAGAAAATGGTTGCAAATAACAACATTGGTGGGGTTTTTTTAAGCATCTTCTGTTACAGTTTTAAACAGTATCTTTAAGAAGACAACGTAACTACATCTCACTATGAGCTTCAACTTCCTAACTCCTGAACTATCAATAACCACGTGTAATTCAATGAGAAAACAGATCTCTGACTAGGTTCCCCCTGTAGCGCTCACTTTATGGGGCAACCACTTGAAGGAAGGCCGTTTGACACACAATAACTAAAAACATCAATAAACATCAGTCCAGAGACCTCTGCTCAGAAAGCAGCATTGACAGAGTGTCTCATACAAACCCAAAGCAAGCCATGTAGCGAGCAGATTGTTTACATCAAATGATTAAGCCATTACATTAGGGGAGAAACAAGGCAAGATCCAGGATGTCTCAATCTCTACTTGACATGAAAGGCAAAAGCTACTAGTTTAAATCTACTGGCATAAATCTGGAGGATGTCTGCTTGCTTACCGCTTTATAGACTAATGGACTACAGCTGTTACCATGTTCTAGGGAGCCCTGGGCAGAGATCAGAGAGTATGTACAGTCCCACCAGTACAGATGTTGTGTGCAGTCAGTGGAAATTCAGTCAAATACATTGTAATTGCTAAAGTAATTAAAGCTCATTACTGAAAGTAAACATAACCGCCGAAGTTAGCACTCCTAAAGGAGTAAGTGACATTCCTCATTTATTCACACTGGAACCAAAAGAGATCATTGGGGCACAGCTGAACTCTGGGCTGACAAGGGAGGAGTACTTCAATGAGAAAATAGTTACAAGAGGGGTTAATATGTTTATGTATGTAAATTGTGAAAACAAAAAAAAAACCCACATTACTCAAAATGGAATGCATTTCCAGAAGTGGAAATGGAAGTGGAGAGGACAGGACAGGACAGGACAGTGAGCATTTATACAGAACAGGTGATCTGTCCCTGCATAAACTCGTTAACTGTAAATTCCTTTCCTCGTCCTGGCATTCTGATCTGTCCTCTTGAGGAGTGCTGAAGTTACGACCTGTTATTCACCCTGTAGAGGACATGCCATCCCCTTCCCACCTCTGGTCACTACAGCTTCTCACCAAAAAGGGAGAGGGAAGCTTTAGCTGCTCTTGAAAAACTTTCGACCAAGCACCAGGAGACTGTCCATTGTGCACATGCAACCCTGCTGCAATCAGTGGTGGCCCTCATGGAAGATTGTGGTTCAAAATGTCTTTGGGAGAGTCCTACTTTCTTTCACGGCAGGAGAAATTATCTGATATCATAATGTATCATATACAGCCCCACTGGACTGCCCACTCTCGCTGCACACCTAACATACTAACGTGGAGAGCGAGTTAAAATTCTGATGGATCTACAAGGCACCAAGAGGCAGGGAGCTGGGCTGCCGATTTCAAAAATGTGAATTGATACAAGCCAATATTACTGCTTCAGTGTGACCTCAAAGTAGTTTTGCGCAAAGTCTTTTTACTGTTAGGCCACAACTTGTAGCTCTTTAGCCACCCCCACTGCTACCTAGTAAGGAAAGAGGGGTATTAGGTGGGATTTTCTCAGTGTACCAAAAGTTTCATTTGGGAAATCATGCTTTCATGAAAGAAAAAAAAAAAAAGGCCATTTAGGTTCAGATTCAGCTCCAAATCAAGACACATAAATTTAACCTGCGCATGTAGACGTATACTGATATATGTACACATGTAAGTACAAGTGGGTACACGGATAAGTACATAAAAGTTCACATATATGTATATGATTATATTACATGTCTACAATGCATACACAGAAAAGCCTATGTAGATGCACATACACCTCCACCTGTATCTCTATCTACAATTATACCAATACATACTTATATACACATCTATATTTTATGTTACACGCATAGATGCCTATGTGTGAATGGACGTATGGAGCTATGTAGAATAATGTGAGGTATACATCTAAGTTTCCATTGTGGTCACCGGAATTAGGTCAGGTCCCTAACCGTAGCTGTCCACAGTGACCTGAGATGTCCTCTGCTATCCAAGACAGCCACACAGATGTGCCAGATGTGACACAGGATCTCTGGGAGATTCACGGCCTTGTGAATTGATCCTTCTGGAGGTCACGGATGGTTATTTTCTTGAGTCTCAAATTGTATTAGATGCATATGTTTAGACAACTAAATCCAGCTCCCAGTTAATGGATTCTCCAAAGCTGCTCAGCTGAGCTTAGCGCCAGCACCATTTGTTCATCTGAAGAGCTCTCAAAACTCCATTGACTGTACTGACTAAATTGCCATTGATTGGTAAGGAAGCTTAGGCAGCCAGCACACACATCGACACCTGTGTGAAAACACCAACATTTAGGAGTCTTAACCTAGAGCAGAATCCCAGCCGTTAATGCAGATGTATGAATTCTGTCGTAACTCTAACTTGGGAAAAGTTGTAATCGTTTGCCCAGCCGATGACACTGAAAGCACATAGTGGAAGTGGAGACCACTTTAGCTCTGCAAAAACTGTGCCAGCTACAGCCCTAAGTGGAAAAACAATTTCAGGTATTTTTACATGTTTTCCAGCGATCGACCAGTTGCATACCTTGACTGATTTATGTTTACCTATTACAACATGCAGGCAAAAGGCAATCGTCTTGTCACAGCTGAATTTATCCCACTGGAGACCACTTTAGCTCTGCAAAAACTGTGTCTGCTACAGCCCTAAGTGGAAAAACAATTTCAGGTATTTTTACATGTTTTCCAGCGATCGACCAGTTGCATACCTTGACTGATTTATGTTTACCTATTACAACATGCAGGCAAAAGGCAATCATCTTGTCACAGCTGAATTTATCCCACTATTGCCCTATTCTGGATTACTAGTTCTTTCGCATCTGAGTACTCTTACTATGCCTCAGAGAAAAGAACCATTTTCATTTCTGAGAGAAAATGAAGTGTTTTCTGAACACTTTGTTGACAGTAGTCTATAAAGTTGTTGACATTTTCATATTGAATATTTTCTTGTATTTAAATTCCTTCTCAACCTCAGAAAGCTCTCTTTAAAAAAAGCAAGGAAAATTCGTCTGAAATCAGACCTTTCAAACCATTTATCAAATTTACCACTTAGCATTTGCTGTGGTTAATGCACTGACAGAGGTCAGAGATGCTCTGTCCCTACACCACTTGGAAGCGCAGGGCCCACTTTGGCGGCTGTTCCTGGTGGACGCGATCCCCAGTGCACCAGGGCTGGGCTGACCACAGGGGCTGCCTAGCACCCCTCTATAAGGAGGGATGTCTTCCTATCGCTGTAATTTCACTCTTGCATCTCTGCAATAGGTCACACCGTCCGGGCTCAGGGAATAAGAAATTTCCTTTCCATGCACTGTCATTTTGCTACTTGCATATAAAAAGAGATACCATCAGTGCAGGCAGTTCTTTATTCAAAAAAGCAAACTTCAGAAATCACATACTCTCCGTGTGATTAAGCTGCATCTGATTTCATGATTCAGCAATGTACATTTCACACTTGCTAGTTAGCTTGCATGGCTGAGTCTGAACATTGTCACAGGCTCAAATTTGCTTGTTAGATGTTTTCTTTTGCTTTGCCCTAAGAACAAAGTGGTTTGTCGGTTCTCACATTGATCCTGACTAATTTGCGTCTGCTGACGCTTTCAAAGTGTACTTTTAAGGACATAGACACAATTAAGAATTAATATAGCTTTGCGAGGAAAATAAAAAGAGCACTACCATGCTATATTCTGCAAGATAACCTGCTGAGGAGAAATGCTGAGTGCCTGTTGACAGCCTGGCGAGGCTGATGTCGGCAGCGGAGTCACAGCTGGAAGCCTGCCCAGATTTTCCACCAGGAGAAGAGTCATGAGCTTGGTGGCACCTGTGGATCAGCAACACGTGCAGTCCTACGTGAGCCATTAATTTAGCAAAGGAGGATGTTTTCATTTACTGTGTTTGTCAGCTCTGTAGTTTGGCATCGCAGAGATGAGAGCTAGGGATGAGATAGTCTGTTCGAGGAGAATATCTACCCACACCAGCTACCAAAAGTGCCCGCTCTAAGGTCGGGGAGATCTTTTTCAGAGTGAATGATAACAGATTAGTAGTTTTTGTTTCCCAGCCACTCTCTTTTCGCCACAGGCAGAATTCCTTTTTGTACTGGTAACTGCAAATTCAAGGAATTTTTCTACCGTAAAAACAGTACTGGAAACAGATAGTTTGCTTGAATCGCTGGATCACCTCAGTGACTGAGCAACAAAGAAAAGATAAAATAAATGCATGAATAATGCATTATCCCTTTCTTGGGCTGCTATTTCAGCTTTTTTATTATTATTATATAAATTAAACACCAAACCAAACAAGTTGTTACCCATCTTTGCTTAGATGAGAGAAGCAAGTGGTCACCAAAGCACAAGGGAAAAGCAATTGTAAGCCATTTAATCAGTCCTTTCAGCATTTTTTTCCAAGTACATCGTTCCTCAGCAAACCACAGTTTTGCAATTGAATCCCACTGAATTGAGATATTCCCCAAGAAGAACGGCAGATGTGAGGGAGGGTGACATAATCTTGTTTTACCACAGAGCCAGGGCCGCAGTGCCAAGTGCTGCAGACGAGGACTGTTTGCATCCCAGGTTAGCAAAGGGCTTTGGGACTGCAAACTGTCTAACTGCAAAATAGGCTGTACTCACAGATTCTGTAAAAACACATAATGTATGAAAGCAGTGTCTGGTCCCTGCCTGCCAGTCTAGCTATCTGGTCATTTTTTCTTTTTAATTAAAGTATGGCCATATGATCCAGTGAATTCAGGTCATAATTCACATCAAGGATTTTAAAGCAGTTAGTTACTATGCTCAAGAAAAGGGCTTGGTTTCAGAAAATATGGAAAAGGGGCAGAGAGGGTCTCACTGTTTATTTGGTCCTTGCCTTTTTAGCTGACAAGGCTGGTATGAACCTCTCTCGTAAGTTGACAGCTCTTGAAGCAAAGGCATGGATACCTGCACTTGCCGAGCCCAGTGCTGTCCCTTTCCTCTGGTGAGTTGCAGAGCATCAACTTCTGCTCTTAACCCACTCCATTTGTTTTCTCTGCACCCACTGAGAAGCCTTAAAATGTAAAGATCACACCTAATTATTTTTAAATTATTGTTTTTCTCTCCATCTTTTGAAACAGTTATGAAAGCTTTTTTTTTCCTAGTTTAGATTCTACTTCAAGTCACATAATAATACTTCAGTCTAAAAATCCTTATGCCCAAACCGTGAAAGGGATGTAGAGGATCATATCTCACTGCACCCTCTTTATATCTGCACGCCTCTACCCTAAAGCTGTTCTGGAGATAGAAAAAGCAGCACAAAACCTTGGAGCACATTCAGGAGGTGGGAAGCATAGGCTTCCAAGAGAAATCCTCAAATCACAGAGCCTTAGCACTGTCCCTGGCCCATCTGCATGTCCCTCCTTATGGGCTTGTTCCCAGGCATCTCCTCTGGGACCCATACTCCTGCTGGCTGACTTGGTTTGCAGCTGCAGAAACAGCCCCGGGAAGGGGTTTTGGCAAGTTACCGGCTGCTGGGCTTTCCTGTTGTTCATTCCCAGGGTAGCCAAGAGGCTGTCTACAATGACCTGAGTTGAATAGTCCATGAGCAGCATCTGTTCTCCGTAGCAATGTCCTTCTCCAACCTGGAAGACCCAGGGAAGAACAGACAGGATGGAGCTGGAGCGGGGACGCTCAGGGAAACCAAGTGGAGCAGATAGGCTCGGTTGTGGGCAATGTTTGTCAAATTCATGAGTCCCATCCTACATGTCCTGCAGGTAAGCCTGTACCTCACGCACAGCACGGTCACGCAGCTTCTCTCTGCGACAACACAGTGGAGTCCTGATTCCCTGACCCGCTGCCCTTTGAAGCTGGGGCTCCCAGAGCAGAGGGGGTCACCGATTTGCAAAGCTGCTAGGTTTAAGCCACCTCGCATGTCTCCCCCAGTATCACATGCTCTCCCCATGTATCACACTTCCCTTGCACCCCTTCCACCCTCATTTGCCCAGACTTGCTCCCATCTTCCCAGGCGTATCTTGCCAGTGCAGTCCAAGGCATGGGAAAAAAAAAAAAGTCTTTGAGTGATCTGCCTGGGAACGCTGATTTCTAATTTCTTCAGAGAAAGAGAGTAAAACAAGGATGGTAAATGCAGGGGATTTCTCGTTGCTGGTTGCAACACACTAAAGATATTTTTAGGTGAAACGCAGGCCTCAGCCTCCCTGAAGATGAGCCACGTTGTCAGTTAGTTCGTTTGTTTAAGAAGTAGCTATAACAAAATCTCATCTGAGAAACACAATTTGGCATCAAAATATTGGAAAGCAGAAGGAGACAGAAGAAAATGCACCAGAACACTTGTTTCATTTGTCTCCATTGACTTTATTGATTGCAGTAAAAATATCTGATTCTGATGTAGAGCTTTTTATCCACATAGCTAAGCATTTTATGAAAACGGGGCCATACATAAGATGAAATTACTTTTTCTTCTGGTGGCAGATGGCTTAAAACCTGGTTAATTCCCAACCTAAGGCCCTATTCTCCGGGACTCAGTCTAGCAGAAGTAAGTCTTGCCCACATCTCCATGAAGCTGGAAAAGACTTTACCTTTGCCTACCAAATCCGTGCTCAGTTTTGTACAAGGCCTGATTCACTCTGCCCCGAGTCATCAAGCATTGCAGTTGCATATCATTGTCTGGCCAGGCAGGATATGCTCAGCTATGCATTTGGAGCATTGTACAGATCTGAATTTTTCTGCATTGAAAACAGACTTTCTCGTGATCTGAGGGGCGGAGTGACCCTGGAAAAGTTGGATGATCTTCTTTATTTATATAGCAATATAGTAAGCTGCTTACCAGATGGACTTGTTTGCAAGCTTGCCCACTTCTGACATGAATCAATTAATTTACAGGGAGATTTTCTGGAAACCAGTAAGCCCAAAAAAAGAAAACCAATGTGATACCAGTACTGCCACCTCGTGTAGGCTCTGACCATTGCAGGTGTTTCCTACAGGAGCATTACATTTTAGCAGCATTGAGTAACATAAAAGTTATTAACAGAGCAAATACTTTAAATGGCTGCATACAATACAAAGGATACTATTACCCTGTTACCCTTCCAGAGCCTGTCTTTAAACCTAAACATCTGCAGGAACAGAAGTACTCTTGGATCTGATTTATAAGTGGACTTCCATATCATATAGTCACAACTTCAGTGGTAAATCATAGTGCCTTACTGGAAATTAAGAAATGAAAGGAAACACTGCAGGAAAACAGGGAAGACAAGGAGCTTTGGGGAGTGAATGGTTCCTCTGGAGGAGAATGACCAAGGCAAAAGGAGCAGAAAGCTAAAGCAGCATCAAGATCACCAGGCAAATACGCAAGAAATATCAGCGAGTTCAAACCAAACAAAATACTGTACAAAAGGGAAACGGGAAAACGTTTGAAAACTGATTCATGTTACTTTTGTCACCTTGGGGGTCGACCTAGGCATTGTTTTCTGCACTCAAGTAATACCCCTAACTTTTTGTTGCATCCTCCCTAAAAGCAGAGATGATGATCAACAGACCGTTGATCTTCCAAACAAAATGACCGAAGACCTGTTTGCAGGGCTGAGCGCTGCTGTGGGACACAAGAGGGCTGTGGCATTGTGTGACCAGGGACACGCACTCCACGTTAGTGCGAGGGTCGGCGACCCTCCCACCCTCTCCTGCCCTCTTCGCCCACCCCACGTACACACAGGGGTGGGGATAATATGAGCTCACTCAATCAAGGCTCAGCGCCAGCATAGAGCTCTCTGGAGTACCGCTAGAACAGTGTAAGCCCTTGTTTTGAACATATCACACCAAAACTGAAGCAGGCATAACCAGTTCAAGAACTAGGGAACATCGGACCATGTTAGTAGGATCAGTGAAACCAGAAACCAAGAAATAGGACAGCAACAAATCGCTCTGTCAAAGGTTGTTCGAAGTTTACAGGGGGTCGGGGCAGACTGGACAAATATGGCAAGACAAATCCCCAGAAATGACCACATATGCACAAAACATGCAGGACATGTCCAAGTTACGCCACGTTCTCCATGTCAGCCAGTCCAACACCTTGTCTTCAGCATTGTATAGGTACTAACATCCTAACAGAAACCAGCAAGCAGAATGAAGCTAGTCAGTCCTCCAAATATTATGATAAATTTAAACTTATTTGGCATAACAGAGACACATTTTGGTCATGGGCTAATCTTTTCCATAAAATTCAGCGTAACCATCATCTTAGAAGAACTGGGGTTTTTTTCACTATGCTGACAAATATTAGGTTTGAATAGAAACTGTGATTTTTTTTTTTTTTTTTCTTTCAGAAAATGAACCACTATACCATAATTTCACAAACCCAGGTTTGGGTCAAGCTTCCCAAAACTTCATACAGATTGTGCCTGGAACCATTTCACCCTCCTCCCCTCCCTCTCTCCCTGCCTCCCTCCTTCCCAGCAACATTACATGAAAACAGCTGCCCTTCTCCCCTTTTCAGCCACCAGTCAAGCTGGAGTGACAGAGTCTGGGCAGAAACTGCCTTTCACTGCAGCTACAAATGTAGTGCAATGCTCCTGCTAGCTATAAGAATGACAATGTAGAAAGAAAGAGTGAGAACCGTGACACCTGCCGTCACACACAACGCTCAGACACCCAACAGTCACTATTCTGCATGTCCTTGGATAACAGCAAAAAAGCTAGGGGAAGTTCTCCGTTATCACAGGTTTAGCTTTCAAACCTTCTTTTCATCCTGTCATTGTGGAACAAATGTCTTTCTCCTTCACATTGGGTCTTTTCTTTTTTTTTCTTACTACATCCAGCGTAATAATGATCCCCATCACTTCAGTTTTGATTGATTCATGTTTTTATATCACAGTGCAAAATCTAATTTAAGCAAAGCTGTCATATTAGGTTTGTCAGTGTAATACATGGGGGCAAGGCTAACTGCCTGCCAAACCTTAAAGCAGGCTTTTTCAAAAATTTTGTTTTACCATACTTTTCTGTGGAAAGCAAGGGAAACATTTTATCAGATAATGCATGGAAAATAGAAAATTGTGTAGAGAGAAAAACAGAGAGACCTACTAAATATCAGTAATTGGCTTTGACCACAGTCCTTAAATTATGTTTATCTACATTGTGTATATCTCTGTCATTTCTGTTTAAGAATAAAAGAAAAAAACTATTCTGGAAATATATGAAAAATCACGCTTCCAGTATAAAAAAGGGTACTTGATAAAATATGAAAGTGCTGTCCAGGGACACGTGTTTGAATGACTCTTTAAAATTATAGAATTATGGAAATTGACATATTTATTGCAAATGCTTATTTGTTGAGTGGTATTTGACATGCAGAGTTATAGTTCACATCAATTTGTTCAACATCACTAATGTGTCCTGCATATACATTACCTGCAGAGCTCCTAGATCCATATAATGTGGCTGCATCGGTGGGCAGTGGATTAAGGAAACAAGATTAGCTTGATGCTAATTTCCAGTGTCTAAATAAATGACTTCAGCTTCAAGACATCAGATGAGATAACATCCTAGCCAAACTACATCACACCAGAGTATCTGGCAGGCTTTTTATTGTAGGATATAAAAGGAAACAGATGAATATAGTAATGCAATCTAAAAATCTCTGAACATCTATTCTTTAAAAATTGAATTAGTATCTCGTTTTCCCATTAATCAGTATGCCATATTTCTTTCTGATCCTATAAATCAGGTGTACAGTGAGACACATTTCCAGATGTCTCTAGTGCAAACACCTTATTCTGTGGGAAATGCAGAAATATTTTTCTCTCCATCACAGTCTCTCTTTAGAAATACCCTTTCACCATGTGGAATTACTTTTGTTTAAATTAGACATGCCAGTGCAGGGAAATCGAAACACTACAAGCATCCACTGTGTAGCAGCTAAATCTGATTGAATGATCATGATCAAAAAGAGAAAGGCATCCTGTACAGGTCTCCATGACAGAAATCAGAAACATCTTTAGGGGCATATCTTAAAGTGAGAGCTTCACAAAGCCAGTACAGACTGAAGTATAATATAAAGGATCGCTCCCATTCTTTGTTGTTCCATCCAAACAGCTAAGACCAGTGCAAGAAGAAGGGAAATCCAATCATTAGAGTACCATATTTGCATTATTCTTTCACCTCTCTATCTCCAGTTCTCAGGCACCTTTTGTGCCTTCTCACGCAATTGAAAACCCTATTAACACAAACAATTGCCGCAGCTTTATCCTGGGAGGATGGTGTGTGGCTGTGAACCCGCTGCTGCACCTGTATTATAATCAGCAAGCCGGCGGGCTGTGACTTAAGCCAGTCCCCCGAGAAAAGGGTTTGAGTGCGGGTCTGTAGCCCACAGCTTCTAGCAGGAGCAAATGGGGCTCTGTGCCTGTGCAGCCAGGGCTGGAGAACGCTCCGAGTTCTCCTCTTGCCCAATTTAGGTTGTCCAACAGGGAGACATCTAGTCTGAAGTCACTGTCCTAGGTTTCTTTTATAACCGGTGGAGAAGGACCGGCACCGTCGGAGGATGCCTCACCTCATCCTAAAGCGGAGGTCTGCTGCAGGTGGTATCAATCACCCCTTGGAGGTTGCTAATCTGACTACGGAGGAAGCTGAAGTCATTGCCTCAAATCAAACCTCTAACGCTTAAGAGATAAGAGGATGAGATATACCTTCTTGCCCCTGCTCAGCCGTCCCCCAGAACCTGCTTGTCTGGAATAAAAAAGTTATCTACAAAACAGTAAACTAAAAACAATGATAAACCTGCTAGAACTGCAGAGCCTCATATCTTCCATTAGTAAGGTTGTATTGATTTCCTCCAGCCAAGGCTCGGTGATAAACGCCTGACTGAGAAATGGCATTGCATCACAGAACTGTTTAAAAATTATTGCATGAGCCTAATCTATCTGTCAATCTACCTTTCGGTTCCCTTTGGAATTGCTTATTTATTTATGCACTGTAAAACCCTGCACAATGGATGGAAATACAGACTCCCAAGTCCAAGCCTACAAAACAACCCAAGAGATGTTATTGGTTCCTGAAGTATTGTAGCTCCATCAATGCAGTTCTGCCCCGAATTAATTTTCTCCATGGAAAACCAGGGCTTGTTAGCCAAGGCATAGTTGTAGGAAACAACTATTTCATATTTTGGATCGAGATAACATCTCTGTATTGCACTGGATGGTTGTACACATGGCTCATGTTAGGTCTGGTATGAGTACATTTTGCTTTATTGTAATATTGTAATATTGTCCTTTGAAAGCCAGGGTTTCCTTAGAAAAAAAACCAAACCAATACTTGAGGCCAAGTACTGCCATGTTTAAAGTCCTGCATTTCTATATACACATTCCTCACTAGGAATACAGATATAAAAATAATGAAATTGTGAAGAAGGGAACAGAAGAATTTTTGTAGCTCATAGCAAACACTTTCTGGGTTCAGTCATCTCACTGTGCTTAAACATGTGTTTTAATTTTTTTAAAATTATGCAAAACTAAATGAAAATTCATGGCAGGGAAACTGGATTAATGTTGCTACAAGAGGGCAGGGAGGCAAAGGAGAGGACAGGGAGGCAATGCATGATGGCAGGCCAAGACACCGTGAAGGCGCTGCTGCGTTAGCTCGCTGCCAAAGGTTGCAGGGCAAAAGCAAAGGGGAGAGGCTGCTTCTGGCCCATGAAGCCACCAGGAAAGAGCACGCCTGTGTAACGTGAGTGCAGAAAAATCTGATGCTATAGGCAAGTTGTCAAAGGGTTATTAACTCTTATGGCAATTATTGGATCCACATAGTCTGAATTAGTGACAACTACAGAATGCATTTCTCCCCTTTTTCAGCCCCATGCCAGGCAGCACTGGATACGTTGCTGTGACTGAGCAGATGCCAGGCCAGTGAAGAATAATTATAGTCAATAGGTGAAGTCTTTGAATAATCAACACTTCAGGAGTTGACATTTGGAGTTGGTGCCTGTGTTTATATGTGACAGTCTTGTGACAGTAATGTCTATAGTTTAACTCAAAGGACTCAGCCCAGATCTCCCACGGTATTTAAGCATCTAAATCCTCCTATCATTCAAAATTCCAGATTCAACCCTCTACCTGTCTGCTGTAACAAACCCAACAATATCCCGTATGGACCTCTTATTACAGGAGAGCAAAGATTAACGCTCCCTTTGAATAACATTAATGGAACAGTTTATGAGAGCGCAGGATTTGAAAAATACCAGAGAAAGTCTTCAAGTGGTCATTTGGCTCACGGAGCAAATCTTTCTGGCTTCTGGACTCTGTTTCTCAAAATTCTCAGGCTGTCCACTAGATTTGAAAACACAGCCCTTGATTTTGTAACCTGCTTCTGGTACTTGCACAAATATTGGAGTAGCTTTTCAAAATGTTAAGCATCGTATAGTCAAAAGAACAGTTTCTAAATTACCTTATCTGCCCTCACTACATCTGCTTTGCTGAAATAAACATGGTTATTCCATGGACGGTACCTACATACTGAGCTACTGAAGCAAGTCTTCCTGTCTGAGACTGAAGTAGAAGGTAGTTCATCTGTACACACGTTGCACTTTCATCAGTTGAAGGTTGCCGCAGAAATGGCAGCATTAAAATGTGTATCACTTATTAATATTACTAATTAATATAAGTAATAGTAAGATATAGTAAAGTAATAGTAAGTCATGATATCAGGGCATATTTGAACCTTACAGAGTTACCTGAGCCCTTGGCATACAAATTTTAAATCCATAATTACATCCCTCAGAATGTCCTACAGGGTGTTAGTGCATGAAGACCTAACAGATGTTAAGTTAAGCTATTAAACAGTCGATATGGTTAGTTACATGGCACAAAACTCATAATTATTGCTTGCTTTGCCAATGAAATACAAGGGAGAGAAAATGACAAATTCAAATTAAAAAATCAGCAGACATGTGCATTATGCATGTCTGGGAAGGAGATAGAGCGAATTCCCCTTCAGGCAGTGCTAATGCTGCTCAGGTTCTGTTATTCAGATTGCATTGTCTCTTAATGTTAGCAGCACAATCCTTCTGTGTCAGATTACAATATTTTTAACTTCTTTTGACTTTTTACCCTCCTCTTCACCTTTGTTTCCATCTGTTGTTAAACAAGCACGTCTGAGTTAGAATTGCCCTGGAGATGACAGGGGGAGGAACACAGCAGACTGGAGAGATGCTTCCCTGGTAGGAGCAGAGCTGGGCTGGCCCCGAGACTGTCGCACACAGTTCTGGCACTGGTTCTGACTGGTGGGCTTTACACAGCCACAGTTACATAGGCGTTACATAGACACTGTTTTGGTGTCCAATCCATAGGCTAAAATATAATAAAAAACACTGAGCCACCAATACTCCAAGGGCAAAGAAGACTTGCTGCTGTGTGTTTTGTGAAACGTTGAGAGAATTAAAATTCCAGTAGACAGGTTAGTATCATAAATGAAGTAAAAAAATGACAGCGATGATGTCATTCATCACACCAAGAATATGTATGAAACTGTTATTCCACATTATTTCACAAAGAGAAAGAGGATGAAGCTCAGCTGGTTTTGAACGAACACTTTTAATTTTTTGGTGCATTTCTGTTTTGAAGGAATGGTCCTTCTGTTGAAGGAGTGGTTCCCTTAAATTGCAATACTGGCCTTCCTGTAACCAAAAACATACAAATTCAGATCCACAAGTTGTTTCACTATCTAAAGCCTACCAGAACTGGTTTGTGGTCCATGATTAGAGGCCTAAATAACTTTGCAGATTAAATCTTTGATCTTGTTCTCTAACTTTCATTGTCAACTTTGTGCATTCTGATTGAGGATGTCATCTATGTGTTTACTGTTGTTCTTTCCACAGAGCTTTTCAGTAGAGTGTGTGTGTATCCAGACCTCTACTAAATGCTACTACGCCACTGCTCCGTGCGACTGTTTTCTTGGTGGTTAGTTTAGCTGTGGATTCTTTATTGTCTTCAAGTTTCCTCAGTCATTAATTTGCAATACTTTCAAAAATAGACAAAATGGATTCTTGCACGCAGCTGCAGCAATCTTATGCCTTCTGAAAGATCAACGATAATTTTACACAGTAGGTCTGCAGCTAAATTGCTTCCCTTCCAAATTCATGCTTATGTCCTTCACGCTACTTTGACTATCATTTAAATATGATAGATATAAATTTCCTTTTGTTCTCACTATATGATCAGAATGAAAAAATGCCTTTGGAAGAGGTATAATTCCAGAAGCATTTAGACTGCACTCCTAAGCAGCTAGAAATGCATATACAGACATATTTATAAACTAGAAATAATACATGAGTTATTTTTTACCAAAAATGCAACCTAAATTCAAGAAGACATACTTTATCTCTATGTCTAAATATACACTATATTTATATCCATAAAATCTAGCAAAATATGTTCCCTGTCCAAATATCAACACTGCAGAAGTAATGAAGGGTTCTTACATAGCCTGCAGCATGCTGAACCTGAGTAAATCTTACTTTTTTCCTATAAGGAATATAACTTGACTTGGCTGTGAACAGGTGTCTTCCACACCTGCTCTGAAACACTGCCTACATGCTGCAAAATTAGAGTAATTTCTCAGCTAGAATTGCAGTGGTCTTTTCGGAAACTTACAGAAGGTCAGCTTGGGCCTTTCTCCAGAGCTCAGCAGCTCCTAGGTTTTCTACCAAGCCCATCCCAGAACCCACAATACTTTTTACCCCATCTTTTTTACCCCATCTTAGTAGGAGCTGTGGCTTTTAGCTCCTAAACAACTTTCTCTGAATTTCCTGGTGAGACCACACGTGACTACGCAGTTTGGGGTAGAATTATTCCATTGTTTGCATTGCAGAATAGAGATAGACCTGTTATCACGTGAAGCTATCATGTCTTTTCAAATGTACCTTAGTTCTGTTCTTCAGGGTGTAGAGGGCTCTCAGCCGCCTTAAGGTGGACGAGAGGTGGAACCAGGAATTTCTAGAGTATATTTATAAAGGCATTTTAGGGTAAGCAGCAAGACAAGGGCGAGTTCAGAGTTGTTGCAGGGATTTCTGTGGGTGCTAGCAATATGCAAGTAGCCATGGCTCCATTTTTTATGCAGCAGCTCTTCCTCACTTTGTTACAAATTTCAAACTGTAATACTGTGCAGAAATGGCTTCCACAAGAGAAGGGGGAACTGATGAATATCTCAGCTGAAAGAAACTCTCTTTAAACTGCCCTGAACCTACACAATTGCAAGTTGGGTGGCAGTGTTTATGTGTGTTTACTTTGTCTGACATCACATTGTAAATTACAGGGAACTGATGGGCAGCTCAGTCAAGAAGAAATGAAACACCGTCAAAAAAAGGACAATAAATTTGCAAGCAATGAGCACAGACCCTTCTGAGTCTGGATGTTAGTGGTATTTCTCAGGTTCATATTATGTTTGAAATATATTGTCCAAACCTATGTAAATTACCTTTTGATAGTGGTAATGGGAGAAAGATTGAATGAGTTTTGAATTAATGTCTCTGTGTATTAATTGCCAAATGTGTCAGGCTTCTAGTTTTTCCTAGCTATAAAATGTTTTATGGTTGAGAGAGTACAGACCAATTATTTTTCTTTTTGTGGGAACATGCATTTTTTTCTTTTATTTTTATAAAATTAAAAAGAAACACTGATGCTTCTTTTGGCACATTTCTTTCTTTTAATGATTTCAATTCTATTCAGAGATAGTCAAATTCTATGACCTCAAATAGTATTTGAAGTACCTTCCCACTGCTGATTAATAAAGCCCATGATGAAAGAAAAGCCCAGTACTAGTCATATCTGTTGTTATTGAGGAAAAAGAAAGGGAACAATGACAAATGAAATATCAGATATTATCAGTCAGAGACTTTATTTTCCATCGATAGAGGTGAATGCATCAGTCTACATGATCCTATGAGTGTCTGCCTATGATTGTACCCCCATCATTCTTTATTGCCATTGCTGGAGAAAAGGGATTCACAGTCTGAATCACAAATCCTGATTCAAAAAAGCAAGTAAACACATGTTAGCAAATTGGAGTAAGTCTTTCTTAAAGATGGTCCTTTGCCGGAAAGTATGGGTTTAAGTCATATGGTAAACAGCAGGGCTGTATGCTCAAAATCAGACATCTGCAACAAAGTACAACCAAACTGATAAACTAGAGCCAAAGATTAGAGCCCTCCTTACCTTTTCCCAGGTGTCTGTGGCACAAGAAATTCAGTGGCCTAAATGGCAGGGAAAGAGTAAGTGTTACCTCACAACTGAACAGTTGCTCCAATTCATATACAAAAACCACTTAAATGTAGGTGTCATTTTTCAAACACAATTTATATTCATGTTCTCCAACAAATGTAACATTGAGAGAATATAGCAGAGAGCTAAGAAGTTACCTAACACATTTCTCTTTCTTCTACTCCCAAAAAATTTGCTATGAAAAAAAGCAGCAGAGAAAGAGAAACTACTCTTCTTCTGAAAACATTCAGTCCCAACAACTCTTTTAGGTGCAGGTACCGGTACTGTTACAAGCTGTTGTTTCTCTTCTTTTTTGTCCTCTGAAGTCCTGTTCCTGAACCTGCTTTTTAAAATTAATAATGTCACACATTTCTTACAAAGTTTAAGGGTGGTTGGAAGGCATTACCAAATGGAATGGGGCTTATAAAGACTGCATTAATTTTGTATTATAAAAGCATCGTCATATGTGTTTCTACCTGCTAGATAAATGACTCCAGGTTGTAGATGTGCTAAATATTATTGATATACTAAAAGAGTGTGTGAGAGTTTTATTTTAGGAAATATGAATTGGAAATAGAATACATATGTTAGGCTAAAATTGCAAAGCTTCAAAATATTCATAAAAGGAAATGTGGTACCAACACTGGAGGAACTGAAAAGCCACTGAATTGAGATTCTTCCCAGTTCATGAATCATTCACAGATTATTTCTAACTGAGGCACATGGAGCCATACACTAGGAAGACACCTATTCACCGAGTAGCTTGGGTGGATTTTTGTCAGCCAGCAGCACAGCAGGCGTGGTGGGGCTTGTTTGGTCATGGAACATGGTCTCTGCTCCTCAGCTGGAAAACTGACACTGTAATGGGAGTGAGGAATGGCAAAGAAAAAAGAAACACTCATAAATTTTGCCATCATGCTTCAGTGGATCAAATGCAGACCCCTTAGAGGGTTCAGTGCTGCTGGGCCCAGTTCATTTGTGACCTTTCCAGTCTCACCTCCTTTGAGCATCTGTCATTCAGCCTGTTCTGATCTCGTCAAATTATCCAAGGTAGGAAAATTAGTACAGGGAGAAAAATAATTCCTCATGCTGGATTCCACAAGTAACACATAGCAGACTAGTGATGAAAAATAGGTATATCTCACTCACATCCTAGGAAAAATTCTTTGTTAGTAAAGTTGGTGGAACATTTTGACTAATGAGGTAGTTACGGCACAGGCACTCAATAGCTTTAAGGGAAGGTCAGATGCACACAATGAACTGAGTACCACAGGGTCCTCCCTTCCTCAATGCAAGGGGCTGGATCCAAGTAGTGCCTTGATCCTTTCAATCCTGTCATCTGTGATTTATCATTAAAAAGCCTTCCTCCCAGACATCTGACAGAAGTCCAGTTTTGTATGCAGGGGGAGCTGCAGGGACCGAGCTGTTACTGTTCTGTTATTGTCTAAGAAGCCTCTGTGTGCCAGTAGATATTTATAATCTGGTATGTTTTAGAATAAGTGTGTTATCTCCCAGAGAACAGCATGTTTGATATAATTCTAGTGGGATATATGAAACACAAGTTTCATGTGAATGGCGGAGCTGCCAGGGGAGGTACGTGACAAGCTGTGTTTGCTACGCTCAGTCTGCTCAAGAACACACTAGAGAAAATAACCAAACTGCCACCTTGATTGGATCTCTCCCTGCTAAGAAATTAAACAAATAAAAATGAGAACATTAAATAAAGCTTTCTGGATGAATTGTGAGAGCACTAGTGTGCCTACACATGCACAGGAGTGTTTGCAGTAGCAAAATCAAAGCAGTTTAGTCAGGGCAGCACCAGTTGCCCTATATAAATTTAATTTGGTCAGGATCACATAACACATTGAGCTATCAAGAGGACATAAAAAGATCCCTTTGAGGTCATTTTCCTACAACACAAGAGTTGCTTTGGCTTTGCACATCCAATACCACTAGGTGTAAAATGTCACACAATGCACAGAAGAAAATTATCTGACTGTTTACAACACAATCCAAGGAACTATAAACCTTGTAAAAAGGGCATCTTCCTCTTTTACTTCCTCAGTCCTTCCCCCGAATCCCTTGCTTTTTCATACCATAATATATATGTATGTAAAGCTTTCGTAAAGCCATATTTATATTTCCTCCAATAAACAAATGTGAGATCATGCTGTGTTGCTGGAAACATGATAATTAGCTTTGCTGCAGTATGAGAGCCTGAGGTGATGCAGAGATAGATTAGGGCACACACACCACCTCCCTGAGCTACCGAAATAAAATACCTCTTCATAGCTCTCTCATTGCAACTGGAGCTCTGTGTGTTTTACTGTACAGTGATGCTAGGTTTCCTTGTTCCTGCTGCTGAAATGAGTAGCTCATTGATGCTGCATTTGGAGATTCCTCTTGAAATGTTTCTGCTTCAGTCAAAGCACAGGAGCACTTTCAGATAAAGAGAGATAGACACGGCAGTGAGCAACAGCCGAATGTTCATCAGATATTTGAGCTGGATGTCGAAGCAACAGACCTAAATCAGTATCAGTTTTCTTGCAGATCAGCAAAAGAACAAAAGACAGCACTGAATTCAAAAATATAGTTCAAACCAGGTGGAAGCTCAAAAAAATAAAGCACAGAAATTAGCAGGATGGAACATTTCTCCATTTAGTTTTGGTAGTGAAAAGAAGTATCTTCTCTACGACAGTTGATTAGCCTCTGCAGAGCTAGTTTATTAAAACACACAACAACAAAGAGGTATGGGGCAGTATTTTCTTTCCTTTAAAGGTCTTATTAGAGCCCTATTAAGAGATAATTTAACATTATATGCATCAGGGATCCACAAAGGCCTTTTCAAAGGGGAGATGGATGTGGGTCAAATTTTGGCTAAAAACCACAATGACATCATACTATAGTCCAGAGATTGGGGCAGTAAATTGCAGAGGTCTGGGATCATAATTTCACTACAAAATATCAGTATTTCCTAGTAATCCTAGAAAAACATGCACAAAACTACCTTCAGTAAATACTGAGCCTCATGATACCTTCCCATTTGGTACGCAGGTAACACCAGACAAACAGTGTACAGCTTTGAAGGAGATATACAAAATGTTGGCTAATACAGCAGAGTTAAGGATCTCAGAGCACATTCACAAGATATAGTATTCAGCTTCTAAGAACAAGTCTTGACCCTTCACTGAAGCAAACGGGTTTTGCACTCGAATAAAATATGAACTGACTGAGATAAAACCAGAGGTATAGTCACCATTATTCACTGGTTTCTTAAAATGAAACGTGCCAGACTGCCCTCATGCCTTCCATGGAAGTGTTTCCTCATTCAAGAATGACTAACTGCCTTTTACTGTCTGCTTCATGGAGCTCTCACTGATTGAAACTAGTCAATCTTGAAAACCAACTAAGCTTTGTCATTTTATTGGCTAAAGAGTAGGCATGATTTGACATGAGTGAGTGGTTGTATTGGGTTTGTGTGGCAAGGTTTTGGTAGTGGAGGGGTTACAAGGGTGGCTTCTGTGAGAAGCTGCTGGAAGGTTCCCCCATGTCCGACAGAGCCAATGCCAGTCGGCTCCAAGACGGACCCACCACTGGCCAAGGCCGAGCCCATCAGCGATGGTGGTAGCGCCTCTGGGAGAACAGAGTTAAGAAGGGGGAAAAGTTGCAGTGGGCACAGAAATGGCAGCTGGAGAGAGGAGTGAGAAGATGTGAGAGCCCCAGCCTTGCAGACCCCCAGGTCAGTGCAGAAGGAGGGGAGGAGATGCTCCAGGTGCCGGAGCAGAGATTCCCCTGCAGCCCGTGGTGATGAAGACCATGGTGAGGCAGGCTGTGCCCCTGCAGCCCAGGGAGGTCCACGGGGGAGCAGATCTCCACCTGCAGCCCGGGGAGGACCCCACGCTGGAGCAGGGGGATGCCTGAAGGAGGCTGTGACCCCGTGGGAAGCCCATGCTGGAGCAGGCTCCTGGCAGGACCTGTGGCCCCGTGGAGAGAGGAGCCCACGCTGGAGCAGGTTTTCTGGCAGGACTTGTGACCCCGTGGGGGACCCACGCTGGAGCAGTCTGTGCCTGGAGGACTGCAGCCCATGGGAAGGACTCACGTTGGAGAAGTTCGTGGAGGACTGTCTCCCATGGGAGACTTCGGAGCAGGGGAAGAGTGTGATGAATCCTGCCCCTGAAGAGGATGAAGCAGCAGAGACAACATGTCATGAACTGCCCCCAACCCTGATTCCCCATCCCCCTGTGCCACTGGAGGGGGTCGATAGAGAATCCAGGAGTGAAGCTGTGCCTGGGAAGAAGGGAGGGGTGGGGGGAAGGTGTTTTGAGATTTGGGTTTATTTCTCATTACCCTACTCTGATTGATTGGCAATAAATTAAGTTAATTTTCCCCAAGCTGAGTGTGTTTTGCCCATGATGGTATTTGGTTGAGTGATCTCTCCCTGTCCTTATCTTGACCCACAAGCCCTTTGTTATGTTTTCTCTCCCCTGTCCAGCTGAGGAGGGGGAGTGATAGAACAGCTTTGGTGGGCACCTGGTGCCCAGCCAAGGTCAACCCACCACAGTGGTGGTCTTCAAAGTGCTGTCCTCAGGCCCTTCAGAATGTTAGATTATAGGTCCATGAAAAGCAATTAAAAAAACTAAGCCTGCTGTGAATTGGAAGTATTTGGTCAGGAGCGCCAGTGAAAATATTTTAAAAGATTTCTAAATCAAAGGAAAAAAAATGAACATGAAACTCATAAGCCTGCAGTAAAATATATTTTGGAAGTAGGCTGTGAAGAGACCTGTTCCTAACTTGTTGACCTGTTGCAAGAAACCACTTCTTTTCACCAGACTCCAGGTATCTCTGATGATGTCTGGCAGGTGTATGCTTTCCGGCACATACATCTTCTCCAGTACATATCCAGAGTAATCTCAGGATATTTATTGATCCCAGTGAACACATAGATGAGATTCAGCTGTCTTTCTGCATTATATATTCTCTTACACATACCTCTCCTCTTAATGCTTTCAGTGTTTTTGAGAGTTATGATGAGGGGAAAAAGGTGGAAGGATATACATTGGTTTTAAATTATCTTGTGAAATCTTGTTTGTTGGAAATTTTATATCCTCTATAATTTTTTCATCACAAACACAGGACCATGAAAGAAATGCAGACCTACCTGAAAGTGACATTCACGTGCATGTTTTACCCACCACCAAGTCTCTCTTTCCCTCTAACTCAGTCTCTCTCTGTGTCACTCTCTCCTAGAAGTGAGCACCCTTTGCAAAAAAAGTTAATATGTTGCTGCAGAAATTTCAGTTTCCATACAGTGATATTCCTCAACAAGAATAAAAAAAAGATGTTGCAAGTTTTTTGAGCATCCTT